>NC_090973.1:10000-310000 GCF_040807025.1 Struthio camelus | reverse complement strand
ACGGGGGGGGTGGGAAAAAAAGGGGGGAAGGGCCGCGGGGGGGGAGGGGACCGCCCGGCTGCAGCAGCCACCAAAAGCGGGAAAAAAAACCCCAAAACGCTCTTGGGGCGTTGGGCGCCGCCGCGTTTAATCATCGCGCTGAAACCCGCGGGGGGGGGGGGGATCGGGCCGCGCAAACGCCCGTGCAAACGCTGTGCAAACGCTGTGCAAATGTCCGTGCAAATGCCCGTGCAAACGCTCGTGCAAATGCCCATGCAAACACTCGTGCAAACGCTGTGCAAATGCCCGTGCAAATGCCCATGCAAACGCTGTGCAAATGCTGTGCAAATGCCCATGCAAACGCCCGTGCAAACGCTGTGCAAATGCCCGTGCAAACGCTCGTGCAAATGCCCATGCAAACACTTGTGCAAACGCTGTGCAAATGCCCGTGCAAATGCCCGTGCAAACGCTCGTGCAAATGCCCATGCAAACACTTGTGCAAACGCTGTGCAAATGCCCGTGCAAACACTGTGCAAATGCCCGTGCAAACGCCCGTGCAAATGCTTGCAAACGCTGCGCAAATGCCACGCAAATGTGTGCAAATGCCCGTGCAAATGCATGCAATTGCCACGCAAAGGCTGCAAAAACACGTGCAAGCGCCGTGCAAGCGCCGTGCAAACGCCATGCAAATACCTGTGCAAACACTGTGCAAATGCCATGCAAATGCACACGCCCGTGCAAATGCCCGTGCACTCGCCATGCAAATGCCGTGCAAACACTGTGCAAATGCTCGAGCAAACGCCGTGCAAATGCCTTGCAAACGTTGCACAAAGGCTGCGCAAACGCCGTGCGAACACCCTGCAAACGCCCGTGCAAATGCCCGTGCAAACGCTGTGCAGCTGCTGTGCAAATGTCGTGCACACGCCCGTGCAAATGCCCGTGCAAACACCGTGCAAACGCCGTGCAAACGCCATGCAAATGCATGCAAATGCATGCAGACACCGGCGGTGCAGGACCGTCGGCCGGGCCCGCGCGGTGGTTTTCAACCCAGCGGCCGCGCGGCGGGTGACGGCGGTGGCTCGTTGGCTCGTTTGGCCACGGGTGACGCCGGTGGCTCGTTGGCTCGTTTGGCCGCGGGTGACGGCGGTGGCTCGTTGGCTCGTTTGGCCGCGGGTGACGCCGGTGGCTCGTTTGGCCGCGGGTGACGGCGGTGGCTCGTTTGGCCGCTTGGTGATGGCGGTGGCTTGTTTGGCCGCGGGTGACGGTGACGGTGACGGCGGCGGCGCAGGATGTCCCCGCGAGCGGCGGTAACGAGGGACAGCGGCGACGAGTCGCTTGGCCGCCGCTGAAGTCGGTTGCGGGCGGGCGAGCGGGGACTCGTGTTGCGGTTCAGGGCAGCTCGAGTTCCTCCTCCCTTCCTCCTCCTCCTCTCCTCCTCCTCCTCGTCTTCTCCTCCTCCTCCTCCTCTCCTCTTCTCTTCTCCTCCTCTTCTCTTCTTCTCCTCCTCCCCTTCTCCTCTTCTCCTCTTCTCCTCTTCTTCTCTCCTCCTCCTCTTCTCCTCTTCTTCTCTTCTCCTCTTCTCCTCCTCCTCTTCTTCTCTTCCTCTTCTCCATTTCCTCTTCTTCTCTTCTTGTCTTCTTCTTCTCCTCTTCTTCTTCTCTCCTCCTCTTCTTGTCCTCTTCTCCACTCCTCCTCTTCTCCTGTCCTCCTCTCCTCTTCTCCTCTTCTTCTCCTCTTCTCCTCCTCCTCATTTTCTTCTCCTGCTCTCCTCCTCCTCCTCTCTTCTTCTCTTCTTCTTCTCCTCTTCTCCTCTTCTCCTCTTCTCCTCCTCACCTTCTCCTCTTCTCTTCTCCTCTTCTTCTCTTCTCCTCCTCTTCTTCTGCTCTTCTTCTCTTCCTCTTCTTCTCCTCCTCTTCTTCTCCTCCTCTTCTCCTCCTCCTCATTTTCTTCTCCTGCTCTCCTCCTCCTCCTCTCTTCTTCTCTTCTTCTTCTCCTCCTCTCTTCTTCTCTTCTCCTCCTCTTCTCCTCCTCTTCTCTTCTCCTCCTCTTCTCCTCCTCTTCTTCTCCTCCTCTCCTCTTCTCCTCTTCTTCTCCTCTTCTCCTCCTCCTCATTTTCTTCTCCTGCTCTCCTCCTCCTCCTCTCTTCTTCTCTTCTTCTTCTCTTCTCCTCCTCTTCTTCTCCTCCTCCTCTCTTCTTCTCTTCTTCTTCTCCTCCTCTCTTCTTCTCTTCTCCTCCTCTCTTCTCCTCCTCTTCTCCTCCTCTTCTCTTCTCCTCCTCTTCTTCTGCTCTTCTTCTCCTCCTCTTCTCCTTCCCTTCTCCTCTTCTCCTCCTCTTCTTCTCCTCCTCTTCTCTTCTCCTCCTCTCCTCTTCTCCTCTTCTCTTCCTCTTCTCCTCCTCCTCATTTTCTTCTCCTGCTCTCCTCCTCCTCCTCTCTTCTTCTCTTCTTCTTCTCTTCTCCTCCTCTTCTTCTCCTCCTCCTCTCTTCTTCTCTTCTTCTTCTCCTCCTCTCTTCTTCTCTTCTCCTCCTCTTCTTCTGCTCTTCTTCTCCTCCTCTTCTCCTCCTCTTCTCCTCCTCTTCTCTTCTCCTCCTCTTCTTCTGCTCTTCTTCTCCTCCTCTTCTCCTCCTCTTCTCTTCTCCTCCTCTTCTTCTGCTCTTCTTCTCCTCCTCCTCTTCTCTTCTCCTCTTGTCCTCTTGTCCTCTTCTCCTCTTCTCCTCCTCCTTCTCCTCTCCTCCTCTTCTTCTGCTCTTCTCCTCCTCCTTCTCCTCTCCTCTTCTTCTCCTCCTCCTCCTCCTCTCCTCCTCTCCTCTTCTTCTCCTCCTCTCCTCCTCTCCTCCTCTTCTTCTCCTCCTCCTGCTCCTCCTCTCCTTCCTTTTTCCTCTCTTCTCGTGGCAGGGGCCGTCAGCTGCCCGGCCGGAGGATGACGAAGGTGCCGAGGAAGAGCCAGGCGGAGAAGAAGTACCGGCTGAAGTACAGCCGGCTGCGGCGGGCGGCCAAGGCGCTGGTGTTCGAGAACGCGGCGCTGTGCGACGAGATCGCCCGCCTGGAGGCGAAGTTCCTGCGCGCCCGCGACGAGCGCCGCTTCCTGCTCGCCCGCCTGCTGCAGCTCCGCGCCCTGCCCGCCCCCGGCCCCGACGAGCCCCCCGCCGAGGCCGCCGGCCGCCGGGCCCGCCGGGGCGCCCGCCAGGACGGGTCCCGGGTCGACGGGCCGAGAGCGGACGGGTCGAGGCCGGACGGGCCGAGAACGGACGAGCGGAGGCCCAACGGGCCGAGAGGCGACGAGCGGAGGCCCAACGGGCCGAGAGCGGACGAGCGGAGGCCCAACGGGCCGAGAGGCGACGAGCGGAGGCCCAACGGGCCGAGAACGGACGAGCGGAGGCCCAACGGGCCGAGAGGCGACGGGCCGAGGCCGGACGGGCCGAGAGGGGCGTCGAGGGCGGACGGGCCGAGAGGGGCGGCCCGGCGGCGCGGCGGGGAGCGGGGCTGGCGCCGGGCGGCGGCGGAGGCCGGGTCGGGCGGCCCGACGTTGCCGCTGGCCCTGGGTCCGCTGACGGTGCACAGCTTGGGCCGGGTGCCCGCCGACCGGCCGGGTTTCCGCCAAGCGGCGGCCATCTTCCCGCTGGGTTACCGCAGCACCCGCCTCTTCGCCAGCGCCCGCCGGCCGGCCCGCCGCTGCCTCTACACGTGCCGCATCGCCGACGGCGGCGCCGCCGCCGGCCCCCGTTTCGAGATCGTGGCCGAGGACGAGCCGGGCCGGGTGATGGCCGGCCCCACGCCGGACGCTTGCCACGCGCGTTTGCTGGAGGCCTTGGCGGCGGCTCGGGGACGCCGAGGGGCCGCCCCGGCCCCCGGGGCCGGCGCCGATTTCTTCGGCCTCACCCACCCGGCCGTCCACGGCCTCCTCCGGGGTCGCCCCGGGGTCCGGCGGTGCGGTGGCTACCGGGGGTCGCGGGACGGGGCGGGCGACGGCGAGGCCGGCGCCTTCCTCCGCGCCGAGGAGGAGGATGAGGAGGAGGAGGAGGAGGAAGAGGAGGCCGAGGAGGAGGAGGACGACGAGGACGAGGAGGACGAGGAGGAGGAGGAGGAGGAGGCGGCCGCCGTCCCGGCCTTCGGCCCCGGCTGCTCCTACGGCGACGTCTTCCTCGGCCGCCCCCCGGCCGGCGGCAGCCCCGCCGGCTCCGACGACTGACTTCTCCCCCTCCCCAATAAAGGAGCCCGACGTCCTCCATCTTGGCCGTGTTTCGGAGCGGGCCTCGGACGCCTGGGCCCTCCGCCACCGGGGGTCCTCCCGGACGCCTGGGCCCTCCGCCACCGGGGGTCCTCCCGGACGCCTGGGCCCTCCGCCACCGGGGGTCCTCCCGGACGCCTGGGCCCTCCGCGCCCCCCCCCCCCCCCCCCCCCGGCACCGGGGCGTCGGTGGCGGGGAGAGTGGCCTGCTCTCCTGGCCACGCCCCCTCGGGGCAAGGTGGGCGGAGCCTGTGGTGGGCGAGGGGTGGGGTCAGGAGGTGGAGCCCAGAAGAGGGTGGGGCTCCAGCAGGTGGGGCTATGCTAATATGGGAAAGTGGGTGGTGCCACAAGGCAGGACTATGCAATTAGGTAGGCTGGTGGGTGGAGCTATGCAAATGAGCCAGTGCTGGCTCAGTGGGTGGAGCCACATGATAGGCAGGTGTTTACAGGGCATGGGCGGAGCAACAAGGATGGAGGCGGAGTCACACCATGGCTTTATTGTCACCCCCCCCAGCAGAGACTCTCTCCCCACAGTCAGGGTTGCCCCCATGCTTGGTGTTGCACGGTTGGGGTCACCTCCATGCTTCATGCTGCACGGTTGGGGTCACCTCCATGCTTGGTGCTGCACGGTTGAGGTCACCTCCATGCTTGATGCTACACAGCTGGGGTCACCTTGCACTTGGTGCTGCACGGTTGGCGGTCACCTTGCACTTGGTGCTGCACGGTTGGGGTCACCTCCATGCTTGTTGCTGCACGGTTGGCGGTCACCTTGCACTTGGTGCTGCATGGTTGGGGTCACCTCCATGCTTGTTGCTGCACGGTTGGCGGTCACCTTGCACTTGGCACTGCATGGTTGGGGTCACCTCCATGCTCAGTGCTGCATGGTTGGGGGGGGGTCACCTCCACGCTCGGTGCAGCATGTTTGGGGTCACCTCCACGCTCGGTGCAGCATGTTTGGGGTCACCTTGCGCTGGGCGCTGCACGGCCCGGGGGGCGGCCCCGGCCCCGGCCCCTACTGGATGTTGTCGTAGACGCGGACGACGTCGGGGCAGTCGCCGAGGGCGTCGAGGAGGCGCGCCGCCTGCTCCAGGGCCGCCTCCGAGAGCTGCACCGTGTCGCGGGGCAGGTACTCGATGGCGGCGGAGAGCGGGCGCAGCCCCGCCGCCTCCAGCTGCTCCCGCACGTCCCGCAGGGCCGAGGCCTCGCAGATGAACTGTGGGGAACGGCCAGGAACGGTTAGGGGACCGCCGGGGACGGCCAAGAGTGGTCGGGGATGGCCAAGGACAGCTGGGGATGGCCGAGAGGGGTCGGGGACGGCTGGGGATGACCGAGGGCAGAAGAAGATGGGTTGAAGATGGCCGAGAGTGGTTGGGGACAACTGAAGATGGCCAAGAGAGGTTGGGAGCAGTTGGGAGCAGCCAAGCGCAGTTGGGGACGGCCAAGAGCGGTCGGGGACGGCCAAGAGCGGTCACAGATGGCCAAGAGTGACCGGGAGCGGTTTGGGATGGTCGGGGAACGGCTGAGAGCAGTCAGGGATGGTTGAGGAAGAGCCAGGAGCAGTTGGGGACAGTCAGGGATGGCCAAGAGTGGTCGAGGAGTGTCCGGGAGTGGTCAGCAGCAGTTGAGGACGGCCAAGAGCGGCTGGGGAGCATCCAGGAGTGGTCAGCAGCGGTTGGGGATGGCCAAGAGAGGCCAGGGATGGTTGAGGACGGCCAAGAGCAGCTGGGGAGCGTCGAGGAGTGGTCAGCAGCGGTTAGGGACGGCCAAGACCAGTTGGGGATGGTTGGAGATGGCCAAGAGGCAGTCGGGGATGGCTGAGAGTGGTCAGGGACGGTCAGGGGTGGCTGAGAGTGGTCAGGGATGGCCAAGAGTGGTTGGAGAGCGTCTGGGAGTGGTAAGCAGCAGTTGTGGATGGCCAAGAGCAGTCGGAGATGGTTGGGGATGGCCAAGAGCAGTCAGGGACGCCCAAGAGCGGTTGTGGATGGCCAAGAGCAGTTGGGGAGCATCTGGGAGTGGTCAGCAGCAGTTGGGAACACCCAAGACCAAGAGCAGTCGGGGACGGTTGGGGATGCCCAAGAGCGGTTGGAGATGGTTGAGGATGGCCAAGAGCAGTTGGGGACGGTTGAGGATGCCCAAGAGCAGTTGGGGACGGTTGGGGATGGCGAAGAGTGGTCGGGGACGGTTGAGGATGGCCAAGAGCAGTTGGGGACGGTTGGGGATGGCCAAGAGTGGTCGGAGACGGTTGGGGATGGCCAAGAGCAGTCGGGGACAGTTGGGGGATGTCCGAGAGCGGTCAGGGACGGTTGGGGATGACTGGGGACGGTTGGGGATGACTGGGGACGACCGGGGACAGTTGGGGATGGCCAAGAGTGGTTGGGGACGGTTGGGGATGACTGGGGATGGTTGGGGACAACCGGGGACAGTCGGGACGACCGGGGACGGTCGGGGATGGCCAAGAGCGGTTGGAGATGGTTGAGGATGGCCAAGAGTGGCCGGGGACGGTCGGGGACGACCGGGGACGGTCGGGGATGGCCAAGAGCGGTTGGAGATGGTTGAGAATGGCCAAGAGTGGTCGGGTACGGTTGGGGATGACTGGGGATGGTTGGGGACAACCGGGGACAGTCGGGACGGTCGGGGACGGTCGGGGATGGCCAAGAGCGGTTGGAGATGGTTGAGGATGGCCAAGAGTGGCCGGGGACGGTCGGGGACGGTCGGGGATGGCCAAGAGCGGTTGGAGATGGTTGAGGATGGCCAAGAGTGGCCGGGGACGGTCGGGGACGGCCAAGAGCGGTTGGAGATGGTTGAGGATGGCCAAGAGTGGCCGGGGACGGTCGGGGACGACCGGGGACGGTCGGGGACGGCCAAGAGCGGTTGGAGATGGTTGAGGATGGCCAAGAGTGGCCGGGGACGGTCGGGGACGACCGGGGACAGTCGGGGACGGCCAAGAGCGGTTGGAGATGGTTGAGGATGGCCAAGAGTGGCCGGGGACGGTCGGGGACGACCGGGGATGGTCGGGGACGGCCAAGAGCGGTTGGAGATGGTTGAGGATGGCCAAGAGTGGCCGGGGACGGTCGGGGACGACCGGGGACGGTCGGGGACGGCCAAGAGCGGTTGGAGATGGTTGAGGATGGCCAAGAGTGGCCGGGGACGGTCGGGGACGACCGGGGATGGTCGGGGACGGCCAAGAGCGGTTGGAGATGGTTGAGGATGGCCAAGAGTGGCCGGGGACGGTCGGGGATGGCCAAGAGCGGTTGGAGATGGTTGAGGATGGCCAAGAGTGGCCGGGGACGGTCGGGGACGGCCAAGAGCGGTTGGAGATGGTTGAGGATGGCCAAGAGTGGCCGGGGACGGTCGGGGACGACCGGGGACGGTTGGGGACGGCCAAGAGCGGTTGGAGATGGTTGAGGATGGCCAAGAGTGGCCGGGGACGGTCGGGGACGACCGGGGATGGTCGGGGACGGCCAAGAGCGGTTGGAGATGGTTGAGGATGGCCAAGAGTGGCCGGGGACGGTCGGGGACGGTCGGGGATGGCCAAGAGCGGTTGGAGATGGTTGAGGATGGCCAAGAGTGGCCGGGGACGGTCGGGGACGGCCAAGAGCGGTTGGAGATGGTTGAGGATGGCCAAGAGTGGCCGGGGACGGTCGGGGACGACCGGGGACGGTTGCGGGGGGCCCAGCCCGCGGCCGCCCACCTTCAGCAGCGGCTCCTCTTCCTCCGGCTCGTCCCCGTCCTGGCAGACGTCGTGGGCGCCGGCCCGCAGCGCCGCCTCCAGGGCCGCCTCCAGGGAGACGGGGCGGCCGCGGCGGTCGCGGGGGCCCACGCGCACCACCCCCTTGCGCTCGAAGCTGTGCCGGGCGCCCTCGGCCATCGTCGCCCTGCGGCGGCGGGAGGGTGGGCGGGGGGCCGGGGCCGCCTGGGCCCGCCACCCGCCGCCGCGCCGCACTGACCCGTGGCGGGCGAGGAGGAGCCGCAGGGCCGCCTGGCTCCGCCGCGGGTTGTCGGTGAGGACCTCGAGGAGCAGGGCCGAGCCGCCGGGGCCCCGGGCTTCGTAGAGGAGCCGCGCCGGCCCCGGCCCCGGCCCCGGCCCCGTCTGCCGGCGGAGAGCCCGGGCTCAGGGCCGGGGGCGCGCGGAGGTCCGGGCCCCCCGCCGCCGGCCCCACCTACCGCGCCGCGCACGGCCGCCTCGATGGAGGCCTTGGGCATGTTCTTGGCCCGGCACTGCTCCACCACGTTGGCCAGTTGGGCGTTGAGCGCCGGGTCCGGGCCCCCTTCTGCGGGGAGGGGGCGCTGCTGGGCATCCGGGGGCATCCCGAGGGATCGGGGGGGGGGGGGGGGGATCCCGAGGGATCGGGGGGGATCCCGAGGGATCGGGGGGGATCCGGTGGGATCTGGGGGGGATCCCGAGGGATCGGGGGGGATCCCGAGGGATCTGGGGGATCTGGGGGGTCCTGAGGAATGGGGGGATCCCGAGGGATCAGGGGGATCCGGTGGGATCTGGGGGATCTGGGGGGTCCTGAGGAATGGGGGGATCCCGAGGGATCAGGGGGATCCGGTGGGATCTGGGGGATCTGGGGGGTCCTGAGGAATGGGGGGATCCTGAGGGATCTGGGGGGGATCCCAAGGGGTCTGGGGGTCCTGTGGGACCTGGGGGATCCTGCGGGATCTGGGGGGGGTCGCAAGGGATCTGGGGGGTCCTGTGGGATCTGGGGGGGGTCCCGAGGAATGGGGGGATCCCAAGGGATCTTGGGGGGAACCCATGGGATCTGTGGGGTCCTGAGGGATCTGGGGGGATCCTGAAGGATCTGGGGGGTCCCTGAGAGATCATGGGGGGATCCTGAGGGATCGGGGGGTCCCCAAGGGATTGGGGGATCCTGAGGGATCTAGGGGGGATCCTGCAGGATCTGGGGGGTCCCAAAGGATCAAGGGGGTCATGAGGGATCTAGGGGGGATCCTGTGGGGTCTGGGGGGATCCTGTGGGGCCTGGGGGGATCCCGAGGAATGGGGGGATCCCAAGGGGTCTGGGGGAGGATCCTGAGGGATCTGGGGGGATCCCAAGGGGTCTGGGGGGATCCCGAGGGGTCTGGGGGGGGTCCCAAGGGACCTGGGGGATCCTGTGGGACCTGGGGGATCCTGTGGGACCTGGGGGGGGATCCCAAGGGATCTGGGGGGGGATCCCAAGGGGTCTGGGGGGATCCCAAGGGGTCTGGGGGGGACCCATGGGATCTGTGGGGTCCTGAGAGATCTGGGGGGGGATCCCGAGGGGTCTGGGGGGGGTCCCAAGGGACCTGGGGGATCCTGTGGGACCTGGGGGATCCTGTGGGATCTGGGGGGGGATCCCAAGGGATCTGGGGGGTCCTGTGGGATCTGGGGGGGGGTCCCAAGGAGTGGGGGGATCCCAAGGGGTCTGGGGGGATCCCAAGGGATCTTGGAGGGGATCCCGAGGGATCTGGGGGGGGATCCCCAGGGATCGTCCCAGCAGATCCCAACAGGCCCGGGGGCGGCGGGGGGGGGGGAGCAGAGATGAGGGAGAGGGGAGGGATCCGGGGGGGATCTGGGAGCGCGGGGGGCCCTGGGAGGGTCCGAGGGGATCCTGCGGGAGCCGGGCGCGATCGCTGGGAACCGCGCGGGCGCAGGGAGGAGCTCCGCGGGGCCGAAGCGCCGCTGGCTAAGGGGGAGCCGGTGGGGGGGTCCGGCGGCAGGAGATCCCACGGGGGGATCTAGTGGGGGGGTCCAGCGGGGAGGGATCTGGCAGGGGGATCCAGCGGGGGATCCAGTGGTGGGGGGATCCAGCGGGGGGCCAGCAGGGAGGGATCCTAGGGCGGCGGGGGGATCTGGCAGGGGGATCTGGGGGGGGGATCTGGGGGGGATCTGGCGGGGGGATCCGGCGGGGGGGGGATCTGGCAGGGGGGATCCGGCAGTGTGGGGGGGATCGGGCGGGGGAATCTGGCAGGGGGATCTGGTGGCGGGATCGGGCGGGGGGATCCGGCAGGGGGGATCCGGCGGGGGGGGGGGGGGATCTGGCAGGGGGATCTGGTGGTGGGGGGATCTGGTGGTGGGATCGGGCGGGGGGATCCGGCAGCGGGGGGGGGGGGAGATCGGGCGGGGGATCTGGCAGGGGGATCTGGTGGGGGGGATCGGGCGGGGGATCTGGCAGGGGGATCCGGCGGGGGGGATCCGGCAGCGGGGGGGGGGGATCGGGCGGGGGATCTGGCAGGGGGATCTGGCGGGGGGGATCCGGCAGCAGGGGGGGGAATCGGGCGGGGGATCTGGTGGGGGGGGATCCGGCGGGGGGGGGGGATCCGGCGGGGGGATCCGGCAGTGGGGGGGATCGGGCGGGGGATCTGGCAGGGGGATCTGGCGGGGGGGATCGGGCGGGGGATCTGGCAGGGGGATCTGGTTGGGGGGGATCGGGCGGGGGGATCTGGTGGTGGGATCCGGCGGGGGGGATCTGGCAGGGGGGATCCGGCGGGGGGATCCGGCAATGGGGGGGATCAGGCGGGGGATCTGGCAGGGGGATCCGGCAGCGGGGGGGGGGATCGGGCGGGGGATCTGGCAGGGGGATCTGGTGGGGGGGGATCTGGCGGGGGGATCTGGTGGGGGGGATCGGGCGGGGGATCTGGCGGGGGGATCGGGCCCGTACCCCTGGCGGCGACGCGCAGCATGGCGCCGAGGCGCTGGAAGAGGCGGCTGCGGGCGGCGTCCCGGGGCCCCTTGACGTTCCTCACCTTGGACCAGCGGTTGTGGCCGGCCCAGGCCACCGGCCCGGCGTGCAGGGGGCGGCCGGCGGCCACCAGCCGGGACCACCGCCCCCTGCCCACCGCCGTCCCCACCGCCGCCATGGCGCTGGGGGCAGGCGGCCGCCCTCAGCCAGGGCCCAGGCGGCCGGGGGGCCCCGCGTACCCGAGGGGGCCCAGGCGTCCGGGGGGCCCCGCGTACCCCACGGGGGGCCCAGGCGTCCGGGGAAGCCCCACAAACCCCACAGGGGACCCAGGCGTCCGGGGGGACCCCATGTACCTCACAGGGGGCCCAGGCGTCCGGGGGGCCCCGCTTACCCCACAGGGGGCCCAGGCGTCCGGGGAAGCCCCACAAACCCCACAGGGGGCCCAGGCGTCCGGGGGGCCCCGCTTACCCCACGGGGGGCCCAGGCGTCCGGGGGGACCCCATGTACCCCATGGGGGGCCCAGGCGGCCGGGGGATCCCACTCCACCCTATAGGGGGCCCAGGTGTCCGGGGGGCCCCACAAACCCCAGAGGGGGCCCAGGCGTCCGGGGGGCCCCGCGTACCCCACGGGGGGCCCAGGCGTCCGGGGGGCCCCGCTTACCCCACGGGGGGCCCAGGCGTCCGGGGGGACCCCATGTACCCCACAGGGGGCCCAGGCGTCCGGGGGGCCCACGTACCTCATAGGGGGCCCAGGCGTCCGGGGAAGCCCCACAAACCCCACGGGGGACCCAAGTGTCCGGGGGATCCCACTCCGCCCTATAGGGGGCCCAGGCGTCCGGGGGGCCCCACAAACCCCAGAGGGGGCCCAGGCTTCTGGGGGAGCCCCACAAACCCCACAGGGGACCCAGGTGTCCAGGGGATCCCACTCTGCCCTATAGGGGGCCCAGGCGTCCGGGGAAGCCCCACAAACCCCACGGGGGGCCCAGGCGTCCGGGGGATCCCACTCCACCCTATAGGGGGCCCAGGCATCCGGGGGGACCCCACGTACCCCACAGGGGGCCCAGGCGTCCGGGGGGCCCCACAAACCCCACAGGGGACCCAGGCGTCCGGGGGGATCTCACTCCGCCCTATAGGGGGCCCAGGCGTCCGGGGGGCCCCGCATACCCCACGGGGGGCCCAGGCGTCCGGGGGTCCCACGTACCTCATAGGGGGCCCAGGCGTCCGGGGGGGCCCCACAAATCCCACAGGGGACCCAAGTGTCCGGGGGATCCCACTCTACCCTATAGGGGGCCCAGGCGTCCGGGGGTCCCACGTACCTCATAGGGGGCCCAGGCGTCCGGGGGGGCCCCACAAATCCCACAGGGGACCCAGGTGTCCGGGGGATCCCACTCCGCCCTATAGGGGGCCCAGGCGTCCGGGGAGCCCTGCTCAGCCCCATGTACCCCATAGGGGGCCCAGGCGTCCGGGGGGTCCTGCTCTGCCCCATGTACTCCAGAGGGGGCCCAGGCGTCCGGGGGTCCCTCCTCCCCCCCCAAAAAGGGCCCAGGCGTCCGGGGGTCCCGCCTCCCCCCCCCAAAAAGGGCCCAGGCGTCCGGGGGTCCCTCCTCCCCCCCCAAAAAGGGCCCAGGTGTCCGGGGGTCCCTCCTCCTCCCCCCCCCAAAAAGGGCCCAGGTGTCCGGGGGTCCCTCCTCCTCCCCCCCCCAAAAGGGCCCAGGTGTCCGGGGGTCCCTCCCCCCCCCAAAAGGGGCCCAGGCGTCCGGGGGTCCCTCTTCCCCCCCCCCCAACCTCTTACAGCGCCCCGAGGACCCAGGCGTCCGAGAGCAGCGAGACTCCCGCCTCCTCCTCCCCCGGCCGCGGGGGCCGCTGGGTAAAGGCCAACGCCGGAGCGCTCGTTTGCATAGCCCCGCCCCCTCGGCGCAGGCGGCCCCGCCCCCCAGTCACAGGCGGCCCCGCCCCCCAGTCACAGGCGGCCCCGCCCCCCAGTCACAGGCGGCCCCGCCCCCTCCAGCGTTTCCCGCGCGCGCGCTGTTGGGGGGGGGGGAGGCGCGAGGCGCGACCGTTGGGGGCGTTGGGGGGGTCGTGGGGGGCTCTGGGGGCTACTGGGGGCTACTGGGGGCTACTGGGGGGGTCGTGGGGGGCCCTGGGGGGGTCGTGGGGGGCTCTGGGGGCTACTGGGGGCTACTGGGGGGGTCGTGGGGGGCTCTGGGGGTTACTGGGGGCTACTGGGGGCTACTGGGGGGGTCGTGGGGGGCCCTGGGGGGTACTGGGGGTTACTGGGGGCTACTGGGGGGGTCGTGGGGGGCCCTGGGGGTTACTGGGGGCTACTGGGGGCTACTGGGGGGGTCATGGGGGGCTCTGGGGGTTACTGGGGGTTACTGGGGGCTACTGGGGGGGTCGTGGGGGGCCCTGGGGGCTACTGGGGGTTACTGGGGGGGTCGTGGGGGGCTCTGGGGGTTACTGGGGGCTACTGGGGGGGTCGTGGGGGGCCCTGGGGGGGCTCTGGGGGTTACTAGGGGTTACTGGGGGCTACTGGGGGTTACTGGGGGGGTCGTGGGGGGCTCTGGGGGTTACTGGGGGCTACTGGGGGTTACTGGGGGGGTCGTGGGGGGCTCTGGGGGTATTGTAGGGGCACTGGGGGCTTCTGGGGGTTACTGGGGGGGTGGAGGGCGCTTTGGGAGCTACTGGGGGGCTACTGGGAGATACTGGGGGCCTTGTAGGGGCACTGGGGTTCCTGGGGGGATGGTGGGGGGCACTGGGGGTTACTGGGAGTTACTGGGAGATTTTGGGGGGCACTGGTGTCTACTGGGCGCCTTGTGGGGGCACTGGGGGACAATGGGGGGTCCTGGGGGTGTTGTGGGGGGCACTGGAGGTTACTGGGGGGATACTGGGGGTTACTGGGAGCATTATGGGGGGCGCTGGGGGGGGGCAGCCCCCAGCCTGGCTTGAGCAGGTGCAGGGAGAGCCCAGGCGTCCGGCCCCCCCCTCCCCAACCAGGGGCCCAGGCGTCCGGCCCCCCCCCCAACCAGGGGCCCAGGCGTCCGGGCCCCCCCCCTCCCCAACCAGGGTCCCAGGCGTCCGGCCCCCCCCCCAACCAGGGGCCCAGGCGTCCGGCCCCCCCCTCCCCAACCAGGGGCCCAGGCGTCCGGCCCCCCCCCTCCCCAACCAGGAGCCCAGGCATCCGGCCCCCCCCCCAACCAGGGGCCCAGGCGTCCGGCCCCCCCCCTCCCCAACCAGGGTCCCAGGCGTCCGGCCCCCCCCCCAACCAGGGGCCCAGGCGTCCGGCCCCCCCCCCCCAACCAGGGGCCCAGGCGTCCGGCCCCCCCCCTCCCCAACCAGGGTCCCAGGCGTCCGGCCCCCCCCCCAACCAGGGGCCCAGGCGTCCGGCCCCCCCCCCCCAACCAGGGGCCCAGGCGTCCGGCCCCCCCCCTCCCCAACCAGGGTCCCAGGCGTCCGGCCCCCCCCCCCAACCAGGGGCCCAGGCGTCCGGGCCCCCCCCCTCCCCAACCAGGGTCCCAGGCGTCCGGCCCCCCCCCCAACCAGGGGCCCAGGCGTCCGGCCCCCCCCCTCCCCAACCAGGGGCCCAGGCGTCCGGGCCGGTGCCACCTGCTCCGGGCGGTCAATCCCTGTCCGCGCCCCCCCCCAACCCCAACCCCAATCCGGCCTGTGGGGGGAGGAGGAGGAGGAGGGGGGGGCCCAGGCGTCCGGGACCCCCCCTGCCCCCCCCCCCCCAAAAAAAAGGAGGAGGCGTTGGCAGGAACCGCAGAGATTTGGGAAGGGGCCCAGGCGTCCGGGAAGCCCAAGCTTAGAGGACGCTGCAGGGAGGGACCCAGGCGTCCGGGGCGGGGGGGGGGGGGGGGAGCACAGCGGGCCCAGGCGTCCGGGCCGCCCTCCCCCCCCCCAGGCCATAAATAGCCGGCGGCGGCGACGCGGAGCCGCCAGACGCCGAGGGACCCCGTCGCGCCCCGACGCCCCGGTGAGAGCCCCCCCGGCGCCCTGTAGCCGCCCTATAGGTGTGCCAGCCCCCCTATAGCATCCCGGGGGGGAGGGGGGGGCACGTGGGCCCTATAGCACCAGGATAGGATGCATCGACCCTATAGCATCCCTGGGGGGGGCCCTATAGCGCTAGGGGGGGCATATAGAGTCTGGGGGGGTGTAGCCCCTATAGCACCTGCGGGGAGGCTGTATTGGCCCTATAGCGCTGGGGGGGGGCTCGACGGACCCTATAGCGGCCGAGAGGGTGCTAAAGCCCCTATGTGCTTATAGAGGGGGGTGTGCCAGCCCTATAGTTTATGGGGTGTCCGTGCAGACCCTATAGCAGGGAGGGGGCTGTATAGACCCTGAGGCAGTGTAGAGCAGTTGTGGAGACCCTATAGCACTGAGGGGGCTGTATAGACCCTATGGCAGCCAGGTGAGGGGGGTCTCTAGACCCTATAGCTCCTGGGGGGGAGGCTGCGTAGACCCTGTAGGCATGAGACAGCAGGTTGTATGGATCCTATAGTGCCCAGGACAAGGGTATATAGATGCTATAGTACCCAGGACAAGGCTGTGTGGACCCTATAGTGCCTGGGATGAGACTGTACAGATCCTATAGGGCCTGGGGCGAGGCTGTACAGACCCTATAGGGCGCAGGGCAAGGCTGTACAGACCCTATAGGGCCTGGGGTGAGGCTGTACAGACCCTATAGGGCGCAGGGCAAGGCTGTACAGACCCTATAGGGCCTGGGGCGAGGCTGTACAGACCCTATAGGGCGCAGGGTGAGGCTGTACAGACCCTATAGTGCCTGGGATGAGACTGTACAGACCCTATAGAGCCCCAGGCGAGGCTGTACAGACCCTATAGGGCCCCGGGTGAGGCTGTACAGGCCCTATAGTGCCTGGGGTGAGGCTGTACAGACCCTATAGGGCACAGGGTGAGGCTGTACAGACCCTATAGGGCCCCGGGCGAGGCTGTACGGGCCCTTTGCTGACTCATAGGCACCACCGCTGCTGGGGAAACTGGTCTCTTAATGGAGCGCTGTATGGAGCCTATAGGGGCTGGGGGTGCATAGCGGTGCTGTGTAGCCCCTATAGCAACCAGGGGGGTAGGGGGAGTGGAGGGGAGGGACTAGCTGCTTGGGGAGCCCTATAGATGCCATAGGGACTGCAGAGGCATGCGGGGTGCCCCACTGCGCCCAGAGAGCGGGTGGGGTGGTGGGGTGCCCTGCGGGGATCAAGGGGCCGTGCTGGCTTGCAAGGGGGTCCTATAGCCCCTATAGCATCCAGGCAACCTACTGGGGTCTGTGGGTGCTCTGGAGACCCTATAGGATCCACAGGACGTGGTGGGCTCTGGGGCTGCCCTATAGGGTACAAGGGGGTGTGCTGGCTGGCGAGGGGGTGCTGTAGACCCTATAGCATCTGGGGTACATGTTGGGGTCTAGGGGTGCCCCATCGACCTTATAGCACCTGGGAGGCGTGTTGGGGTCCAGGGGTGCCCTATAGAGATCTCAGGGGCATGTTGGGGTCTAGGGGCACCCTATAGGGATCTGGGGAGCGTGTTGGGGTCTAGGGGTGCCCTATGGGGATGTAGGGAGCATGTTGGGGTCTAGGGGTGCCCTATAGGGATCTGGGGAGCGTGTTGGGGTCTAGGGGTGCCCTATGGGGATGTAGGGAGCGTGGTGGGGTCTAGGGGTGCCCTATAGGGCTATAGGGAGCGTGTTGGGGTCTAGGGGTGCCCTATAGGGATCTGGGGAGCATGTTGGGTCTAGGGGTGCCCTATGGGGATGTGGGGAGCATGTTGGGGTCTAGGGGTGCCCTATAGGGGTATAGGGAGCATGTTGGGTCTAGGGGTGCCCTATGGGGATGTAGGGAGCGTGTTGGGGTCTAGGGGTGCCCTATAGGGGTATAGGGAGCGTGTTGGGGTCTAGGGGTGCCCTATAGGGATCTGGGGAGCATGTTGGGTCTAGGGGTGCCCTATGGGGATGTGGGGAGCATGTTGGGGTCTAGGAGTGCCCTATAGGGGTATAGGGAGCGTGTTGGGGTCTAGGGGTGCCCTGTAGGGATCTGGGGAGCATGTTGGGTCTAGGGGTGCCCTATGGGGATGTAAGGAGCGTGTTGGGGTCTAGGGGTGCCCTATGGGGATGTAGGGAGCGTGTTGGGGTCTAGGGGTGCCCTATAGGGATCTGGAGAGCATGCTGGGGTCTAGGGGTGCCCTATGGGGATCTGGGGAGTGTGGTGGGGTCTAGGGGAGCCCTATGGGGATGTAGGGAGTGTGTTGGGGTGTTGGAGTGCCCTATAGGGGTATAGGGAGCGTGTTGGGGTCTAGGAGTGCCCTATGGGGATCTGGGGAGCGTGTTGGGGTCTAGGGGTGCCCTATGGGGATCTGGGGAGCGTGTTGGGGTCTAGGGGTGCCCTATGGGGATGTGGGGAGCGTGTTGGGGTCTAGGGGTGCCCTATGGGGATGTGGGGAGCGTGTTGGGGTCTAGGGGTGCCCTATGGGGATGTAAGGAGCGTGTTGGGGTCTAGGGGTGCCCTATAGGGCTATAGGGAGCGTGTTGGGGTCTAGGGGTGCCCTATGGGGATCTGGGGAGCGTGTTGGGGTCTAGGGGCGCCCTATAGGCTCCGTGGGGCCCCGCAGCGCTGCAGGGTCCGTCGGGAGCCTCCCTCGGGGCCCCCGCGCCGCCCTTGGCCCCGGCCCAGGCCTGGCCCCGGCCCCGCTGGCACCCGGAGCCGCCGCACTGCGGCGCGGGGGGGGGCGGGGGCAGGACGGGCCCCGGCGTCCGGGCGCGGGGGGGGGGGGGGGCAGCCCGGCGTCCCCGTCCCCGGGGGTCCCCGGTGTCCCCGTCCCCAGGGGCCCCAATGTCCCCATCCCCAAGGGACCCTGGTGGCCCCATTCCCAGGGGCCCTGGTGTCCCTGTCCCTGGGGGTCCCCGGTGTCCCCATGCCTGGGGGTCCCTGGTGTCCCCATGCCTGGGGGTCCCCGTGTCCCTGTCCCTGGGGGTCCCCGGTGTCCCCATCCCCAAGGGACTCTGGTGTCCCCATCCCTGGGGGTCTCAGTGTCCCCATGCCTGGGGGTCCCTGGTGTCCCCATGCCTGGAGGTCCCCGTGTCCCTGTCCCTGGGGTCCCTGGTGTCTCCATCCCCAGGGGTTGGGTCCCTGGTGTCCCCCTCCCCAGGGGTCCCAGTGTCCCCCTCCCCGGGGGTCCCAGTGTCCCCGTGCCTGGGGGTCCCTGGTGTCCCCATCCCTGGAGGTCCCAGTGTCCCCATCCCCAGGGTACCCTGGTGTCCCCATCCCCAGGGGTCCCAGTGTCCCCATCCCCAGGGTACCCTGGTGTCCCCGTCCCCGGGGGTCCCTGGTGTCCCCATCCCTGGAGGTCCCAGTGTCCCCATCCCCAGGGTACCCTGGTGTCCCCGTCCCCGGGGGTCCCTGGTGTCCCCATCCCCAGGGGTCCCAGTGTCCCCATCCCCAGGGTACCCTGGTGTCCCCGTCCCCGGGGGTCCCTGGTGTCCCCATCCCTGGAGGTCCCAGTGTCCCCATCCCCAGGGTACCCTGGTGTCCCCGTCCCCGGGGATCCCAGTGTCTCCATTCCCAAGAGTCCCTGGTGTCCCTGTCCCCAGGGTACCCTGGTGTCCCCGTCCCCGGGGGTCCCTGGTGTCCCCATCGCCCGGGGGTCCCAGTGTCCCCATCGCCCGGGGGTCCCAGTGTCCCCATCCCCAGGGTACCCTGGTGTCCCCGTCCCCGGGGGTCCCTGGTGTCCCCATCCCCAGGGGTCCCAGTGTCCCCATCCCCAGGGTACCCTGGTGTCCCCGTCCCCGGGGGTCCCTGGTGTCCCCATCCCCAGGGGTCCCAGTGTCCCCATCCCCAGGGTACCCTGGTGTCCCCGTCCCCGGGGGTCCCTGGTGTCCCCATCCCTGGAGGTCCCAGTGTCCCCATCCCCAGGGTACCCTGGTGTCCCCGTCCCCGGGGGTCCCTGGTGTCCCCATCCCTGGAGGTCCCAGTGTCCCCATCCCCAGGGTACCCTGGTGTCCCCGTCCCCAGGGGTCCCTGGTGTCCCCATCCCTGGAGGTCCCAGTGTCCCCATCCCCAGGGTACCCTGGTGTCCCCGTCCCCGGGGGTCCCTGGTGTCCCCATCCCCAGGGGTCCCAGTGTCCCCATCCCCAGGGTACCCTGGCGTCCCCGTCCCCGGGGGTCCCTGGTGTCCCCATCCCTGGAGGTCCCAGTGTCCCCATCCCCAGGGTACCCTGGTGTCCCCGTCCCCGGGGGTCCCTGGTGTCCCCATCCCTGGAGGTCCCAGTGTCCCCATCCCCAGGGTACCCTGGTGTCCCCGTCCCCGGGGGTCCCTGGTGTCCCCATCCCCAGGGGTCCCAGTGTCCCCATCCCCAGGGTACCCTGGCGTCCCCGTCCCCGGGGGTCCCTGGTGTCCCCATCCCTGGAGGTCCCAGTGTCCCCATCCCCAGGGTACCCTGGTGTCCCCATCCCCAGGAGTCCCAGTGTCCCCATTGCCCGGGGTCCCAGTGTCCCCATCGCCCGGGTCCCTCGGCGTCCCCGTCCCTGGGGGGGCGTCCCCGGGGGCACGGGGGGGCCCGGAGTGACGCCGCCGCCGCCGCCACCCGCCAGGCGCCATGTCGGACCCCAAGCAGCGGCTGACGCAGAGCATGCAGCGGGAGCTGAGCTGCCCGCTGTGCCGGGAGCTCTTCCGGGCGCCGGTGACGGCCGAGTGCGGCCACAGCTTCTGCCGCGAGTGCCTGGGCCGCCGGGGGCCGGCCGGGGCCGGGGGGGACGAGGGGCCGGCCGGCGCCTGCCCCACCTGCGGCGCCCCGGTCCGGCCGGCCCAGCTGCGCGTCAACGAGCAGCTCGAGCACTTGGTCGAGTGCTTCCGGCAGCTGCCGCTGGACCACTGCGAGGAGCACGGCGACCCGCTCAGCGTCTACTGCGAGCGCGACCGCCAGGTGGTCTGCGGCCTCTGCGCCTCCCTCGGCAAGCACCGGGGCCACAGCGTCCTCACCGCCGCCGAGGCCCACCAGCGCATGAAGGTGCGCCCGAGCCCCTCCGCCCCGGCCTCGGGCCTTCCCGCCGCCGCTAACGCTGTCTTCCTCTCCCGCCCCGGCGCAGAAACTCGTGCCCCAGCAGCAGGCGCAGCTCCAGGAGGCCCAAGCCCGCAAGGAGAAGACCATCGCTCTGCTGGACCAGCAGATCGCCGAGGTGGAGGTGAGGAGACCCTACGATGACCCGGTGGTGGCGGTGGGGGGACGGGACGGGACAGCGGGGACTCAGTGGTGACAGAGAGAAGCATCAATGGTCCCCAGCAGCCGATGCGATAGGGTGACCGATTGGTTGGGTGGTGGTTGGTTGGGTGGTGGTTGGTTGGATGGTGGTTGGTTGGGTGGTGGTTGCCCAGATTGGTTGGGTGCTGGTGGGTTGGGCGCTGGTGGGTTGGATGTTGGTTCACTGGGTGGTTGGGTGCTGGTTGGCTGGTTAGTTGGGTGCTGGTTGGCCAGTTGGTTGGGTGCTACTTGGTGGCTGGTTGCGTGCTGGTTGGTGGGCGGTTGGCAGGGTGGAAACAACATCCGGGGGGGACATCGTAGACCCTGCAGCGACAGAGCGGGGTGGAACGAGTTTCACCAAGCCAGGGGACACCCTCCAATAACACGGTGGGGTGGAAACAACCCCCGGGGGGGGACGTGGTAGACCTGACAACCGCAGAGCGGGGTGGGACGAGCCCACAGGGGTCAAGGGAGGCTCCGTGGTAACAGAGGACGACGTATACGAGGTCCAAAGAAGACGGTAGGTGGCAGTCTTGAGATGGTGCAGGAGACCCTACCATAACACGGGAGGCTCTAATCCGCCCAAAGGCGGCGGGGTAGACCCTACAGTAACAGGCAGGGCTGTAAACAAGCTCCGGAAGCGGGTGGTGGAACCTCCGGCAAACAGCCCCAGCAGTCCCAAAGGGGGCTTAGGCCATCCCGGCCCCCTCGGGAGCCCCCTATGGCAACGGCCCGCGGCCTCCCCACAGGACACGGTGGCGTGCTTCAAGCGCCAGGTGGCGGAGCAGCTGGGGGTGATGCGGGGCTTCCTGGCGGCGCTGGAGACCTCCCTGGGCGAGGAGGCCGAGAAGGTGCAGGCCCAGGCCGTGGCGGCCCTGCAGGGCGAGCGCGGCACCGTGGGCAACTACCTGGAGCAGCTGCGGCAGATGGAGGCCGTCCTGGACGAGGTGCAGGAGGAGAACCAGACCGCCTTCCTCCGGGTGAGCCGCCGGGTGCTGGGTCACTGGGTGCTGGTTGGTTGGGTGCTGGTTGACCAGATTGGTTGGATGCTGATTGGTTGGGTGCTGGTTGACCAGGTGGTTGGGTGCTGGTTGGTTGAATGTTGGTTGAGCAGGTGGTTGGATGCTGGTTGGTTGGGTGCTGGTTGAGCAAGTGGTTGGATGCTGGTTGGTTGGGTGCTGATTGACCAAACTGGTTGGATGCTGGTTGGTTGAATGTTGGTTGAGCAGGTGGTTGGATGCTGGTTGGTTGGGTGCTGGTTGAGCAGGTGGTTGGATGCTGGTTGGTTGGGTGCTGGTTGAGCAAGTGGTTGGATGCTGGTTGGTTGGGTGCTGATTGACCAAACTGGTTGGATGCTGGTTGGTTGAATGTTGGTTGAGCAGGTGGTTGGATGCTGGTTGGTTGGGTGCTGGTTGAGCAGATTGGTTGGGTGCTGGTTGGTTGGGTGCTGGTTGAGCAGGTGGTTGGATGCTGGTTGGTTGGGTGCTGGTTGAGCAGGTGGTTGGATGCTGGTTGGTTGAATGTTGGTTGAGCAGGTGGTTGGATGCTGGTTGGTTGGGTGCTGGTTGAGCAGATTGGTTGGGTGCTGGTTGGTTGGGTGCTGGTTGAGCAGGTGGTTGGATGCTGGTTGGTTGGGTGCTGGTTGACCAAACTGGTTGGATGCTGGTTGGTTGAATGTTGGTTGAGCAGGTGGTTGGATGCTGGTTGGTTGGGTGCTGGTTGAGCAGATTGGTTGGGTGCTGGTTGGTTGGGTGCTGGTTGAGCAGGTGGTTGGATGCTGGTTGGTTGGGTGCTGGTTGAGCAGGTGGTTGGATGCTGGTTGGTTGGGTGCTGGTTGACCAAACTGGTTGGATGCTGGTTGGTTGAATGTTGGTTGAGCAGGTGGTTGGATGCTGGTTGGTTGGGTGCTGGTTGAGCAGATTGGTTGGGTGCTGGTTGGTTGGGTGCTGGTTGAGCAGGTGGTTGGATGCTGGTTGGTTGGGTGCTGGTTGACCAAACTGGTTGGATGCTGGTTGGTTGAATGTTGGTTGAGCAGGTGGTTGGATGCTGGTTGGTTGGGTGCTGGTTGAGCAGGTGGTTGGATGCTGGTTGGTTGGGTGCTGGTTGAGCAGGTGGTTGGATGCTGGTTGGTTGGGTGCTGGTTGACCAAACTGGTTGGATGCTGGTTGGTTGAATGTTGGTTGAGCAGGTGGTTGGATGCTGGTTGGTTGGGTGCTGGTTGAGCAGATTGGTTGGGTGCTGGTTGGTTGGGTGCTGGTTGAGCAGGTGGTTGGATGCTGATTGGTTGGGTGCTGGTTGACCAAACTGGTTGGATGCTGGTTGGTTGAATGTTGGTTGAGCAGGTGGTTGGATGCTGGTTGGTTGGGTGCTGGTTGAGCAGATTGGTTGGGTGCTGGTTGGTTGGGTGCTGGTTGACCAGGTGGTTGGATGCTGGTTGGTTGGGTGCTGGTTGGCCCACAGCCCACCTAGCTGAGGTCCATCCCACCCTGCTGTGGTTCTGCCCTGCCCGGACCCCTCTGCCCCCCATAGGGATGGGGCAAGGAGGGGGTGGGCCAAAGAGGGGGCAGAGCCACCAGCCTTACATGCACCCTCGTCTTCCTCCCCCCAGAAATACTGCCTGGTGGCCAGCAGGTGAGTGCACCCCTAGGTCCCTCGCCCCGTGGGGCGCCCCCCGGCGCCCCCCACCACCCGCCCCCTTCCCCCCGCCCCCCTTCAGGCTGCAGAAGATCCTGGGCGAGTCGCCGCCGGCGGCCCGCATGGACGTCCACCTGCCCATCATCACCGACGAGTTCAAGTTCCAGGTGTGGAAGAAGATGCTGCGGGCCCTGATGCCGGGTGAGCGGGCGCCGGGCGGGGAGGGAGAAGGCCACGCGTCCCCCCCCCTCCACCACCACCACCTCCAACCCCCCCGGCGGCAGCCATGACACCCTCCCCTTCCCTCCGCCGCAGCCTTGGAAGAGCTGACGTTCGACCCGGCCACGGCCCACCCCAACCTGGTGGTGTCGGCGGACGGGCGGCGGGTGGAATGCGTCGAGCAGAAGCAGCCGGTGAGCGGCGACGACCCCGAGCGCTTCGACAAGTCCAACTGCGTGGTGAGCCGCCAGAGCTTTGCCGCCGGCGAGCACTACTGGGAGGTGGCGGTGGGCGAGAAGCCCCGCTGGGGGCTGGGGGTGGTGGCGGCCGGCGCCGGGCGCAAGGGTCGCCTCCAGGCCCTGCCCTCCAACGGCTTCTGGCTGCTGAGCTGCAAGGAGGGCAAGTGCTACGAGGCGCACGTGGAGCACAAGGAGCCGCGGGCGCTGCGCCTGGAGGGCCGCCCGGCCCGCCTGGGCCTCTACCTGAGCTTCGCCGACGGCGTCCTGGCCTTCTACGACGCCTCCGACCCCGACGCCCTGGCGCCGCTCTTCGCCTTCCACGAGCGCTTCCCCGGCCCCGTCTACCCCTTCTTCGACGTCTGCTGGCACGACAAGGGCAAGAACAGCCACCCGCTGCGCCTCTGCGGCCCCGAGGGCGACGAGGCCTAGAGCCGCCCGGCCCCCGCCGGGCCACCAATAAAACCCGGCCGCCCGCGCCGCCTAGCCTGCCTTCCTCCGCGGGGCGAGGGGGTTGGGGTTGGGTTGGGGTTGGGGGGGGGTCCAGGAGTCCGGGCTGCCACCCCGGAGAACCCCGGCGTCCAAGTGGACGGGAGCGACCTGGACACCAGGGTTCACCGGGCTCCGGTGGGGCAGAAGCACCGGACGTGGCACCACCCCAGAACCACGTGTGGACCCAGCGCTGGTGGAAGGGTGGGGTGGGACGCTGGCCGATGGGGGGAGACCCCCAGAGGACCCTTCTCCACTACACGTGTGGGTTGTGGGGCTCCAGCACTGGTGGAAGGTTGGGGTGGGACGTTGGCCGATGGGGGGAGACCCCCAGAGGACCCTTCTCCACCACGTGTGGGTTGTGGGGCTCCAGCACTGGTGGAAGGGTGGGGTGGGATGTTGGCCGATGGGGGGAGACCCCCAGAGGACCCTTCTCCACTACACGTGTGGGTTGTGGGGCTCCAGCACTGGTGGAAGGGTGGGGTGGGACGCTGGCCGATGGGGGGAGACCCCCAGAGGACCCTTCTCCACCACGTGTGGGTTGTGGGGCTCCAGCACTGGTGGAAGGGTGGGGTGGGACGTTGGCCGATGGGGGGAGACCCCCAGAGGACCCTTCTCCACCACGTGTGGGTTGTGGGGCTCCAGCACTGGTGGAAGGGTGGGGTGGGACGTTGGCCGATGGGGGGAGACCCCCAGAGGACCCTTCTCCACCACGTGTGGGTTGTGGGGCTCCAGCACTGGTGGAAGGGTGGGGTGGGACGTTGGCCGATGGGGGGAGACCCCCAGAGGACCCTTCTCCACCACGTGTGGGTCATGGGGCTCCAGCACTGGTGGAAGGTTGGGGTGGGACGTTGGCTGATGGGGGGAGACCCCCAGAGGACCCTTCTCCACTACATGTGGGTCATGGGGCTCCAGCACTGGTGGAAGGTTGGGGTGGGACGTTGGCTGATGGGGGGAGACCCCCAGAGGACCCTTCTCCACCACGTGTGGGTTGTGGGGCTCCAGCACTGGTGGAAGGGTGGGGTGGGACGTTGGCCGATGGGGGGAGACCCCCAGAGGACCCTTCTCCACTACACGTGTGGGTTGTGGGGCTCCAGCACTGGTGGAAGGGTGGGGTGGGACGCTGGCCGATGGGGGGAGACCCCCAGAGGACCCTTCTCCACCACGTGTGGGTTGTGGGGCTCCAGCACTGGTGGAAGGTTGGGGTGGGACGTTGGCCGATGGGGGGAGACCCCCCAGAGGACCCTTCTCCACCACGTGTGGGTTGTGGGGCTCCAGCACTGGTGGAAGGTTGGGGTGGGACGTTGGCCGATGGGGGGAGACCCCCAGAGGACCCTTCTCCACTACATGTGGGTCATGGGGACCCAGTACTGGTGGAAGGTTGGGGTGGGACGTTGGCCGATGGGGGGAGACCCCCAGAGGACCCTTCTCCACCACGTGTGGGTTGTGGGGCTCCAGCACTGGTGGAAGGTTGGGGTGGGACGTTGGCCGATGGGGGGAGACCCCCCAGAGGACCCTTCTCCACCACGTGTGGGTTGTGGGGCTCCAGCACTGGTGGAAGGTTGGGGTGGGACGTTGGCCGATGGGGGGAGACCCCCAGAGGACCCTTCTCCACCACGTGTGGGTTGTGGGGCTCCAGCACTGGTGGAAGGGTGGGGTGGGATGTTGGCCGATGGGGGGAGACCCCCAGAGGACCCTTCTCCACTACACGTGTGGGTTGTGGGGCTCCAGCACTGGTGGAAGGGTGGGGTGGGACGCTGGCCGATGGGGGGAGACCCCCAGAGGACCCTTCTCCACCACGTGTGGGTTGTGGGGCTCCAGCACTGGTGGAAGGGTGGGGTGGGACGTTGGCCGATGGGGGGAGACCCCCAGAGGACCCTTCTCCACCACGTGTGGGTTGTGGGGCTCCAGCACTGGTGGAAGGGTGGGGTGGGACGTTGGCCGATGGGGGGAGACCCCCAGAGGAACCTTCTCCACCACGTGTGGGTTGTGGGGCTCCAGCACTGGTGGAAGGGTGGGGTGGGACGTTGGCCGATGGGGGGAGACCCCCAGAGGACCCTTCTCCACCACGTGTGGGTCATGGGGCTCCAGCACTGGTGGAAGGTTGGGGTGGGACGTTGGCTGATGGGGGGAGACCCCCAGAGGACCCTTCTCCACTACATGTGGGTCATGGGGCTCCAGCACTGGTGGAAGGTTGGGGTGGGACGTTGGCTGATGGGGGGAGACCCCCAGAGGACCCTTCTCCACCACGTGTGGGTTGTGGGGCTCCAGCACTGGTGGAAGGGTGGGGTGGGACGTTGGCCGATGGGGGGAGACCCCCAGAGGACCCTTCTCCACTACACGTGTGGGTTGTGGGGCTCCAGCACTGGTGGAAGGGTGGGGTGGGACGCTGGCCGATGGGGGGAGACCCCCAGAGGACCCTTCTCCACTACACGTGTGGGTTGTGGGGCTCCAGCACTGGTGGAAGGGTGGGGTGGGACGCTGGCCGATGGGGGGAGACCCCCAGAGGACCCTTCTCCACCACGTGTGGGTTGTGGGGCTCCAGCACTGGTGGAAGGGTGGGGTGGGACGTTGGCCGATGGGGGGAGACCCCCAGAGGACCCTTCTCCACTACACGTGTGGGTTGTGGGGCTCCAGCACTGGTGGAAGGTTGGGGTGGGACGTTGGCCGATGGGGGGAGACCCCCAGAGGACCCTTCTCCACTACATGTGGGTCATGGGGACCCAGTACTGGTGGAAGGTTGGGGTGGGACGTTGGCCGATGGGGGGAGACCCCCAGAGGACCCTTCTCCACCACGTGTGGGTTGTGGGGCTCCAGCACTGGTGGAAGGTTGGGGTGGGACGTTGGCCGATGGGGGGAGACCCCCCAGAGGACCCTTCTCCACCACGTGTGGGTTGTGGGGCTCCAGCACTGGTGGAAGGTTGGGGTGGGACGTTGGCCGATGGGGGGAGACCCCCAGAGGACCCTTCTCCACCACGTGTGGGTTGTGGGGCTCCAGCACTGGTGGAAGGGTGGGGTGGGACGTTGGCCGATGGGGGGAGACCCCCAGAGGACCCTTCTCCACTACATGTGGGTCATGGGGCTCCAGCACTGGTGGAAGGTTGGGGTGGGACGTTGGCTGATGGGGGGAGACCCCCAGAGGACCCTTCTCCACTACATGTGGGTCATGGGGCTCCAGCACTGGTGGAAGGTTGGGGTGGGACGTTGGCTGATGGGGGGAGACCCCCAGAGGACCCTTCTCCACCACGTGTGGGTTGTGGGGCTCCAGCACTGGTGGAAGGGTGGGGTGGGACGTTGGCCGATGGGGGGAGACCCCCAGAGGACCCTTCTCCACTACACGTGTGGGTTGTGGGGCTCCAGCACTGGTGGAAGGGTGGGGTGGGACGCTGGCCGATGGGGGGAGACCCCCAGAGGACCCTTCTCCACTACACGTGTGGGTTGTGGGGCTCCAGCACTGGTGGAAGGGTGGGGTGGGACGCTGGCCGATGGGGGGAGACCCCCAGAGGACCCTTCTCCACCACGTGTGGGTTGTGGGGCTCCAGCACTGGTGGAAGGGTGGGGTGGGACGTTGGCCGATGGGGGGAGACCCCCAGAGGACCCTTCTCCACTACACGTGTGGGTTGTGGGGCTCCAGCACTGGTGGAAGGTTGGGGTGGGACGTTGGCCGATGGGGGGAGACCCCCAGAGGACCCTTCTCCACTACATGTGGGTCATGGGGACCCAGTACTGGTGGAAGGTTGGGGTGGGACGTTGGCCGATGGGGGGAGACCCCCAGAGGACCCTTCTCCACCACGTGTGGGTTGTGGGGCTCCAGCACTGGTGGAAGGTTGGGGTGGGACGTTGGCCGATGGGGGGAGACCCCCCAGAGGACCCTTCTCCACCACGTGTGGGTTGTGGGGCTCCAGCACTGGTGGAAGGTTGGGGTGGGACGTTGGCCGATGGGGGGAGACCCCCAGAGGACCCTTCTCCACCACGTGTGGGTTGACCACGAAGAAGAGCCCCAGACACCCGTTTCCACTGCTGCCGTTGGGTGCTGGAGCCCCATCTCAGCCCGGTCTGTGCTGGGTTGGGGGTGGGGGGGGGGACACCCGGACACCTGGGTCCCCTTGGAAGCAACATAAACCCTCGACCTTCCCGAGGGCCCAGGCGTCCTGGCCACCCCCCTCGCGAGGCCCCTTGCCCTTCCCGCACGTCTATATTTAGCCCCTCGGCAATGTCCCCGGGCGGGGGAGGAGGAGTGGGGGCCCCACACGTGCGCCGAGTTGGGGCCGGGCCTGAGCCCATTGGCCGAGCCGGGGGTGCCGTGGGGCTGCGGTGACCGCGGCGAGCGGGGTCAGTCGCCCGAGCCGGCGCCTGCCAGCATGCTGCCCTGGGGGGCTGCCCCACGGCGGGCCCTGGCCTCGGCCGCGGGGGGCCACGGCGGCGCCGCCACAGGTCAGCGGGGGCCGGAGGGGGGTCCGGGCTGGTTTTCGGGGTGCATCGGGGGTGCGTTGGGTGGGGGGGAGGAGCAGGTTTTCGGGGCGTTTTGGGGGGGCGGCAGGTGGTTTCGGGGCTGAGCTGGGGCGTTTCGGGGTGGGTTTTGGGGGCGGCGCGGGGGGTTGGCGCAGTCAGGGTGGGGGGGGGCTGTGAGCACCCACCGGGTGACCTTGAGGGTGACCGGGGGCTGGCGTGGGGCAGCCCGGACGTGGCGGACGCTGTCGTTCCTGGTGGCGCTGCCGGCGGTGGGCGTCTGCATGCTCAACGTGCGGCTGGAGCAGAGGCGGCACACCTCCACGCGCCCCGAATTCGTGCCCTACCACCACCTCCGCATCCGCACCAAGGTACGCCGGGGTCGATGGGCCCGTGGGGGTCGATGTGTGGAGGAGAAGGCCTGATAGGGAGGTGGATGGTCAGGATGGGTTGGAGGAGATGGGCCCATGGGGTCAATACGGGGTGGAGAAGACCTGATGCTGGAGCAGATGGGCCCGTGGGGTCAATATGGGGTGGAGAAGATCCGATGCTGGAGCAGATGGGCCCGTGGGGTCAATATGGGGTGGAGAAGGCCTGATGGGGAGGTGGATGGTCAATATGGGGTGGAGAAGACCTGATGCTGGAGCAGATGGGCCCGTGGGGTCAATATGGGGTGGAGAAGACCTGATGCTGGAGCAGATGGGCCCGTGGGGTCAATATGGGGTGGAGAAGGCCTGATGGGGAGGTGGATGGTCAATATGGGGTGGAGAAGACCTGATGCTGGAGCAGATGGGCCCGTGGGGTCAATATGGGGTGGAGAAGACCCGATGCTGGAGCAGATGGGCCCGTGGAGTCAATATGGGGTGGAGAAGGCCTGATGGGGAGGTGGATGGTCAATATGGGGTGGAGAAGACCTGATGCTGGAGCAGATGGGCCCGTGGGGTCAATATGGGGTGGAGAAGATCTGATGCTGGAGCAGATGGGCCCGTGGGGTCAATATGGGGTGGAGAAGACCCGATGCTGGAGCAGATGGGCCCGTGGGGTCAATATGGGGTGGAGAAGGCCTGATGGGGAGGTGGATGGTCAATATGGGGTGGAGAAGACCTGATGCTGGAGCAGATGGGCCCGTGGGGTCAATATGGGGTGGAGAAGACCTGATGGGGAGGTGGATGGTCAATATGGGTTGAAGAAGACCCCATGCTGGAGCAGATGGGCCCGTGGGGTCAATATGGAGTGGAGAAGACCTGACACAAGGTAGATGGGCCCTATGAGGTCAATACAGGGTGGAGAGACCTGATACCGGTTTGATGGTCCCGTGGGGTTAAGAACAAGATGAAGAAGGCCTGAGGCCAGGATAGATGGCAAATATGGGTTGAAGAAGACCCGATGCTGGAGCAGATGGGCCTGTGGGGTCGATACGGTGTGGGACAGCCCTGACGCCGGGGTCGATGGGCCCTATGGGGCCGAGTTGGAGGGGTTACACCACTGACCCCCCCCCCCGTTCTCTCCCCACAGCCGTTCCCATGGGGTGACGGGAACCACACGTTCTTCCACAACCCCCACAGGAACCCCCTGCCCACCGGCTACGAGAAGTAGCGGCCCCACGGCAATAAACGCCCCGAACCGACCCGCCTGCCTCCTCCGTCCCCGCCGCTCTGCCCCACGGGGGACCCAGGCGTCCGGGGACCCAGGCATGCGGGGGGGGGCCCAACCCTCCCACCCCCATTTCCCAGATGGGACCCAGGCGTCCGGGCCCCACAGCAGCCACCAGGACACGGGGGGTTCGGGGACTCAGGGTTTAATGAGGGGGAGCCCCGGCAGCGGGCGGGGGGCGGCAGAGAGGACCCAGGCGTCCGGGTGCCCCCGGTCCACAACCTCCACCCCAGGGGGGCCCAGGCGTCCGGGTGCCCCCGCTCCACAACCTCCACCCCAGGGGGGCCCAGGCGTCCGGGTGCCCCCGCTCCACAACCTCCACCCCAGGGGGGCCCAGGCGTCCGGGTACCCCTGCTCCACAACCCCCCACCCCAGGGGGGCCCAGGCGTCCGGGTACCCCTGCTCCACAACCCCCCACCGCAGGGGGGCCCAGGCATCCGGGTACCCCTGCTCCACAACCCCCCACCCCAGGGGGGCCCAGGCATCCGGGTACCCCTGCTCCACAACCCCCCACCCCAGGGGGGCCCAGGCGTCCGGGTGCCCTCGCTCCACACCCGACCTCCCTCAGGGGGCCCAGGTGTCCGGGCACCCCCTTCCCACCCCCACCAACCCTTCCAGAGGGGCCCAGGTGTCCGGGCACCCTCATTTCCCACCTCCCCCCACCACCACCGCTGCCCAGGGGACCCAGGCGTCCGGGCGGGGGCGTCGCAGCCTCAGCCCTGGGGCTCGCCGGGGGGGGCAGCGGCGGCGGCAGCGGCCATGTCGTCCTCCATGAGCTCCTTGTAGTGGCGCTTGAAGAAGCCCATCTTGGGGGGGGGGTAAGGGGGGGGTGAGCCCACCAGGGGGCCCAGGCGTCCGGGTGCCCCTTCCCCTCCACCCCAGATGCCCCATTTCTACCTCCACCGGGGGCCCAGGCGTCCGGGTGAGGACCTCGAGGACCCAGGCATCCGGGTGCCCCTTTCCCCTCCACCCCAGATGCCCCATTGCTACCTCCACCGGGGGCCCAGGCGTCCGGGTGAGGACCCTGAGGACCCAGGCATCCGGGTGCCCCTTCCCCTCCACCCCAGATGCCCCATTGCTACCCCCACTGGGGGGCCCAGGCATCCGGGCCGGACCCCAAAGACCCAGGCATCCAGGTGCCCCTTTCCCCTCCACCCCAGATGCCCCATTGCTACCCCCACCAGGGGGCCCAGGCGTCCGGGTGCCCCTCACCTTGTACAGCGCCAGCGCCGCCAGGGCCAGGAGAGCCAGCCCGGCCACCGTGCCCCCCAGCACCAGGGGCAGCATGTTGGGGACCTCCTGGCGCTCCACCTCCGTCTTCACCTGAGGGCCAGAGGACCCAGGCGTCCAGGCCGGGCCAGAGGACCCAGGCGTCCGGGTGCCCCTTTCCCCTCCAACCCAGCCGCCCCATTTCTACCCCCACCGAAGGACCCAGGTGTCCAGGTGAGGCCCCGGGGGCCCAGGCGTCCGGGCGTACCTGGAGTTGGGGGGCCCCGTCGGCGTTGTGGTACCGGCTCTTGTCATACTGCACCTGGGCCAAGCTCTGCACGGTCACCTTAGGGTGCTGGGCCTGGGGGGGACGGGGACAGGGCACATGGGGGGCGGCTGTGGGGCATGTGGCACCCAGGGTCCCGTCCCCTGTCCCCAGGTCCCCGGGGTCCAGCAGCAGCGCCCTTTGGCTGCTGATTGGGCGTCCTTCCCACCCCGGCCCCGAGGTCTCCTCGAGGCGTCCCCAAGGTGTCCCCAACCACATCCCTGAGGTGTCCTCAAGGTGTCCTCAAGGCTTCCCACACCATGTCCATGAGGTGTTCCCAAGGCATCTCCCACCACGTCCCCAAAGGTGTCTCCCACTACGTCCCCAAAGGTGTCCCCAAAGCATCTCCCATCACATCCACGACGTCTCCCTGAGGTGTCCCCAAGGCATCTCCCACCATGTCCATGAGGTGTCCCGAGAGGTCCCCAAGGTGTCCCCCAAGGTGTCCCCCATGGCATCGCCCACCATGTCCATGAGGTGTCCCCGAGGCATGTCCCACCACGTTCCCCAAGGTGTCCCCGAGGCATCTCCCACCACATTCCCCGAGGTGTCCCCGAGGCATGTCCCACCACCTCCCCGAGGTGTCCCCACGGTGTCCCCCGTCCCCCCTACCTTGGCCACCCAGGCAAAGGCCAGGTGCCCGGTGACGTTGAGCCCCAGGGGCTGGGCGGGCTCCAGGGCCGAGACCTGGCACAGGATCTCCTTGCAGGTGGCCGTGGTGCAGTCCTGGCGGTGGGGAGGGGAGGACAACGAGGTCATCCGGGTGTCGCCATCCGCCTGTCCGGACCGAGGAGACCCTCCCCGGGGCTCCCGACCACGGGACTCACCAGGACGAGATGCTGGTGGAGCCGGCGCGTGTCCTCCTCGCCGCCCGGCCGCTGGACGCTCCGGCACTGCACCAGCTCCGGCTGCGGACAGCGGGTCGGAGGGTCACCGGTGACGGTGACGGGGAATGGGGGGGGGGGACAATGATACGGGGGTGGGGGGAACCTACCCGGGAAGGGATGACGGTGGGGTTCTCCCACACCGGGAGGCCGTCGAGGGCCGCCGGGACCAGGAAGGTGACGTTGAGCGGGACGTGGCGCTGCCGCAGGTTCGTCACCTGGAAGGCGCCCGGTGAGGGGCCCAGGCGTCCGGGGTTGGGGGTCCTTTCGACCTGCCCCACCACCCCCAACGGGCCCAGGCGTCCGGGGGTCCCTTCAACCTGCCCCACCACCCCCAACGGGCCCAGGCATCCGGGGGTCCCTTCAACCTGTCCCACCACGCCCAAGGGGCCCAGGTGTCTGGGCGTCCCTTCGACCTGCCCCACCACCCCCGAGGGGCCCAGGCATCCGGGGGTCCTTTCGACCCTCTCTGCCACCCCAAGGGGCCCAGGCGTCCGGGTCGGACCTGGTAGCAGTGGGTGATCTTGGCCTTGGCGCTGCTGGTGGTCTTGAGCGAGACGTTGACGTACTTGGTCGAGGCCTCGAGGCTGTGGGATCGGGGAGGCTGTGGGGCTGTGGGGCCGGTGGGGGGGGAATGGGGGGCAGTGGGGCACAATGGGGCTGGCCGTGGGGCAGAACAGAGGTGGCCATGGAGCAGGATGGGGATGGCTGTGGGGCAGGATGGAAGTGGCCATGGAGCAAGACAGAGGTAGCCGTGGAGCAGGACAGAGGTGGCCATGGGGCAGGACAGAGGTGGCCATGGAGCAGGACCGAGGTGGCCGTGGAGCAGGACGGAGGTGGCCGTAGAGCAGGACAGAGGTGGCCGTGGGGCAGGACCAAGGTGGCCATGGAGCAGGACGGAGGTGGCCGTAGAGCAGGACAGAGGTGGCCGTGGGGCAGGACCGAGGTGGCCGTAGAGCAGGACTGAGGTGGCTGTGGGGCAGGACCGAGGTGGCCATGGGGCAGGACCGAGGTGGCCGTGGGGCAGGACAGAGGTGACCATGGGGCAGGACCGAGGTGACCATGGAGCAGGACAGAGGTGGCCGTAGAGCAGGACAGAGGTGGCCATGGGGCAGGACAGAGGTGGCCATGGGGCAGGACGGAGGTGGCCATGGAGCAGGACAGAGGTGGCCATGGGGCAGGACGGAGGTGGCCATGGGGCAGGACAGAGGTGACCATGGAGCAGGACGGAGGTGACCATGGGGCAGGACCGAGGTGACCATGGGGCAGGACAGAGGTGGCCATGGAGCAGGACAGAGGTGGCCATGGGGCAGGACGGAGGTGGCCATGGAGCAGGACGGAGGTGGCCATGGAGCAGGACAGAGGTGGCCATGGGGCAGGACGGAGGTGGCCATGGGGCAGGACGGAGGTGGCCATGGGGCAGGACAGAGGTGGCCGTAGAGCAGGACGGAGGTGGCCATGGGGCAGGACAGAGGTGGCCATGGGGCAGGACAGAGGTGGCCGTGGGGCAGGACCGAGGTGACCATGGGGCAGGACCCACCTGGCGAGGACGAGGTAGACGCCGTAGCGGACGCTGAGCTGGGCCCGGTGGCTCATGCTGGGGGTCACGGGGCTCCCGTTTTCACTGTGTGGGGTGGAGCGGGGCAGGTTGGGGGGACACGACACATCAGCGTCCCACCTCCCCCCCGGCGAGGGGCCCAGGCGTCCGGCCACCTCCCCTCCATCCACCCCGAGACCTCAGAGGGGAAACCGAGGCCCGGACGCCGGGGTCCCTGCGGCCCCGGGGTGGGGTTGTCACCTTCCGGCGGTGGCCGCTATCTCCAGGGTGCCCCCGAGCTCGGCCTCAGTGGGGACGTCCAAGGTGACCACGAAGACGACCTGGGCGGTGGGAGGGTGTTGGGGCCGGGTGTGGGGCCGGGTGTGGGGGCGGGTGTGGGGGCGGGGGGACGGGGGTACCTTGGCCCCGGTGCGGAAGATGGGGTGGTTGACGTAGCAGAGGGTGTCGGTGCCGGCGTCGCCCGCGGCGCTGCACCGCACGGCCGTCACCCGGCGGTTGGACTGCGGATACAGGCGGTGACGTGTCACCCCGGCGACGTGTCGCTCCGAGACCATATCACCCCCCAACGCCTCGTCACCCCGACACCACGTCACCCCGACACCACATCACCCTGACACTGTCGCCCCCACACCTTGTCACCCTGACACCTTGTCACCCTGACACCTTGTCACCCCGTCACTGTCAACCCCATATCTTGTCACCCTGAAACCTTGTCACCCTGACACCTTGTCACCCCGTCACTGTCAACCCCATGTCTTGTCACCCTGACACCTTGTCACCCCGACACTGTCAGCCCCATATCTTGTCACCCTGACACCTTGTCACCCCGACACTGAGTCACCCCACACCCTGTCAGCCCTAGGCATCACCCTGACATCATGTCATTCCAACACCTTGTCACCCTGACACATCACCCCACCGCCCTGCCACCTTGTCACCCCAACACTGTGTCACCTCAACACCTTGTCACCCCAATACCACATCACCCCGACAGCTCGTCACCCTGACACCCTGTCAGCCCAAGGCCTACGTTGCCGGGATGCCGCGTCACCACGTCACCCTGGTGCCGCCCCCGCCGACGGTACCTGGAGCACCACGACCTTGCGGTAGGAGAGGGCAGCCGGGTGGTGCAGCCGCACGGTGGTGCTGTACGAGTCCTCCCCGAGGTTGTAGAGGGTGATGGCGACGTTCACCTCGGCGGTGACCCCCACGATGACGGTGACCAGCCTGGGGGTCGGAGTGGGGGTTGTGGGACCGGGTTGCTGGGGCTCTGGCTCGGCGGGTTGTTGTCCGGCTGTTCCCCACCGGCCCACCTACCCCGAGAAGTTGAAGGAGACGTGGAGCTGGTCCTCGCAGCGGTTGTCCGTGCCGCAGTCCTTCTCGAAGAACAGCTGGTGGCGGAGGGGTAGAGGGGAAAAACAGGCGGCGTCAGGGTGTGAAACACCCGGCGGGGGCAGAGCGGGCCCCCGCAACAGCCGCTAGGCAGGGATGGGGGTGAGGGGGGTGGTGTCATAGCCCCCGCGCAACACCGGCACACGCAGCCGGACCAAGCCAACAGCCGGACGGTCACCCCGTCCGCCCGCAGCTGGCCCTCCGCAACACCGCAACGGCAACAGCCGCCCTCACCTGGCCCCAAACTGGCTGCGAGGAGCCATTAGCCAGGGCGGGCGTGAGGCCGCCTGTCCCGTCAATGGGCTGCCCCGTCACGCTGTAGCCGAGCCGCAGCGAGATAGGGGTGAGGGTGTCCTTGGGGCAGACCTACGGCGGGGTAGGTACAGGCGGTTGGTACACCGCGCCGGGTCACCGGGGCTGGGGACGGGGACTCGGCCACCCCCAGCTCACAGGCAACACGATGGGGTAGTCCTGGCACAGCCGGGTGATCCTGATGCGGAGGTGCGTGTTGTAGCTGGAGGACCCGGAGGTGAAGGTCGCCCGGACCTTCACCCTGCCGGGGTCGAGCGCCAGCTGGTATTGGATGACGCTGGTGATGCCGTCACCTGCGAGGGGCGGAGGCGGGGAAAGGTGGCCGGTTGTAGGGCGTCCTGCTGGCTGTAGGCACCCCACCGGCCCTAGGTGCCCCACAAGCGGTAGGCACCCCGCCGGCGGTAGGCACCCACCATCCACAGGCACCCCGCCGGCTGCGGCCGACCCCACCGGCTGTAGGCGTCCCACCGGCTGTAGCTCACCTAGGTTGTCCCCGGTCGTCTTGGTGACGTTGAAGCAGACGTGGGCGGTGCTGACCTGGGTGCCCAGCGCGTCGTGCTCCTGGCAGTCGAAGGCGGTGGTGGGGATGATGGCCGGCCGGAAGACGATGGAGACGTTGAGATGGAGCAAGGGGCGAGACCTGCCGGGGCGGGAGCGCGGACGGTGCCGGGAACGCGGGCGCGGAGGTCACAGGGGGGACCACGACAGGCGTGTGCCCGCCCGGACCCACCTGAGCAGCAGGACCTGCCCCCGGGCGCCCACGGCCACATCCGGCAGCCTGTCCCCCGTCAGGTCCGTCCCGCCGCTGACGGCCTGGCCGAAGTGTCGCGGCCTGCTGGAGAAGCGGGCGCCGGCGATGCGCTGCGGGGAAGGTGAGGGAGATGTGGCCTCAGCCCCACGGCCGGGCCCCGGGTGCGGGGTACGGGGTAGAGGGAGTCTCTCCATCGAGGAACCTCCATCGCCCAAAGTATCTCCACCACCTGGGCCATCTCCAGCACCCAGGGCGTCTCCAGCACCCAGGGCATCTCCACCACCCAGGGCATCTCCAGCACCCAGGGCGTCTCCAGCACGCAGGGCATCTCCACCACCCAGGGCGTCTCCAGCACCCAGGGCGTCTCCACCACCCAGGCCATCTCCACCACCCAGGGCATCTCCACCACCCAGGCCATCTCCACCACCCAGGGCGTCTCTACCGCCCAGGCCATCTCCATCCCCCAGCATATCTCCATCGTCCAGGGCTTCTCTGTCACTCGGGGTGTCTCTGTCACCCAGGACATTGCTATGACCCAGGATGTCTCCATCCCCCAGGGCATCTCCCTCACCCTGGACATTTTGTCACTCAGGACTGCTGCGTTACCGAGGACATCTCTTGTCAAAGGGTCTCCATCACCCATGTCATCTCCCTCACCCGAGATGTCTCTGACCCTGGGATATCTCCATCTTCTGGGATGTCTCCGTCACCCAGATCATCTCTGTCACCTGGGATGTCTCCGTCACCTGGGACATCTCCATCACCCTGAACATTACTACAACCTGGGACGTCTCCACCACCCAGCATGTTGCTGTGACCCAGGATGTCTCCATCACTTGGGACGTCTCCATCACCCAGCATGTTGCTGTGACCTAGGATGTCTCCATCACCTGGGACGTCTCCATCACTCTGAACATTACTACAACCTGGGACGTCTCCACCACCCAGCATGTTGCTGTGACCCAGGACATCTCCATCACTCGGAACATCTGTCACCCGGGGTGATGGGCTCTCACCTGGCTGTACTGGGTGCTGAGGCCACCCTGCACCCCGAGGAACACGTAGACGGCTCCCTGCTCCTCGTCCTCCAGTGGGGCGCCTACCGCCACGTCAGCCCGCCCGTCCCCGTTGACGTCACCAAGGCGGGCCAGGCTGGCCCCGAAGCGCCCGAAAGGGTGGCCCGGCTCGCCCTGCAGCGTCTGCTGGCACCACAGCTGGTCGCCCTGCGAAGGTCCGAGATGCTGGGTGGCCCTGGCCGCCCGCCCCGGCCACCCGTCCCGTCCCCCGTCGCCCGCGGGGGCCCTACCTGCCGCGCCAGGGTGCAGACGGAGACGCGGCCCCCGCTCCCGGCCTCGTAGTACATGGGGGCCCCCACCAGCAGGGCGTCCGTGGAGCCATCCCCGTCGAGGTCCAGGGCGCACAGGGCGGCCCCGAAGTAGGAGCCCACCTGCGGCGGAGGGGGGAAGGCGGCGCATGAGGCTCGCGCGAGACCTCGTCCCCGTGCCCCGGCCCGGCCCGTCGCCCCGCTCTGTTACCTGCTGCCCCGACGCGTCGGCGCTGGGCTCCCAGGTGCCCGGGGCACCACGGAGGACGACGACGATGACCCTGCCGACGTGCTGGTAGCGGGGGGCCCCCAGGGCAAAGGCCCGGGCGCCGCCGAGGACCAGGGACTCGGCCGCGTAGCCTGGGCACGGCATGGAGGGGGCTCAGACACGAGGAAGGGGATGGGACAGCCCGGGGACCCGCGTGGCGACCTCGACGTCCCCAGCCCCACGCTCATTGGGACGCTGATGTGCCCAGAACCCTCATGGGGGCACCAACGTCTCCAGCACCACGTGGAGACCTTCACTGGGACGCTGATGTGCCCAGAGTCCTCATGGGGGCACCAACGTCTCCAGCACCACGTGGAGACCTTCACTGGGACGCTGATGTGCCCAGAGTCCTCATGGGGGCACCAATGTCTCCAGCACCACGTGGAGACCTTCACTGGGACACTGATGTGCCCAGAATCCCCATGGGGGCACCAACGTCTCCAGCACCACGTGGAGACCTTCACTGGGACACTGATGTGCCCAGAATCCCCATGGGGGCACCAACGTCTCCAGCACCACGTGGAGACCTTCACTGGGACACTGATGTGCCCAGAATCCCCATGGGGGCACCAACGTCTCCAGCACCACGTGGAGACCTTCACTGGGACGCTGATGTGCCCAGAATCCCCATGGGGACACCAACGTCTCCAGCCCCACGTGAGGATCCTCGCAGGGGTGCCAACATCCCCAGGACGCTTGCTGGGACACTGATGTCCCTGGGGTGGGCAGCTCTTACCCAAGTAGGCATCATTCATATCGCCGGCAGCTTGGGACACATTGATGAAGGTCGGTTCCTTGGTCTCCCCGTAGAGGAACACCCCTCCGGACCAGTCGTAGGCACCCACCGCTCCCAGTACGGGCCCCTCCTAAACCAGTAAAGAGGGGCCACATCCCCAGGCAGAGGGGGGACGACAGCAGGGGGACAGAGGTCAGTCCTGCCCTGCGGCCACCCCGCAGGTGTGGGGCCGTGGGGGGACACTCACGGGGGTGAGCAGGGCGCTGAAGCCCTCCTGGGCCATCTCCAGCTGGAAGGAGCTGCTGCTGGAGGACTGGGTGCCTGGGGGAAGGTGGGGGTGAGCGGAGGGTCCCGGCTTCCCCCCGGGGCCAGCCCACGGACACCCCCTCCCCGGCCCCTGGTACCCTCGATGGCGAAGATCTTCTCCTCCAGCTGGTTCTGGATGCCCTGCAGGGCGTCGAAGTTGTCCACCCGGAAGACGTGCTCCTCAGGGGGCGCGGAGGCGATTATGTTGAGCTCAGTTATGGCGTTCGCCTGGGAGAAGGCCTCGCCCACCTGCACCCGGAGAGAGGCCGGATGGAGGTGGCTCAAGATGTTTGGAGAGGGATGGTTGGAGGTGTTGGGGATGGATGGGTAGATGGATGGTGATGTTGGGGATGGATGGCTGGATGGCGATGTTGGGGACGGATGGCTGGCTGGAGTTGGTTGGGGAGGGACGGATGTGTTCGAGGAGGGCTGGCTGACAGGTGCGTTTGGGGATGGATGGGAGGAGGGAGGGAAGGACGGATGGGTCGATGGCTGGGGATGTTTGGGGACGGATGGATGGATGGGTGGATGGATGCTTGGAGAGGGATGGGCAGATGGATGGAGATGTTTGGGGACAGGCGGATGGCTGGAGATGGACAGATGGTTTGAGGATGGATGATGTTTGGAGAGGGACTGGTAGAGGAATAGATGGAGAGATGGATGAATGAATGGATGGACGGACAGATGGACGGATGGATGGATGGACGGATGGATGGATGGATGGATGGACAGATGGACGGATGGATGGATGGATGATGGATGGATGGATGGCTGTGTGTGTGTATGGATGGATGGATGAATGGATGGATGGACAGATGGATGGATGGATGAATGGATGGATGGACAGATGGATGGATGGATGAATGGATGATGGATGAATGGATGGATGGATGGACAGATGGACGGATGGATGGATGGCTGTGTGTGTGGATGGATGGATGGATGGATGAATGGATGGATGGAGGGATGGACAGATGGATGAATGGATGGATGGCTATGTGTGGATGGATGGATGAATGGATGGATGGAGGGATGGATGGATGGATGGATGGATGGACGGACGGATGGACGGACAGATGGATGGATGGCTGTGTGTGGGGATGGATGGATGGACGGATGGATGGATGGATGGATGGATGGATGGATGGATGGCTGTGTGTGTGGACGGATGGATGGATGGATGGATGAATGGATGGATGGACGGATGGATGGATGGATGGATGGATGGATGGATGGATGGCTGTGTGTGGGGATGGATGGATGGATGAATGAATGGATGGATGGATGGATGGCTGTGTGTGTGGACGGATGGATGGACGGACAGCTAGATGGACGGAGTGCCGCCTCGGGGGACAGCTGGGTGACAGCCGGCCGCGGCGGGGGTGGGCCGCAGCGGTGGCCCGGCGGCTCCCTCACCCCGATGGCGTAGCGGATGATGCCGGCTCGGTTGGCCTCGGGGATCACGTCCTTGTAGTTGAGGTGGTCTCCATACTTCTGCCCGTCCGTGACCACGATGAGGATGCGGTGGGCGCCGTCCCGGGCTCCCTGCCCGGGGGCGAACAGCTCCCTCCTGCGCCGGGCGGGAACAGGGTGGGTCGGCCCAGGCCGCGGAGGTGGCGGAGGGGCCGGAGGTGGGGTGGGGGGGGACTTACACCACCCTCCGGATGCCGCTGGCCGTCTGCGTGTTCTGCCCCAGCTGCTGGATGTCCTGGACCTCCCTCACCCACTGCTCCCGGGACAAGCGGCTGTAGGTGGCGAAGTTGAAGTGGAGGGTGGACCCGTAGGAGAACTGCAGCAGGGCGAACTGCGGTGGGGTGGGACACAGTTGGGGTGGACACGGTTGGGGGGGTGTTAGGGGCACCCGGGGGTGCCGGGACCCACCCTGACGCGGCGGGTCCCACCTACCCGGGTGTCGGAGCCCTGGAAGCGGCTCATGACCTCGATGATGAAGATCTTCATGCGCTGGAAGTCGCGGGCGGCGATGCTGCCCGAGCCGTCCACCAGGAAGACTATGTCGGAGACGCGGCGGGGGCACGCTGGGGCGGCCAGGGGGTGAGGGGGGGCGCGGCAGCCCCATGGGGCTCCTCCAGCCCCACACCGGGCCTCTCCCGCCCCATACTGATGTCCATAGGGCTCCTCCAGCCCCACACCAGGCCCCCTCTATCCCATATTGACCTCCATGAGCTTCCTCCAGCCCCACACCAGGCCTCCCCCACCCCATATCGACCTCCATAGGGCTCCTCCAGCCCCACAGGGACCCCATGGGGCCGTACCTGGCAGGGCGGCCGGCAGGCGCTCCGCCGTGGCCAGCCGGAAGCAGTAGCCCCGCACCTCCATGTTCTCCCCGCAGGCCCGCTGCGCCGTGGGGCCGCACGCCTGGGGCCGGAGACCGGGGAGGGGGAACACACAACACCGTTCCAACACCCCACCGTCGCCGCGGCAGCCGCCCCATATGGCAGGCGGCTCCCAGGGAGGGAAGGGACGGGACGGGACCCACCAGGAGCTGGGAGCCGCGGGCCGCCAACGAGAGGCCCAGGGACATGGAGATGGCATCTGGCGGGGCTGCGGGGAGACACGTGGGCTCAGCGGGGTGGTGAGGGACCCCGGCGTCCGGGGCGAGAGGCAGTGAGGGACCCAGGCGTCTGGGAGGGAGGTGTTGGAGGGCCCAGGTGTCCAGGAGGGAGGTGGTGGAGGGCCCAGGTGTCCAGGATGGAGGTGGTGGAGGGCCCAGGTGTCCGGGAAGGAGGTGGTGGAGGGCCCAGGTGTCCGGGAGGGAGGTGTTGGAGGGCCCAGGTGTCCGGGAAGGAGGTGGTGGAGGACCCAGGTGTCCGGGAGGGAGGTGGTGGCAGGGCCCAGGTGTCCGGGAGGGAGGTGTTGGAGGGCCCAGGTGTCCGGGAGGGAGGTGGTGGAGGGCCCAGGTGTCCGGGAGGGAGGTAGCAGGGGACCCAGGTGTCCAGGAGGGAGGTGTTGGAGGGCCCAGGTGTCCAGGAGGGAGGTGGTGGAGGGCCCAGGTGTCCAGGAGGGAGGTGTTGGAGGACCCAGGTGTCCGGGAAGGAGGTGGTGGAGGGCCCAGGTGTCCGGGAGGGAGGTGTTGGAGGGCCCAGGTGTCCGGGAGGGAGGTGGTAGAGGGCCCAGGTGTCCGGGAAGGAGGTGGTGGAGGGCCCAGGTGTCCGGGAGGGAGGTGGTAGAGGGCCCAGGTGTCCGGGAAGGAGGTGGTGGAGGGCCCAGGTGTCCGGGAAGGAGGTGTTGGAGGGCCCAGGTGTCCGGGAAGGAGGTGGTGGAGGGCCCAGGTGTCCGGGAAGGAGGTGGTGGAGGGCCCAGGTGCCCAGGAAGGAGGTGTTGGAGGGCCCAGGTGCCCAGGAAGGAGGTGTTGGAGGGCCCAGGTGTCCGGGAGGGAGGTGGCAGGGGACCCAGGCGTCCGGGAGGGAAGTGACAAGGGACCCAGGCGTCCGGGCACCCCGCCCTGCCCTCTAATACGTGCAGCCTTGCACAACCCCCAGCCCAACCAAGCAACGGGCCCAGGCGTCCGGGCGCCCAAACCTGCCGCGGCTCCCACGGGCGGGGAGAGGACCCAGGCGTCCGGGCGGCTTCCACCCCCCCTCCCCCGCCACCAAATATAACACCGCAGCGGACCCAGGCATCCGGGCGTCCCCACAGCTCCGCCCCCCCCGCCTCTGCGAGGGGGCCCAGGCGTCCGGGTGTCCCCATCCTCCCCCACCCAGGGGCCCAGGCGTCCGGGTGCCCCCATCCTCCCCCACCCGGGGGCCCAGGCGTCCAGGTGCCCCCATCCTCCCCCACCCAGGGGCCCAGGCGTCCGGGTGCCCCCTCCTCCATCCAAGGGCCCAGGCGTCCAGGTGCCCCCTCTCCACCCCCCACCTCTATCCAGGGGGCCCAGGCGTCCGGGTGCCCCCTTCTCCATCCAGGGGCCCAGGCGTCCGGGCGCCCCCATCCTCCCCCACCCAGGGGCCCAGGCATCCAGGTGCCCCCTCCTCCATCCAAGGGCCCAGGCGTCCGGGTGCCCCCTCTCCACCCCCCACCTCTATCCAGGGGGCCCAGGCGTCCGGGTGCTGCCTCCTCTATCCAGGGGCCCAGGCGTCCGGGTGCCCCCATCCTCCATCCAGGGGCCCAGGCGTCCGGGTGCCCTCATCTTCCCCCACCTGGGGGCCCAGGCGTCCGGGTGCCCCCATCCTCCCCCACCCAGGGGCCCAGGCGTCCGGGTGCCCCCTCCTCCATCCAAGGGCCCAGGCGTCCAGGTGCCCCCTCTCCACCCCCCACCTCTATCCAGGGGGCCCAGGCGTCCGGGTGCCCCCTTCTCCATCCAGGGGCCCAGGCGTCCGGGTGCCCCCATCCTCCCCCACCCGGCGGCCCAGGCATCCAGGTGCCCCCTCCTCCATCCAAGGGCCCAGGCGTCCGGGTGCCCCCTCTCCACCCCCCACCTCTATCCAGGGGGCCCAGGCGTCCGGGTGCTGCCTCCTCTATCCAGGGGCCCAGGCGTCCGGGTGCCCCCATCCTCCATCCAGGGGCCCAGGCGTCCGGGTGCCCTCATCTTCCCCCACCTGGGGGCCCAGGCGTCCGGGTGCCCCCATCCTCCCCCACCCGGGGGCCCAGGCGTCCGGGTGCCCCCTCCTCCATCCAAGGGCCCAGGCGTCCGGGTGCCCCCTCTCCACCCCCCACCTCTATCCAGGGGGCCCAGGCGTCCGGGTGCCCCCTTCTCCATCCAGGGGCCCAGGCGTCCGGGTGCCCTCATCCTCCCCCACCCAGGGGCCCAGGTGTCTGGGTGTCCCCATCCTCCCCCACCTGGGGGCCCAGGCGTCCGGGTGTCCCCCCCGCCCCCCCCACCCGGGGGCCCAGGCGTCCTACCGGCCACGGGGATGTTCTCGCAGCTCCTGGAGCCCGGCTGGCACCGATAGACCCGACCCGTCTCGTTGGCCCGGCCGGGCTCCAGCGGGGCGCCCACCAGCACCCTGGGGTGGGGGGGGGCAGCCGCGGGTTGGGGGGTGCCCCACGGCGGGGGGGGGCAGGGGGCGCCCATGGCGGGGGGGGGGAAACGTACCCGCCGTCGAACTGGGCCACGCTGTGGCCGAAGGCGCCCAGCGGCGGCCCCTGAAACACCGTCGCCGTCGCCTCGTCCACGCCGGAGCCGCCGGCGGGGGGCAGCGCTGCGGGCGACGGGGCCCAGGCGTCCGGGCGTCACCACCCCGCCACCCTCCCAAGGGCCCAGGCGTCCGGGTGACACCACCCCGCCACCCTCCCAAGGGCCCAGGCGTCCGGGTGACACCACCCCGCCACCCTCCCAAGGGCCCAGGCGTCCGGGCGTCACCACCCCGCCGCCCTCCCAAGGGCCCAGGCGTCCGGGCGACACCACCCCGCCGCCCTCCCAAGGGCCCAGGCGTCCGGGCGACACCACCCCGCCGCCCTCCCAAGGGCCCAGGCGTCCGGGCGACACCACCCCGCCGCCCTCCCAAGGGCCCAGGCGTCCGGGCGACACCACCCCGCCGCCCTCCCAAGGGCCCAGGCGTCCGGGCGACACCACCCCGCCGCCCTCCCAAGGGCCCAGGCGTCCGGGCATCACCACCCCGCCGCCCTCCCAAGGGCCCAGGCGTCCGGGCATCACCACCCCGCTGCCCTCCCACGGGCCCAGGCGTCCGGGTGACACCACCCCGCCGCCCTCCCAAGGGCCCAGGCGTCCGGGCGACACCACCCCGCCGCCCTCCCAAGGGCCCAGGCGTCCGGGCATCACCACCCCGCCGCCCTCCCAAGGGCCCAGGCGTCCGGGCATCACCACCCCGCTGCCCTCCCACGGGCCCAGGCGTCCGGGCGACACCACCCCGCCACCCTCCCAAGGGCCCAGGCGTCCGGGCATCACCACCCTGCCGCCCTCCCACGGGCCCAGGCGTCCGGGTGACACCACCCCGCCGCCCTCCCAAGGGGCCCAGGCGTCCGGGCGACACCACCCCGCCGCCCTCCCAAGGGCCCAGGCGTCCGGGCATCACCACCCCGCCGTCCTCCCACGGGCCCAGGCGTCCGGGTGACACCACCCCGCCACCCTCCCAAGGGCCCAGGCGTCCGGGCATCACCACCCCGCCGCCCTCCCACGGGCCCAGGCGTCCGGGCGACACCACCCCGCCGCCCTCCCACGGGCCCAGGCGTCCGGGGAACCTGCTCCATCCCATTTCCCCCTCCCAAGGGCCCAGGCGTCCGGGGACCCTGCTCCATCCCGCCACCATCCCAAGGGCCCAGGCGTCCGGGAACCTGCTCCATCCCACCACCATCCCAAGGGCCCAGGCGTCCGGGGAACCTGCTCCATCCCATTTCCCCCTCCCAAGGGCCCAGGCGTCCGGGGACCCTGCTCCATCCCACCACCATCCCAAGGGCCCAGGCATCCGGGGACCCTGCTCCACCCCACCACCATCCCAAGGGCCCAGGCGTCCGGGAACCTGCTCCATCCCATTTCCCCCTCCCAAGGGCCCAGGCGTCCGGGGACCCTGCTCCATCCCACCACCATCCCAAGGGCCCAGGCGTCCGGGACCCTGCTCCATCCCACCACCATCCCAAGGGCCCAGGTGTCCGGGGAACCTGCTCCATCCCACCACCATCCCAAGGGCCCAGGCGTTCGGGGACCCTGCTCCATCCCGCCACCATCCCAAGGGCCCAGGTGTCCGGGGAACCTGCTCCATCCCACCACCATCCCAAGGGCCCAGGCGTCCAGGGAACCTGCTCCATCCCACCACCATCCCAAGGGCCCAGGCGTCCGGGCGTCACCATCCCACCACCATCCCAAGGGCCCAGGTGTCCGGGGACCCTGCTCCATCCCAATTCCCCCTCCCAAGGGCCCAGGCGTCCGGGGACCCTGCTCCATCCTGCTGCCCTCAAGGGGCCCAGGCGTCCGGGTGCCCCGTCTATCACATCCCACCCACCCCCCCGCAAGCCGCAGCCAGGGGCCCAGGCGTCCGGGTGCCCACCTGCGCAGAGCCCGGCGAGCAGCACCCAGGGGTGCATGGCAGCCGGCCCCAGGGTGCTGGGTGCCGCCGGCCGGGGAAGGAGAAGTGAGCGGGGCCGGAGGGCGGCGGTTTGGGGGGGGGAGGGGTGGGACCGGGGGGGGGAGGGGAACATGGCCGTGCTGCCCTGCTGCAGCCACCCCGGGGGGGGGGCGGTGACTCGTCCTCCCCCCCCGCCCCACTGACCCCCCCCCCAATCACAAGGGGCCCAGGTGTCCGGGCCGCCCCGTGGCCGGGAAGTGTCAAAACCACGGCGGGGGGGGGGGGCGGGGGCCGGGCGCTTCGTTCCCCATTTCCCTGGGCCCGGACGCCTGGGCCCCCGGTGGGGGTGGGGGGTCGGTGGGGCAGAGCGGGGGGCCCGGACGCCTGGGCCCCCAGTGGGTGGGGGGGGGGAACACGGCCCCGACACCCCTCGACCTGGACCCAAAAGGTCCGAAACGGGATTGGGGGGGGGGGGAGGAGCGAGGGGGGAGGGGCGACCCACCCGAGACTGGGTGAAATTCACCCCAAACTGGGTGAATTCGGGGCCGACGCGGCTGAAATCAGTCCAGAACCAGGTGAAAACCCCCTGAGGGGCCCAGGCGTCCGGGCCCCCCCGCTCTGCCTCACTGACCCCCCCCCCCCACACTGGGGGCCCAGGTTTCCGGGGGCCCAGGCGTCCAGGAGGGGCCCAGGCGTCCGGGGACCCCCCCGCTCCTCCCCACACCCCCCCTCCTGCCCTCCGGGGGCCCAGGCGTCCGGGAGGGGCCCAGGCGTCCGGGCGCCCCCACGCCCCGGCTGCCGGCTCCCCGCAGCCATGAGTCACCGGGGGGGGGGGGGGGGGGGGGCGCGTGCGTCACCCCACACGCCGGCAGGGGCCCAGGCGTCCGGGCCGCCAGCTGCAGGCGTGACAGTGGGGCAGGATGTGGGTCAGCGGTGTGGGGCTGCCCCCCCCCAGAGCCCCCCCGAGGGGCCCAGGCGTCCGGGCCGCCCCCCCCGAACCCTCCCGAGGGGCCCAGGCGTCCGGGCCGCCCTCCCCTGAGCCCCCCCCGAGGGGCCCAGGCGTCCGGGCTGCCCCCCCCGAACCCCCCCCCACCGGGGGCCCAGGCGTCCGGCCCCCCCCCAGACCCCCCCCCATCCCCGACCGGCCCCTGCGGCCCCCGCAGCACAGGGCGGCGCCCAGGGGACCCGGCCCCGCCCCCTCCCCAAGCCCCACCCCACCCCGCCCCTCCAAGCCCCGCCTCCACTCCGGCCCCGCCCCCTGACGACGCCCGCCCCTCCCCTATAAGCCCCGCCCCCTCCTGGCCCCGCCCCCCGGGCTCCTTTAGGAGCCGCCGGCGCCGGCGCGGGGGCCACCGGGAGCGGGGGGGGCGGGGGGACCAACGGGAGCGGGGGTCGCCCGGACGCCTGGGCCCCTCCCGGACACCTGGGCCCCTCCCGGACACCTGGGCCCCCCCGGATGCCTGGGCCCCTCTCGGACACCTGGGTCCCTCCCCGGACACCTGGGCCCCTCTCGGACACCTGGGTCCCTCCCCGGACACCTGGGCCCATCCTGGACGCCTGGGCCTCCGGAGGGCAGCAGGAGGGTGCAGGGAGGAGCAGGGGTCCTCGGACGCCTGGGCCCCTCCCGGACGCCTGGGCCCCTGGAGAGCAGGAGGGGGGTGCGGGGAGGAGCGGGGGGGTCCCTGGACGCCTGGGCCCCTCCCGGACGCCTGGGCCCCCGGAGGGCATCAGGGGGGTGCGGGGAGGAGCGAGGGTCCCTGGACACCTGGGCCCTCGGATGCCTGGGCCCCTCCCGGACGCCTGGGCCCCTGGAGAGCAGGAGGGGGGTGCGGGGAGGAGCAGGGGTCCCCGGATGCCTTGGCTCCCCCGGACGCCTGGGCCCCCGGAGGGCATCAGGGGGGTGCGGGGAGGAGCGGGGGGTCCCCGGACGCCTGGGCCCCGGACGCCTGGGCCCCTCCCGGACGCCTGGGCCCCCGAAGGGCAGCAGGAGGGTGCAGGGAGGAGCAGGGGTCCCCGGACGCCTGGGCCCCGGACGCCTGGGCCCCTCCCGGACGCCTGGGCCCCTGGGTGGTGGTGGTGGTGGGGTCTGGGGGGTTTAGACCTGGCCCCCCAATCCGAGTTGGGGGCGCTGGCCACCCGCCCCAGCCGGGGGGGCCCAGGCGTCCTGCCCTCCCCCATCGGAAGTGGGGTGGGCGGGCGAGAGCCCAGGCGTCCGGGCCGCGTGGGGGGGTGACTCAGGGAGCTGCGAAGCCGCAGGCCCGGCCCTGCCCCCGCCGCCGGGGGGGGGGGGGCAGGATGTAACGGGCCCCCCCGGGCGCCGGCCCCCACCCGCGCCGCACCCGCTGGTGAGTACGCAGGGGCCCAGGCGTCCGGGGGCCTCGCCAGCCCCCCGGGGCTGAGACGGGGGGCCCAGGCGTCCGGGGCTGGGACAGGGGGCCCAGGCGTCCGGGGGCCTCATGAATGCTCCAGGGCCACCTCCCCCTCCTGCTGCCCCACATCCCCATCCCCACGTCCCCACCTCCATGTCCCCAAGCCCATGAGCCCACCTTGGTGTCCCCCTCCCCACGTCCCCACCTCGATGTCCTCACCCCCACATCCCCACCTCCGTGTCCCCATGCGCCCATCTCCGTGTCCCCATCCCCACGTCCCCACCTCCATGTCCCCACTTCCACGTCCCCCACCCCCACGTCCCCAAGCCCATGATCCCACCTTGATGTCCCCATCCCCATGTCCCCACCTTGATGTCCCCAAGCCCATGTCCCCACCTCTGTGTCCCCCATCCCCACGTCTCCACCTCTGTGTCTCCTGCCAGCAGGTCCCCATCCCCACATCCCCCCCCCCGTGTCCCCACGCCCATGATCCCACCTCGATGTCCCCATCCCCATGTCCCCACTTTGATGACCCTAAGCCCACGATCCCACCTCCACGTCCCCATGCCCATGTCCCCACCTCTGTGTCCCCATCCCCACGTCTCCACCTCCACGTCCCCCCCGTGTCCCCATGCCCATGTCCCCACCTCTGTGTCCCCATCCCCACGTCCCCAAGCCCATGATCCCACCTCGATGTCCCCATCCCCATGTCCCCATGCTCATGTGCCCACCTTGATGTCCCCATCCCCATGTCCCCACCTTGATGTCCCCAAGCCCATGATCCCACCTAGATGTCCCCATCCCCACGTCTCCACCTCTGTGTCTCCTGCCAGCAGGTCCCCATCCCCACAGCCCCCACCTCTGTGTCCCCACGCCCATGATCCCACCTCGGTGTCCCCATCCCCATGTCCCCACTTCCATTTCCCCACTTCCACGTCCCCATGCCCACGTCCCCCACCCCCATGTCCCCAAGCCCATGATCCCACCTTGATGTCCCCATCCCCATGTCCCCACCTTGATGTCCCCAAGCCCATGAGCCCACCTGGATGTCCCCATCCCCATGTCCCCAAGCCCATGATCCCACCTGGATGTCCCCATCCCTATGTCCCCCTCCTCCATGTCCCCATGCCCATGATCCCACCTCGATGTCCCCATCCCCACGTCCCCACCTCCATGTCCCCACTTCCACGTCCCCAAGCCCATGTCCCCCACCCCCACGTCCCCAAGCCCACGATCCCACCTCCATGTCCCCATCCCCATGTCCCCAAGCCCACGATCCCACCTCCATGTCCCCATCCCCGTGTCCCCACCTTGATGTCCCCAAGCCCATGATCCCACCTGGATGTCCCCATCCCCACGTCCCCAAGCCCATGTCCCCACCTCCGTGACCCCATCCCCACGTCCCCCACCTCCCTGTCTCCCGCCAGCAGATCCCCCCACCCTCGAGGTGCCACCACCACCACCACCACCACCACCTCCTCCCGCGGCCGCCATGCCGGGCCGGCCCTGGCTGGCCCTGCTGGTCCTGCTGTGGCTCCTGCGGTGTCGCCCAGGCCGGGCCCAGTGCCGACAGGTCCGGGGACCGGCCTGCGCCGCGGCCCGTCCCCCGGTGCCGGGAGCCGACGTGTTGGGCCGAGGGTTGGACGTCACCACGTTGGAGCTGACGCCCGAGGGCGGCGGGGTGCTGGCGGCCGGCCCGGGGCCGAGACGGCGACCCGGGGGCTGGTGCGTGCTCTGCGCCGACCCGCTGCGGGGCGGCCGGCTCTACCGGCTGCCGGCGGCGGTCGGCGGTTGGCGGCCGGGGGCCCGTTGCGCCCAACGGGTGGCGGCGGCCACCCAACGCTCGGCCGTGGGGCTGGTGCAGGCGGCGGCGGCGGCGGCGGCCGGCCGCTGGCGCCTGGGGCTGGGGGCGGCCGTGCGGCCCGGGGCCGGCAGCGCCCTGGCCATGGCCGGCTCCCACTCCCGCCTGGCCGAGTTCAGCCTGCAGAAGGAGCAGGAGGACACCTACACCTTCGCCGCCCTCCACCTCGAGTGCGTCCACTACTGGTGAGCCCGGCCCACGGCCCCCTGCCGCCGCCGTCCGGCCCGTCCCTCCGCCCGTCCCTCCATCCGTCCCTCCATCCGTCCCTCCATCCGTCCCTCCTTCCAGCCCTCCATCCATCCCTTCTTCCATCCGTCCCTCCATCCGTCCCTCCTTCCAGCCCTCCTTCCAGCCCTCCTTCCAGCCTCACCTCCATCCATCCCTCCATCCATCCCTCCATCTGTCCCTCCATCTGTTCCTCCATCCAACCCTCCATCCGTCCCTCCCTCCATCCCTTCTTCCAGCCAGCCCTCCATCTGTCCCTCCATCCGTCCCTCCATCCAACCCTCCATCCCTCCCTCCCTCCATCCCTCCTTCCAGCCCTCCATCCATCCCTTCTTCCATCCGTCCCTCCATCCGTCCCTCCATCCGTCCCTCCTTCCAGCCCTCCATCCAGCCCTTCTTCCAGCCTCACCTCCATCCATCCCTCCATCCGTCCCTCCATCCATCCCTTCTTCCAGCCAGCCCTCCATCTGTCCCTCCAGCCATCTCTCCATCCAGCCTCACCTCCATCAATCCATCTCTCTCTCCATCCGTCCCTCCTTCCAGCCCTCCAACCATCCCTCCATCCAGCCTCACCTCCCTCCACCCCTCCCTCCCTCCATCCCTCCCTCCATCCCTCCATCTGTCCCTCCATCCAGCCCTCCATCCAGCCTCACCTCCATCCAGCCTCACCTCCATCCAGCCCTCCATCCAGCCTCACCTCCATCCAGCCTCACCTCCCTCCAGCCCTCCATCCAGCCCTCCATCCAGCCTCACCTCCATCCAGCCCTCCATCCAGCCCTCCATCCAGCCTCACCTCCATCCATCCCTCTTTCCAGCCCTCCGACCACCCCTCTGTCTATGCCTCTGTCCATCCCTTCTTCCAGCCTCACCTCCATCCAACCCTCCATCTGTCCCTGCATCCAGCCCTCCATCCAGCCCTCCGACCATCCCTCCATCTATCCCTCCATCCATCCCTTCTTCCAGCCTCACCTCCATCCAGCCTCATCTCCATCCATTCCTCCGTCTCTGCTTCTACCCTTGCCTCCATCCATCCCTCCTTCCACCCTGGCCTCCATCCATCCCTCCATCCATCCCACACCTCCAATAGCACCCCCAGACTCCCATAGACCCCTCACACATCCTTCATCCCCCTCCCACACCCACAATAGCACCCCTAGACCCCCGTAGACCCTACCCCACCACCCCATAGACTCCTCACACATCTCTCATCCCCCTCCCACACCCACAATAGCACCCCTAGACCCCCGTAGACCCTACCCCACCACCCCATAGACTCCTCACACATCTCTCATCCCCCTCCCATGCCCACAATAGCACCCCTAAACCCCCATAGACCCCACCCCACCACCCCATAGACCCCCCACATCTCTCATCCCCCTCCCATGCCCACAATAGCACCCCTAAACCCCCATAGACCCCCACCCTACCACCCCATAGACCCCCCCACATCTCTCATCCCCCTCCCATGCCCACAATAGCACCCCAAAACCCCCATAGACCCCACCCCACCACCCCATAGACCCCCCCACATCTCTCATCCCCCTCCCACGCCCACAATAGCACCCCAAAACCCCCATAGACCCCATCCCACAGACCCCCCTGCCACATCTCTCATCCCCCTCCCATACCCACAATAGCACCCCTAGACCCCCTCCTGCTGCCCCATAGTTCTCCCAGACGCCTCCGCCATGCCACCCCCGTCTCCCCACAGGCTGTGGGCCTCGCCGCAGGCCCGGCTGTCGCCCCACTTTGTGCGGGCGGTCCGAGCGCTGCCGCCCCGCTTCGGGCCGGCCACGGCGGATGACTACGCGGAGCTGCTGGCGGCCTACGGCACCCACTACGTGCAGGCGGCCCGGTTGGGCGGGCGACTGCGGGCCGTGACGGCCGTGCGGGCCTGTCGCGCCTCCTTGGCCGGCACCAGCGCCCGCGAGGTGGCCGACTGCCTGGCGGCCGAGGCCACGTTGCTCGGCGGCCGCTTCTCGGCCACCGCCGCCGCCTGCCGCCGCGACCGCCGCCACAACGCCGCCTCCGCCTCCTTCCACGAGACCTTCACCGAGCGCCTGGTGGAGGTGGAAGGAGGTGGCGGCCATGAGGACGTCCTCTACGGCAACCCCGCGGCCCGGGCCGCCTGGCTGCGGCGGCTGCCGGCCCTGCCGGGGCTGGTGTCGGCCTCGCTGCGGCCGCTGCACACGCTGCTGCCCCGGGGCGATCCACGGCGGGCGGCCCTGCGGGCGGCCGTGGGGCACTACGTGGCCTCGCGGGCCGTGCGGGGCAACTGCAGTGCCGCCTGCCCCCGCGCCGCCCGCCCTGCCGCCCCCGAGACAGCCGCCAAGATGGCCGCCAAGATGGCCGCCAAGATGGCCCCCAAGATGACCGCCAAGATAGCCGCCAAGATCGTCACTGACACGTCCCCCAAGATGATCGCCAAGATGGCCGCTGAGACGGCCGCTGGCATGGCCCCCAAGATGGCTGCCGAGATGGCTGCCAAGATGGCCAAGATGGCCTCTGAGATGACCGACAAGATGACCACCAAGATGGCCACCGAGATGGTCTCCGAGATGGCCGCCAAGATGGTCCCCGAGATGACCGCCAAGATAGCCGCCAAGATGGCCACCCACATGACCCCTGAGATGATCACCAAGATGGCCGCTGAGATGACTGCCAAGAGGGGCACCAAGATGGATGCCAAGATGGACTCTGAGATGACCTCCAAGAGGGGCACCAAGATGGGTGCCAAGATGGACTCTGAGATGACCTCCAAGAGGGGCATGAAGATGGCCCCTGAGATGACTACCCAGAGGAGCACTAAGACAGATGCCAAGATGGCCTCTGGGATGACCGCCAAGCTGGCCCCTGAGATGACCTCCAAGAGGGGCACCAAGATGGGTGCCAAGATGGACTCTGAGATGACCACCAAGACAAGTGCCAAGATGGCCTCTGGGATGACCGCCAAGCTGGCCCCCGAGGTGACCTCCAAGAGAGACACTGACACCAAAGCAGCCCCTGAAACGGTCGCCAAGACGGCCGCCGCCCCCGCCGCCGAGCTGGCGGCCACCGCCGCCGCCCGCCTGGTGGCCGAGCTGGCGGTGGCGGCGGCGGCGGCGGGTGACGGCGGCGACGGGCCGGCGGGGCCGTGCAGGTGCGGGTGCGTGCCGAGCGCGGCGCTGACGGCCGAGTGCTGCGCCCGGCGGCGGGGGGCGGCCCGGCTGGCCGTGACGGTGGCGGCCGCCCGCGGCCTGTGGGGCGACTACGGCTCGCGCACCGACGCCTACGTGCGGGTGGGCTTCGGCGGGCGCTGGCTGCGCACGGCCACCGTGCCCGAGAACGACGCGCCCACCTGGGGCGCCCGCCTGGACTTCGGGCTGGTGGAGCTGGCCCCCGGCGCCCACCTCCGCGTGGAGATCTGGGACCACGACCACGGCTGGGACGACGACCGCTTGGGCGCCTGCCAGGAGCCGTTGGCCGCCGGTCCGAGCCCTCGGCCGGTCGTCTGCTACGTCCAATATGGCCGCCTCGACTACTCCTACGAGGTGACCTGCGGGCCGGGCTTGGGGGGACCGCTGTGTCATGGCGACGCCCCCCGGCCACCCACCGGCCCGCCTCTCCACCGCCTCTCCCGTTGGCCGCCCGGCCCTGGCGGCGGCCCCGTGCCTTGGCCCGGCCAGGAGGAGGAGGAGGAGGAGGACGACGGCCCCGAGTCACCCGACCCCGAGGCCTTCCGGGGGCCCTGGCCGCCCCCCGACTTCGACCAGGTCCCGCGGGAGCCGGCGCTTGGCCGCAACGTCTCCCTGGCCGGCCGACCGGGCCTGGCCTCCGGCCTCAGCCATGACCCGCCGGATGAAGCCTCCAGCCTCGGGGAGGTCATCACGGACCACCTGGATCCAGCAGCTGGCTTTGAGGAGAACTTCCCGGACCACCTGGATGAAGCCTCTGGCTTCAAGGAGAACTTCCCAGACCACCTGGATGAAGCCTCTGGCTTCGAGGAGACCTTCCTGGACCATCTGGATCCAGAATCCGGCTTTGAGACCTTCTCAGACCACCTGGATCCAGCATCCAGCTTCAAGACGACCTTCCAGGACCTCCTAGCTCCACCACCCAGCTCTGGGGATGGTCCTCCAGACCCCCCGGCTCCCACATCCGGCTCCCAACCCTCCGCAGACCCCATGGCTCCATGATCGGGCCTTGGGGGAGACCCCCCCCCCGACTCCGTCATCCGGCCGTGGGGAGGGTCCTCCAGCCCCCCTTCCAGCCCCACTTCCAGCCCCAGCCGAGCTGGGAGTAAACGCTTTTGGCTGCAGCCTCTGGCCTCCATGTTGTCTTGTGGTTAGGGGCAGGGGGAAGCGGGCCCAGGCGTCCGGGCAAGGAGATGGGAGGGACACGGGGGCAGAGGGGCCAGGCCGGACGCCTGGGTCCTCATGTGATGCCCATGCAGGTGCCCAGGCTGTGGTCCCACCCCCGCCCCACGGGTGCCCCACGGCTCCGGAGGTGCCCCACGGGGGTGTGTGGCCTGAGCTGGGGGGTGGGGCCAGGACTGGGAGGGTGGGGCCAGATAGAGGGGGTGGGGCCTCTGGCAGAACAGGGTGGGGCCAACTATGGGGGCATCTGGGCATCATGCTCCACCCCCAGTTGGGGACCCAGGTGTCCAGGTAGCCACCACCCCGACCCACGTGGGTATCAAGGCTGGACCCAGGCATCAGGAGGGGCCCAGGCGTCCCTGGGGGGCCCAGGTGTCCTTGGGGGGGGGTCCAGGAGTCCTCGGGGGACCCAGATGTCCCTGAGGGGCCCAGGTGTCCCCAAGGGACCTAGATGTTCTTGGGGGGCCCAGGTGTCCTCAGGGAACCCAGACATCCCTGAGGGACCTAGACATCCCTGCGGGGGGGGGGGGGGGGCAAGGTGTCCCCAAGGGACCCAGGTGTCCTTGAGGGACCCAAGTGACCCCCAGGGACCCAGGTGCCCCGGGGGGCTCAGGCATCCTCAGGGGACCCAGGTGTCCCCGAAGGGGTCCAGGAATCCTTGGGGGGGGCCCAGGCGTCCTCGGAGGGGCCCAGGCTTCCAGGAGGAACCCAGATGTCCCTGAAGGACCCAGGTGTCCTCGGGGGACCCTGAGGGACCCAGACGTCCCCAAGGGACCCAGATATCCCTGGGGGGGGGCCCAGGCGTCCTCAAGGGACCCCAGATATCCCTGGGGGGGCCCAGGCGTCCTCAAGGGACCCAGATATCCCTGGGGGGGGGCCCAGGCGTCCTCAAGGGACCCCAGATATCCCTGGGGGGGCCCAGGCGTCCTCAAGGGACCTAGACATTTCTGGGGGGCCCAGGCTTCCGGGAGGGACCTAGATGTTGCTGAGGGACCCAGACATCCCTGAGGGGCCCAGGCGTCCCCGGAGGGGGCCCAGGCTTCCGGGAGGGACGGAGCGCCAGGGCCAGCCCTCGGGTCCCCAGGGGCCCCCCCGGGCGGCGCCACCCCCGCCGGGCCCCCCAAGCGTGGGGCGGGCCGGCGCTGCCGAGGCAGCGGGCGGAAAGGCGCCGTCACGGGGCCGGCGCCACATCCCCGCCGCCCGCCGGGCCCCACGGCCGCCCCACGGAGCCGAGGTGAGTCATGCCCCGCCGGCGGCCCCCCTGCCCCACAGCCGCCCCATGGGGAGCCTAGGGATGCTCCCGCCCCCCCTAGCCCCACGGAGACCCTCCTGCCCCAGAGCAGCCCCACAGAACCCCCCCCTCCAGCCCCCTAGAGGTTCTCCAGCCCCATAGAGGTTCTCCAGCCTCATAGAGGTCCTCCAGACCCATAGAGGTCCTCCAGACCCATAGCGACACCCCCGTGCCCCATAGGGTCCCCCTGCCCCATAGCACCCCCCCAGGGCTGTGGGAACACCCCTGCCCCAGAGCAGCCCCATAGATCCCTCCCCAGCCCCACAGATCCCCCCCCCCAGGCCCATAGACGTCCTCCAGCCTCATGGAGCTCCTCCAGACCCATAGAGGTCCTCCAGACCCATAGCGACACCCCCTGCCCCATAGGGTCCCCCTGCTCCATAGCAGCCTCATAGACCCCTCCCCAGCCCCACAGACCCCCCCCAGCCCCCTAGAGATTCTACAGCCCCATAGAGTTCCTCTAGACCCATAGAGGTCCTCCAGACCCATAGCCACCCCCCTGCCCCATAGGGACCCCCTGCCCCATTGCAGCCCCTAGGGCTGTGGGGACACCACTGCCCCAGAGCAGCCCCACAGACCCCTCCCCAGCCCCACAGAGCCCCCCCCTCCCCAGCTCCATAGAGGTTCTCCAGCCCCATAGCCCCCCCCCCGGCCCCACAGCAGCTCCCCCCACCCCCCGGGCGGCCATGCCTCCGCTGGGGCCGGCCCTGGGGCCGGCACTGCTGCTGGCGCTGCTGTGGGCCCCGGGGGCCGTGGGGCGCCCCACGGCCTCGCCCTGGGGGCGGCCGCCCCCCTGCGGGCGCTGCCTGGGGGCCATGGTGGGGCTGGGGGCCCTGGGGGGGGCCTTCGTGGTGGCGGGGGGGCTGCTGTGCCAGCGGCTGCTGGGGGGCCGGCCCCCGGCCCCCCCGGACCTGTGGGTCGTCCCCCCGCCGTGGGGCGAGGAGGCACCCGAGGCCCCGGCGGGCGCCGGGGGGCCCCCCCAGCCCCACGTCACCCTCCAGGACATCCACGACTTCTTCGGCCGCGGCGGGCTGGGCCGCGGCGGGTAGCCGCGGGGGGGGGGGCCCCCGAAACTGCCGGCCAGGTGCGGCGGGGTGCCTTGAAACTGCCGCCTGTGACCCACTGCTGCCTGCCTCTTCCTCCCCCTCCCCCCCCATGGGGCACCTTGAAACTGCTGGGGCCTCCTAGGACCTATGGGGCGCTCCGAAGCCACCAGCATCTCCCAGGACTTTGGGGGGGGGGGGGCTCTGAAACCACCAGCATCTCCCAGGACTTTAGAGGAGCTCTGAAACCACCAGCATCTCCCAGGACTTTAGGGGAGCTCTGAAACCACCAGCATCTCCCAGGACTTTAGGGGAGCCGTGAAACCGTCGACATCTCCCAGATCTTCAGGGGAACTCTGAAACCGCCAGCATCTCCCAGGACTTGGGGGGGGGGGCTTTGAAACCATCAGCCTCTCCCAGGACTTTAGGGGAACCCCAAAACCACCAGCATCTCCCAGAACTTCAGGAGGGGCCTGAAACTGCCAGGATCTCCCAGGACTTTAGGGGGAGCCGTGAAACCATCGACATCTCCCAGGACTTCAGGGGAACCCTGAAACCACCAGCATCTCCCAGGACTTTAAGGGGGGGCTTTGAAACCACTGGGACCTCCCAGGACTTCAGGCTGCACATGGACACGGATGCAGACACGGACACGGCCATGGACATGGACATACTGGAGACCCAGTGGGGGAGTCCCAGGTGGGGCTGGTCCCCCCAAAACCGCTGGCACCTCCTTGGACTTTGGGCTGCCCCAAAAACATTGGCACCTCCCAAGACTTATGGGGGGATCCTGAAACTGCTAACAAGTCTGAGGACCTATGGGGAACCTTGAAACCACCAAGATTGTCCAGGACTTATAGGGAGCCCTGAAACCGCCAGGAGGTCCTAGGATCTATGGGGAACCTTGAAACCACCAAGATCTCCCAGGACTTATGGAAACTCCCCTCCAAAACCAGAAGTGTCTCCCAGTAACTATGGGGAGCGTTGAAACCACCAGGATCTCTCAGGACTTGTGGAGACCTCCCCTCTCCTGAAACCAGCAGTGTCTCCTAGGACCTCTGGGGAGCCTGGAAACCACCAGTGTCTCCCATGGCTCTTGGGGCACCCTGAAGCCGTTGCTTCCTGCCCGAGGACTCCTGGGGAGCCCCGAAGCTGCCATTATTCCTGGCAGGGCCGCATGGGGGCCCGGCCCCGCCCCACCTGGGTGGGGCGCTTCCTGCCCTTCGACACTGCTCCCCACTTCCTGCCCTCCGGCGCGCTCACTCTTTCCCCACACCAACGGCTACCGGCCCCCGGAGCCCCCCGGCGCCCCGGCCCCCCGCCTGGCCTCACAGGTAGGGGGGGTGCGGGCAAGGAGCAGCTGGGGGTGGGGGGGGTCGCGGAGTCGCCGGGGGTCCCCGGGGTGCTGCCGTGGGGCAGGGGAACACGTGGGAATGGGGGGGTGGGATGGGAACCGCTGGGAGGCACAGGGGGTCACTGAGGGGCTCGTGAGGTCTTGGGGAGCCCAAGGGTGTCATTGGGGGGGGCGCCAGGGGCACTGTGGGGCTTTGGAGGTCTCAAGGGTGGCATGGAGGTCCCATGGGACCCAAAGGTGCCTGGGGGCTTGGGGGACCCAAGGGTGCTCTGGAGGTCCCATGGGGTCTTGGGGGGGCCCAAAGGTGCTCTGGAGGTCCCATGGGGTCTCAGGTGTCCCAGGGGTGCTCTGGAGGTCCCATGGGGTCTCAGAAGGTCCCATGGGATCTTAGGGGGCCCAAGGGTGCTCTGGAGGTCCCATGGGGTCTCAGGTGTCCCAAGGGTGCTCTGGAGGTCCCATGGAGGGGGTCTCAGGTGTCCCAGGGGATGCTCTGGAGGTCCCATGGGGTCTCAGGTGTCCCAGGGGTGCTCTGGAGGTCCCGGGGGGGGTCTCAGGAGGCCATGGGGTCTTGGGGAACCCAAGGGCACTGTGGGGGGTTCCTGGTGTGCCATGGGGCTGGGCTACGGGGCCTTCCGGATCCCTTCCCCAGGTGATACCCTCCCTGGGGCCCACAGGTCTCAGGCCCCTCCCACCTCTCCCACCAGCCTCCCAGAGCCATGGGGGGCTGCTTCACGGCCCCCTGGGCCACCGCCCTCTGTGTCCTCCTGGCCACCTGTGCCACCCACGTGGTCTCCCTGACCGAGAGCGCCCTGCTGAGCCGCAGCATGACCTTCATGGCCACCATGAGCACTGGGACGGCCAAGATGAGCCCTACGATGGCCCTGATGGCCACATGGATCCTTGAGATGACCACCTCGAGCCCCAGCAGGGAGCTGGTGGCCACAATGAGCCCCAAACCGGCCACAGAGGCCCTCATGAGCTCAGGACCTGCCACCACCAGCCCCGAACCGGCCATGACCAGCTCTGAACTGGGCATGGCCACCTCTGAACCGGTCACCACTAGCCCCGAACTGGCCACGACCAGCCCCAAACCGGCCACGACCAGCTCCGAACCAGCCACCACTAGTCCCGAACCGGCCACGACCAGCTCTGAACCGGCCACCACTAGCCCCAAACCGGCCACGACCAGCCCTGAACCGGCCACCACTAGCCACGAACTGGCCATGACCAGCTCCGAACCGGCCACCACTAGCCCCCAACCGGCCACGACCAGCCCTGAACCGGCCACCACTAGCCACGAACTGGCCATGACCAGCTCCGAACCGGCCACCACTAGCCCCCAACCGGCCACAACCAGCCCTGAACCGGCCACCACTAGTCCCGAACCAGCCATGACCAGCTCTGAACTGGCCACCACTAGCCCCGAACCGACCACCACCAGCCCCGAACTGGCCACCACCAGCTACAAGCCAGCCTTGGTGGCCACCATGAGCCCCAGGAAGCACCTGGTGGACGCGGCATCACCGACGGAGCTCCGCGAGCTGTTGACGGTGGCAGCGAGCTCCGAGCAGGCCATGAAGCCGTGGCTACCTGTGGTGGTGGCCATGGTGGCCTTGGTGGTGGTGGTGGCGGCAGTGGCAGTGCTGGCCTGGCGGTGCTGGGAACGAGCCCACTCGGGGTCCACGTCGTTCAGACCCTGGGCCGGGCCGGCCCAGCTGCCCGAGGAGGAGCAGGCGGTGGCCGAGCCGCTGGTGGCCACGGTGGCCACGGGGCAGCAGGTGGCCACGCTCAGCACCTTCCGCACCTCCGGGTCCCGGCCCTGCTCGGTGGCCATGGAGGAGCTGCCGGGCCCCGAGGAGCAGCCGTTGGCTCCTGCCAACGGCGAGGCCCCAGGGGACCCAGGCGCCCGGGACATGTCCCCCATCTAATTCCGCCTCTTCCCCGCCCCCCCCACCCCCGTCCCCATCCCCGTCCCACCAACCGCCGGGTGTTTTTCCGCCCGTCGCAACAGCCGTGGTGGCTTCCTGTTGACGTCAGGGCTTTGGTGGCAACGGGCTGCAGGCAGGACCCGGGCGGCCGGGCTCTGCTGCCCCGGTGCCTGCAGGTCACATGGCCGCTTGGGGTGGGGGGGGGAGAGGGCCCAGGCGTCCGGGGTCCTGGCCTTCCCCCTCTGTTTTGTCCCCCTCCCACCCACCCCGTCGCGTCCGAGGGCCCAGGCGTCCGGGTGGCTCGCTGTGATGTCCCCAGCAGCCACGTGTGGTGGCATCTTGAGGTGGTCGCTGCTGGTCTTGGGTTGGGGGGGGGTTTTTTGGTTTTTCTTTCGGATTTTTGTTGTTGCTGGGGGGGGGGGCGGGGGGAGGAGCTATTTAATAAACGGCATTGGCCTGAACCCAGCACCGAGTCCTGGCTACGGGGGGCCCAGGCGTCCGGGCACTGCTCCAGCCCCCGTCGCCCTCCCGCTTCCCCTTTCACTTCCCCCCAACCCCGGGCTCTGGTGTCACCTGTGTCCCCAGACGTGACCCCACGCGTGTCCCCGCGCCTGCCCGGGGGGGGGGGGACACCCGTCGCTCCCCGGTTTCCCCGGTTTGGTTTGATCTCCCCACTTCCCCCTCCCCCAAAACCTCTGCTCCCGGACGCCTGGGCCCCTGGGAGCCGAGGGAGGAGCCCAGGTGTCCCAGCCCCACGGCAGCCGGGGGGCATCCGAGCCCTGTCTGTCACCTCTGGTCCCTCCCGGGCTGACTCGTTGGGGACGGGGAGGGGCTGGGGTGGGGGGCTGCCACCCCCTGGCTAATTAGCCTGGCAGTTAACGAGGCGCCGCCCTGACAGCTCTCAAACCGCAAGTCTGGGGACCCGTGATATGTCATGTCAGCCCGGCCCAGAGCCCGGCCCTGTCCAACGGCCCCCAGGCTGGGGAGGGACCCAGGCGTCCGGGCAGCCCAGCCTGCCGCCGCGCTCCACGGGACCGAGTCGCCCAGCGCCGGGATGGCCCAAAGTCGGCTCCAAAACAGGTCTGGGTGAGGACTCCAAGATGGCCGCCTTCGTAGCGCTGCCCAGGCCAAGATGGCCGCCTTCGTAGCGCTGCCCAGGCCAAGTTGGCCCGCCTTGTAGAACTGCCCAATCCAACATGGCTGCCTTCTAGTCAGCTCCAGGCCATGGCGGTCCCCATGCCACGCAACCCATCATGGCTCTCCAGAGAGTCAGCTCAATATGGCCGCTCCCGGGTGCCCCAAGCCAACATGGCCGCCCTCGGCCCACCCCACATGACCAACGAGGCCACCAAGCCACTCCTGGCCACCCCAAGCCAACATGGCTGCCCTCGGCCCAACCCCCACATGGCCACCAAGCCACTCCTGGCCACCCCACGCAAAATGGCCACCCTCGGCCCACCCCACATGACCACCCCAAGCCAACATGGCCACCCTCGGCCCACCCCACATGGCCAACGAGGCCACCAAGCCACTCCTGGCCACCCCAAGACAACATGGCTGCCCTCAGCCCAACCGCCACATGGCCACCAAGCCACTTCTGGCCACCCCATGCAAAATGGCCACCCTCGGCCCACCCCAGATGGCTGCTCCAAGCCAACATGGCCACCCTCGGCCCACCCCACATGACCAACGAGGCCACCAAGCCACTCCTGGCCACCCCAAGCCAACATGGCTGCCCTCGGCCCACCCCACGTGACCAACGAGGCCACCAAGCCACTCCTGGCCACCCCAAGCCAACATGGCTGCCCTCGGCCCACCTCACATGACCAACGAGGCCAGCAAGCCACTCCAAGCCAACATGGCTGCCCTCGGCCCATCCCCCATGACCACCCCAAGCTACCATGGCCGCCCTCGGCCCACCCCACACGGCTGCTCCCCAGGCCAAAATGGCCACCCTCATCCTCCCGCCCCCTAATCCCTGTGGGGCCCCGCCCCCCGGGCCCCGGCCCGACGGCCCGCAGGGCCCAGAAGAGGCAGACGGCAGCGGCGGCCATGACGGAGGCGGCGGCCGAGAGGGCCAGGGCACTGCATGGCCGCCGGACAGGCGGGCGAGCGGGGCCGGCAGCCGAAGGAGGGGGCGGCCATCGCCGGCAGCTGCCGGGCCACCACGGCCCACAGGAACCCGCCCTCCGTCGCCGCCAAGATGGCCACCGCCCCGGCCGCCAGGGCCCGCCGCAGGCAGTCGCCTCGGCCAAGATGGCCGCTGGGGGTGGGCGGGGACGGGGGCGGTAGCAGGGGCCGGGCAGCGGGGAGCCGGTGGTGGGTGGCCATGATGGAGGTGTCGTCTGGGCGGGGCCAGGAGGCCATGTTGGTTGGGCAAGGCCAAGCGGCCATGTTGGAGGCATCGTCTGGGTGGGGCTGGGCGGCCATGTTGGAGTCCTCATCCAGGCCTCCGTGGGAGGCGGTAGTCAGGCCGCGCCAGGTGGCCATATTGGGTGTCTCGGCCTCCCCGTGCCAGGTGGCCATGTTGGAGGTGTGGCCACGCCAGGTGGCCATGTTGGATGCACCGGGCGAGCCACTCCTGGTGGCCATGTTGGACTTCTCGGCCTCCCTGCTCCAGGCAGCCATGTTGGAGGTGCTGGGCTGGCTGTGCCCAGTGGCCATATTGGGCTCCTCAGCCTCTCCATGCCAGGCAGCCATGTTGGAGGCATGGCTGTGCCAGGTGGCCATGTTGGAAGTACTGGGTTGGCTGTGCCTGGCGGCCATGTTGGACTCCTCAGCCTCCCCATGCCAGGCAGCCATGTTGGATCTCTTGCCCTCCCCGTACCAGGTTGCCATGTTGGAGGCATGGCTGCACTGGGCAGCCATGTTGGATGCCTCGACCTCCCTGTGCCAGGCGGCCATGATGGATGTCTCAACCTCCCTGTGCCAGGCGGCCATGTTGGACATCTTGACCTCCCCATGCCAGGTGGCCATGTTGGATGTCTCAACCTCCCTGTGCCAGGCGGCCATGTTGGACTGCTCGATCTCCCTGCGCCAGGCAGCCATGTTGGACGTCTCAACCTCCCCATGCCAGGCAGCCATGTTGGACTCCTCGACCTCCCCATGCCAGATGGCCATGTTGGACTCCTCGACCTCCCCGTGCCAGGCACCAGGCGGGCCGGGTGGCAGCGGCGTTCGGGGCCGGCCGGCGGGTAGAGCAGGCGGAGGAGGGCGACGGGCAGGAGGGCGGCGAGGAAGGAGACGCCCCAGAGGCTGGCAATGGGGTGGCGGAAGCGGCGGTTGTAGCAGAGGGTGATGCAGAAGCGGCGCGAGGCCTCGGCCACCTCCGGGGGGTGGCGGTGGGTCGGGGCCCAGGCGCAGGCCAGCTCGCGGCGGGCGCCCTGCCAGGCGCCCCGGGCCAGGAACATGGCCGCCAGGCGCAGGCCCAGCAGCAGGAACCAGGCGCCGGCACCCCGGGGTGACAGCGCCCCCGACAGGGCACCCAGCGCCGGCCCCAGCAGGTGCCAGGTCGCCTCCAGCACCAACGGCATCTGGGTGGGGGGGGAACGGGACGGTGGGCTGTCGGCAAGGGGGGGCCCAGGCGTCCGGGCGGCCCCATGCACCCATGTTGCCCCCCCCCACTCACCCCCCGGGGGCCCAGGCGTCTGGGCGCCCCTGCCATCCCCCCTGCAGGTACCGCCACCCCCCGGGGGCCCAGGCGCCCGGGCGCCCCTGCCATCCCCCCCACAGGTACCACCGCCCCCCGGGGGCTCAGGTGTCCGGGCACTCCTCCTGCCCCCCCCCCCAAACTGCCTCGGGGGCCCAGGCGTCCGGGCAGCAAGGGAGGAGGCTGGGAACTGTCATGTCCCTTTAATTTGCCCCGGGAGCGACAACAGTACGTTAATTACGGTAACGAAGATAATGAGGGTGGCTGGGGGGGGGGGGGGGGGACGTGGGAGAGGGTAATTAGGGGGGGCGCTAACGAAGCGGTAAAATCCGGAGCTGGAGCCGGAGCCAAGCCGGGATCTGGATCCAGACTGCGGGGTAAAACCCGGAGCCGGAGCAAAGCCGGGATCAGGATCCAGGCCATGGGGTAAAACCCGGAGCCGGAGCCAAGCCGGGATCTGGATCCGGACCGCGGGGTAAAACCCGGAGCTGGAGCCGGAGCCAAGCCGGGATCTGGATCCAGGCCACGGGGTAAAACCCGGAGCTGGAGCCGGAGCCAAGCTGGGATCTGGATCCAGGCCACGGGGTAAAACCCGGAGCCGGAGCCAAGCCGGGATCTGGATCCAGGCCACGGGGTAAAACCCGGAGCCGGAGCCAAGCCGGGATCTGGATCCAGGCTGTGGGGTAAAACCCGGAGCTGGAGCCGGGGTAAAAACCGGAGCTGGATCTGAACAAGGGAAAAACCCGGAGCTGGAATGAAACGGTTGGAGGGAAAACCCGGCCAAGAGCCCGGAGCGGGTGCGGGGCCCTGGGACGAGACCGTGACCGGCCCCCCCACGGCCGGAGAACAACCTGGCCTGGATTTGGGACTGGGTCGAGGCCAGAACACGGCAGGGAGGGCGGCGGGGGTGGCCGTGGGGTGTCCGGCCGGCTGGCCTGGGCAGGCGTGGTGGTCGCGGTGGGCACTGGTGGCTGTCGGTGGTGGGTCACCGTCCCCAGAAGGTGTGGAGCAGGCATGGTGATCACTAGTGGTCGCCGGTGGTGGTCGTTGGTGGTCATGGGGGCTGTTGGCAGTGGTGGGTCATCGGTGTCCTCAGGAGGCGTGGGGCAGGCGTGGCGGTCAGTGGTGGTCACCGGTGGCCGTCAGCAGTGGGTCAGCGTCCTCAGGAGGTGTGGGGCAAGTGTGGTGGTCATGGTGGCCATGGGGATGGTCGCGGTGGCTATCGGCGCCCTCAGGAGGTGTGGGACAGGCGTGGTGGTCATGGTGGTCAAGGTGGTGGTCATGGTGGCCATCGGCGCCCTCAGGAGGCGTGGGGCAGCCATGGTGGCCATGGTGGTGGGCGCGGTGGCCATCGGCGCCCTCAGGAGGCGTGGGGCAGGCATGGTGATGGTCGTGGTGGTGGTTGTGCTGGTGGTTGCTGGTGGCCGGTGGCGGTGGGTCAGCGTCCTCAGGAGGCGTGGTGGTCGTGGTGGCCATGGTGGTGGGCACGGTGGCTATCAGCGCCCTCAGGAGGCGTGGGGCAGCCGTAGTGGCCATGGTGGTGGGCGCGGTGGCCATCGGTGCCCTCAGGAGGCGTGGGGCAGCCGTGGTGGCCATGGTGGTGGGCGCGGTGGCCATCAGCGCCCTCAGGAGGCGTGGTGGTCATGGTGGTCATGGTGGTGGGCGCGGTGGCCATCAGTGTCCTCAGGAGGCGTGGTGGTCATGGTGGCCATGGTGGCCATGGTGGTGGGCGCGGTGGCCATCGGCGCCCTCAGGAGGCGTGGGGCAGGCATGGTGATGGTCATGGTGGTGGTTGTGCTGGTGGTCGCCGGTGGCCGGTGGTGGTGGGTCAGCGCCCTCAGGAGGCGTGAGGCAGCCGTGGTGATGGTCATGGTGGTGGTTGTGCTGGTGGTCACCGGTGGCCGGTGGTGGTGGGTCAGCGCCCTCAGGAGGCGTGGTGGTCACAGTGGCCATGGTGGCCATGGTGGTCATGGTGGTGGGCGCGGTGGCCATCAGCGCCCTCAGGAGGCGTGGTGGTCATGGTGGTCATGGTGGTCACGGTGGCCATGGTGGTCGTGGTGGCCGTGGGGGTGGGCGCGGTGGCCATCAGCGCCCTCAGGAGGCGTGGGGCAGGCATGGTGATGGTCATGGTGGTGGTTGTGGTGGTAGTCGCCGGTGGCCGGTGGTGGTGGGTCAGCGCCCTCAGGAGGCATGGTGGTCACGGTGGCCATGGTGGTCGTGGCGGCCGTGGTGGTGGGCGCGGTGGCCAGCGGCGCCCTCAGGAGGCGTGGTGGTCATGGTGGTCATGGTGGTCGTGGTGGTCGTGGTGGTGGTCGCTGGTGGCCGGTGGTGGTGGGTCAGCGCCCTCAGGAGGCGTGGTGGTCACGGTGGCCACGGTGGTCCTGGTGGTCACGGTGGCCGTGGTGGCCGTGGTGGCCGTGGTGGTGGTGGGTCAGCGCCCTCAGGAGGTGTGGTGGTCACGGTGGCCGTGGTGGCCGTGGTGGTCGTGGTGGTCGTGGTGGTCGTGGTGGTCGTGGTGGTGGGTCAGCGCCCTCAGGAGGTGTGGTGGTCACGGTGGCCACGGTGGTCGTGGTGGTCACGGTGGTCATGGTGGTCGTGGTGGCCACGGTGGCCATGGTGGTCGTGGTGGTGGTGGGTCAGCGCCCTCAGGAGGTGTGGTGGTCACGGTGGTCGTGGTGGTCGTGGTGGTCGTGGTGGCCGTGGGTCAGCGCCCTCAGGAGGTGTGGTGGTCACGGTGGCCACGGTGGTCACGGTGGCCATGGTGGTCGTGGTGGTCGTGGTGGTGGTGGGTCAGCGGCCTCAGGAGGTGTGGTGGTCACGGTGGCCACGGTGGTCGTGGTGGTCATGGTGGTCGTGGTGGCCACGGTGGTCGTGGTGGCCGTGGTGGTGGTGGGTCAGCGCCCTCAGGAGGTGTGGTGGTCACGGTGGCCACGGTGGTCGTGGTGGTCGTGGTGGTCGTGGGTCCGCGCCCTCAGGAGGTGTGGTGGTCGTGGTGGCCACGGTGGTCGTGGTGGTCGTGGTGGTGGTGGGTCAGCGCCCTCAGGAGGTGTGGTGGTCACGGTGGCCACGGTGGTCACGGTGGTCGTGGTGGTCGTGGTGGCCGTGGGTCCGCGCCCTCAGGAGGTGTGGTGGTCGTGGTGGCCATGGTGGCCATGGTGGTCGTGGTGGCCGTGGTGGTGGTGGGTCAGCGCCCTCAGGAGGTGTGGTGGTCGTGGTGGCCACGGTGGTCACGGTGGTCGTGGTGGCCGTGGTGGTGGTGGGTCAGCGCCCTCAGGAGGTGTGGTGGTCACGGTGGCCACGGTGGTCGTGATGGTCATGGTGGTCGTGGTGGTCGTGGTGGTGGTGGGTCAGCGCCCTCAGGAGGTGTGGTGGTCATGGTGGCCACGGTGGTCGTGGTGGTCGTGGTGGCCGTGGTGGTCACGGTGGTCGTGGTGGCCGTGGTGGTGGTGGGTCAGCGCCCTCAGGAGGTGTGGTGGTCACGGTGGCCACGGTGGTCGTGGTGGTCGTGGTGGCCGTGGTGGTCGTGGTGGTGGTGGGTCAGCGCCCTCAGGAGGTGTGGTGGTCGTGGTGGCCACGGTGGTCGCGGTGGCCGTGGTGGTCGCGGTGGTCGTGGTGGTCGTGGCGGTGGGCGCGGTGGCCAGCACCGCCCTCAGGAGGCGTGGTGGTCATGGTGGCCATGGTGGCCGTGGTGGTGGTGGGTCAGCGCCCTCAGGAGGTGTGGTGGTCACGGTGGCCACGGTGGTCGTGGTGGTGGTGGGTCAGTGCCCTCAGGAGGTGTGGTGGTCACGGTGGCCACGGTGGCCACGGTGGTCGTGGTGGCCACGGTGGTCGTGGTGGCCACGGTGGTGGTGGGTCAGCGCCCTCAGGAGGTGTGGTGGTCACGGTGGCCACGGTGGTCGTGGTGGTCATGGTGGTCGTGGTGGTCATGGTGGTGGTGGGTCAGCGCCCTCAGGAGGTGTGGTGGTCGTGGTGGCCATGGTGGTCACGGTGGTCGTGGTGGTGGTGGGTCCGCGCCCTCAGGAGGTGTGGTGGTCACGGTGGCCATGGTGGTCGTGGTGGTCACGGTGGCCATGGTGGTCGTGGTGGCCATGGCGGTGGGTGCGGTGGCCAGCACCACCCTCAGGAGGCGTAGTGGTCATGGTGGCCACGGTGGTCGTGGTGGTCGTGGTGGTGGTGGGTCAGCGCCCTCAGGAGGTGTGGTGGTCAAGGTGGCCATGGTGGTCGTGGTGGTCGTGGTGGTGGTGGGTCAGCGCCCTCAGGAGGTGTGGTGGTCACGGTGGCCACGGTGGTCGTGGTGGTGGTGGGTCAGTGCCCTCAGGAGGTGTGGTGGTCACGGTGGCCACGGTGGTCGTGGTGGTCGTGGTGGCCACGGTGGTCGTGGTGGTCGTGGTGGTCGTGGTGGTGGTGGGTCAGCGCCCTCAGGAGGTGTGGTGGTCACGGTGGCCACGGTGGTCGTGGTGGTCACGGTGGTCGTGGTGGTCATGGTGGTGGTGGGTCAGCGCCCTCAGGAGGTGTGGTGGTCATGGTGGTCACGGTGGTCGTGGTGGCCGTGGTGGTCGCGGTGGCCGTGGGTCCGCGCCCTCAGGAGGTGTGGTGGTCATGGTGGTCACGGTGGTCGTGGTGGCCGTGGTGGTCGCGGTGGCCGTGGCCGTGGGCGCGGTGGCCAGCCCCGCCCTCAGGAGGCGTGGGGCAGGCGCCGGAGCCAGGCGACGGTGCGGTGGCGGGCCTGCTCCCAGGTGAAGAGGGGCCGGTAGCCGAAGCGGCGCTGGGCCTTGTCGGTGCGGACGCTGAAGGTGGTGGAGCCCACGGCCAGGGTGTAGGGGTTGAGGAGCGGGGCGTAGGCGGCCAGGGGCCGCAGCAGGGCCCGCAGGCCGGCGTTGAGGCGGGCCAGCAGCCCCAGGAGCCAGCGGGGGGCCGGGCGGCCGCCCCGCAGCCGCAGCCCCGCCGGCCCCAGCAGCAGCATGTTGAAGTCCTCGTAGGCGGCGTAGGGCGACCCGTCGTAGCAGTAGAAGACCTGGCCGCCCACCGCCGCCGGCCGCCGCCGGGCCGCCCGGGCCGCCAGCACGTGCATCCAGGCCACGTTGCCTGCGCCGGGCAGGGGGGCAGGCTCGGGGGGCAGGCTCGGGGGGCAGGGGTGGAGGTGGGGCTGCAGGTGGGGCTGGAGATGGGGCTGGAGATGGGGCGGGGGGGGTCAGGGCCAGCCATGGGGCAGGGGCTGCAGCCAGCTGTGGGCCAGCAGCCGGGGGGCACCGTGGGGCGCCGTGGGGCAGGGAGGGGGCAGCCGCGGGGCGCCGTGGGGCAAGGAGAGGGGTTGTGGGGCACCATGGGGCAGGGAGAGGGCAGCCGCGGGGCGCCGTGGGGCAGGGAGAGGGCAGCCGCGGGGCGCCGTGGGGCAGGACTCACCAGCGTAGACACGGCCGTGCTCGGCGCCGTGGGGCAGCGTGCGGGGCAGGGGCCAGGGAGGGGGCGCCGCGGGGCGCCGTGGGGCAGGGAGGGGGGTTGTGGGGCGCCGTGGGGCAGGGAGGGGGCAGCCGTGGGGCAGGGAGGGGGGTCGCGGGGCGCCGTGGGGCGGGGGGGGCAGCCGTGGGGCAGGGAGGGGGGTCGCGGGGCGCCGTGGGGCGGGGGGGGTCGCGGGGCGCCGTGGGGCGGGGGGGGGGGCAGCCGTGGGGCGCCGTGGGGCAGGACTCACCGGCGTAGACGCGGCCGTGCTCGGCGCCGTGGGGCAGCGTGCGGGGCAGCCAGCCGCCGGCGGCCCGGCCCCGCCGGTAGAACTCGGCCATGAGCGGGTGCCGCTCCCCATAGATGCCCGTGGGGCGGAGGGCGCAGGTCACCAGGCGCCCGCCCCCCGCCACCTGCCGCCGCCATGCACGCACGCTCGCCCGGACGCCTGGGCCCCCGCCCGGGCGCCTGGGCCCCTCCCCGTTCCCGGACACCTGGGCCCACCCCGTTCCCGGACACCTGGGCCCCTCTCAACCCCGGACACCTGGGCCCACCCCGTCCCCGGACACCTGGGCCCCCGCCCGGGCACCTGGGCCCCTCCCCAGACACCTGGGCCCCCCCCGTCCCCGGATGCCTGGGCCCCTCCCCGGACGCCTGGGCCCACCCCATTCCCGGACACCTGGGCCCCCCCCGGACACCTGGGCCCCTCCCAACCCCGGACACCTGGGCCCCCCCCCGTCCCCGGACGCCTGGGCCCCTCCCCGGACGCCTGGGCCCACCCCATTCCCGGACACCTGGGCCCCCCCCCCGGACACCTAGGCCCCCCCCATCCCCGGACACCTGGGCCCCTCCCTGGACGCCTGGGCCCACCCCATTCCCGGACACCTGGGCCCCCCCTGTCCCCGGACGCCTGGGCCCACCCCATTCCCGGACACCTGGGCCCCCCCGGACACCTGGGCCCCTCCCAATCCCGGACACCTGGGCCCCTCCCCGGACGCCTGGGCCCACTCCATTCCCGGACACCTGGGCCCCCCCGGACACCTGGGCCCCTCCCAACCCCGGACGCCTGGGCCCCTCCCCGGACGCCTGGGCCCCCCCCCTCCCCGGACGCCTGGGCCCCTCCCCGGATGCCTGGGCCCACCCCATTCCCGGACACCTGGGCCCCCCCCGGACACCTGGGGCCCCCCCGTCCCCGGACACCTGGGCCCCTCCCTGGACGCCTGGGCCCCCCCCAGCCCCGGACACCTGGGCCCCTCCCCGGACAGCTGGGCCCCTCCCCCCGTCCCCGGACGCCTGGGCCCCTCCCCGGACGCCTGGGCCCCTCCCCGGACAGCTGAGTCCCCCCCTGTCCCCGGATGCCTGGGCCCCCCCGGACGCCTGGGCCCCTCCTGGATGCCTGGGCCCCCCCCAACCACCTGGGCCCCGACTCACAGTGGCGCCGTTGGCCTCGAGGACGAGGCGCTCGGCCTGGGCCTTGCTGAGCGGGTACGGCTCCGTGTGGTGCACGGGGTAGGGCGAGTCCTCGTCACCGCTGCGGGGGGCCGCCGTCAGCCGCCGCCCGGACGCCTGGGCCCCCCGCGCCACCCGGACGCCTGGGCCCCCCGTGCCCGCTGCCATCCACCGCCCGGACGCCTGGGCCCCCCGTGCCACCCGGACGCCTGGGCCCCCGTGCCCGCTGCCATCCACCGCCCGGACGCCCGGGCCCCCCGTGCCACCCGGATGCCTGGGCCCCCCGCGCCCGCTGCCATCCACCGCCCGGACGCCTGGGCCCCCCGCGCCACCCGGACGCCTGGGCCCCCCGCGCCCGCTGCCATCCACCGCCCGGACGCCTGGGCCCCCTGTGCCACCCGGACGCCTGGGCCCCCGCGCCCGCTGCCATCCACCGCCCGGACGCCTGGGCCCCCTGTGCCACCCGGACGCCTGGGCCCCCCACGCCCCACTGCCCCCCATGCCACCTGCCGCCCGGCCACCTGGGCCCCCCGCACCCGCTGCCACCCGCCACCCGGATGCCTGGGCCCCCTGTGCCACCCGGACACCTGGGCCCCCCGCTGCCCCCCGCAGCCCGGACGCCTGGGCCCCCCGTGCCAGCTGCCCCACGCCACCCGCCGCCCGGACGCCTGGGCCCCCCGCTGCCCCCGCCGAGACCACGTGGCGCCCCGGGGCCCAGGCGTCCGGCTGCCTCGAAGAGGCGCCCTGAGTTCGGGGGGGGGAGGGGGGCAATGACATCACGGCTGGAGTATTTACTGCTTGTTGCCGTGGCGACGGGGCAAAGGGGATCCCCGGGGAAGCCCAGGGCGGGGCAGAGCAGGGCAGGGCCTCCCCGGACGCCTGGGCCCCTGGCTGGGGAGGGGGGGAAGCCCGGACGCCTGGGCCCCTCGTGGGATGAGGGGGCGCCCGGACGCCTGGGCCCCCCGGGGGAGGGGGTGAGGGGGCGCCCGGACGCCTGGGCCCCTCGTGGGGTGAGGGGGCGCCCGGACGCCTGGGCCCCCCGGGGAGGGGTGAGGGGCGCCCGGACGCCTGGGCCCCCCGGGGGAGGGGGGGTGAGGGGGCGCCTGGACGCCTGGGCCCCTCGTGGGGTGAGGGGTGCCCGGACGCCTGGGCCCCCCGGGGGAGGGGTGAGGGGCGCCCGGACGCCTGGGCCCCCCGGGGGAGGGGGGGTGAGGGGGCGCCCGGACGCCTGGGCGCCTCGTGGGGTGAGAGGGCGCCCGGACGCCTAGGCCCCCGGGGGAGGGGTGAGGGGGCGCCCGGATGCCTGGGCCCCCGGGGGAGGGGGGGTGAGGGGGCGCCCGGACGCCTGGGCCCCCCGGGGGAGGGGGGGTGAGGGGGCGCCCGGACGCCTGGGCCCCCCGGGGGCGGGGGGTGAGGGGGCGCCCGGACGCCTGGGCCCCCCGGGGGCGGGGGGTGAGGGGGCGCCCGGACGCCTGGGCCCCTCGCGGGGTGAGAGGGCGCCCGGACGCCTGGGCCCCCCGGGGGAGGGGTGAGGGGCGCCCGGACGCCTGGGCCCTACCGGAAGAAGGGGTCTCCGCGCGTGTTGGGCCCCACCACCTCCATGCTGCTGGTGTAGACGAGGCAGCGGACGCCCTGGGCCCGGCAGGCGGCGATCACGTTCCTGGTACCTGGTCGGGGGGCGCCCGGACGCCTGGGTCCCGGCCCCCTCCCAGTGCTCCCAGTGCCCCCCGTAGCCTCCCCATTGCCTCCTAGTGCCCCCCCACTTCCCTCCCCAGTGCTCCCAGTGCTCCCCCGCTCCCCCCCAGTGCTCCCAGTGCCCCCAGTGCCCCCCCAGCTCCCTCCCCAGTGCTCCCAGTGCCCCCCCCGCTCCCTCCCCAGTGCTCCCAGTGCCCCCAGCACCCCCCCAGCTCCCTCCCCAGTGCTCCCAGTGCCCCCCAGCACCCCCCCAGCTCCCTCCCCAGTGCTCCCAGTGCCCCCAGCTCACCCTGCACGTTGACGCGGGCGATGGCCTCGGCGGTGGCCCGGCCCCACACGTCCACGAGGGAGGCGGCGTGCAGGACGGCGTCGGCCCCGGCCAGCACCCGGCCCACGGCCGCCGCGTCGCCCACGTCGCCCTGCACCAGGCGCACGCGGCCCCCTGCGCGCCCGCACGCCTCGCTCCGGCCCCCGGACGCCGGGGCCCCTGCCCTCCCGGACGCCTGGGCCCCTGCCGCACGCCTCGCTCCGGCCCCCGGACGCCGGGGCCCCTGCCCTCCCGGACGCCTGGGCCCCTGCCGCACGCCTCGCTCCGGCCCCCGGACGCCGGGGCCCCTGGCACGCACCTCGCTCCGGCCCCCGGACGCCGGGGCCCCTGCCCTCCCGGACGCCTGGGCCCCTGCCGCACGCCTCGCTCCGGCCCCCGGACGCCTGGGCCCCTGGCACGCACCTCGCTCCAGCCCCCGGACGCCGGGGCCCCTGCCCTCCCGGACGCCTGGGCCCCTCCCGCACGCCTCGCTCCGGCCCCCGGGCCCCTGCCCTCCTGGACCCCTCCCGGACGCCTCGCTCCTGCCCCCTGGATGCCTGGGCCCCTGCCCAGGCGCCTGGACCCCTCCCAGGTGCCTCGCTCCTGCCCCTCCCGGACACCTGGGCCCCTCCTAGACGCCTGGGCCCCTTCCCCGGACACCTAGATCCCTCCCGGACGCCTGGGCCCCTGCCCGGATGCCTGGGCCCCGCCGCCGGCTCGCGCACCCACCGTGGGGGCCCTGGGCCAGGCTGGGGTCGAGGTGGATGTCGAAGACGCGGAGCTCGCGCAGCGCCGGCTCCTGCTCCAGCAGCACCTGCACCAGGTGGGAGCCCAGGAACCCGCAGCCGCCCGTCACCACGTACACCAGCCCCTGCGGCAGCGCACGCCTGGGCGCCGGACGCCTGGGCCCCGCCGGCCCCCGCGCCCGCCCTGCTGCAGCCCCCGGACGCCTGGGCCCCGCCGGCCCCCGTGCCCGCCCTGCTGCAGGCCCCGGACGCCTGGGCCCCGCCGGCCCCCGCCCTGCTGCAGCCCCCGGACGCCTGGGCCCCGCCGGCCCCCGCCCTGCTGCAGCCCCCGGACGCCTGGGCCCTGCCAGCCCCTGCGCCTGCCCTGCTGGAGCCCCCGGCCCCCGGACACCTGGGCCCCACCAGCCCCTGTGCCCGCTGCCGCCACCGGCCCCCGGACGCCTGGGCCCCGCCAACCCCCATGCCTGCCGCATGCCTGCCGCCGTGCTGGAGCCACCGGCCCCCGGACACCTGGGCCCCCAGGATGGGTCAGGGGTCACAGGGTCAGCAGCACCTGGACACCTGGGCCCCCAGAACAGGGCTCAGGGGCACGGAGTTAGCAGTACCCGGACGCCTGGGCCCCCAGAACAGGGGTCAGGGGTCATGGGGTTGGCAGTACCCGGACGCCTGGGCCCCGGCCAGGCCCCGTCTCCCCCCGCCAGGGGCATTTCCAGGGCAGTTCTGCTTCCCGCCCGGCACTTCCTCGCCCGGCACCTGCACCAGGGCCCAGGCGTCCGGGGCCCTGCCAACCCCCCGGCGCCGCTTATCGCTGCCCGGACAAAGATCGTTTTGGGTTTAACGAGCAAACAGACGGGGTCAGGGCTGGGGGCACCCGGACGCCTGGGCCCACCCAGACGCCTGGGTCCCCCAGCCGGACCGGTGCACCCCGCCCGGACGCCTGGGCCCACGCGGACGCCTGGGTCCCTTGGCTGGACCGGCGCACCCCGCCCGGACGCCTGGGCCCCCGCCCGGGGGAAGGAGAAGCGGCTGCGGTGACTAAATGCTGGCGCAGCCACGAACCGGGCGACCCCGCGGGGCCCAGGCGTCCGGCAGCCCGGCACCTGCTGCAGCGAGACAAGGGGCCCAGGTGTCCGGGCGCTCCCCCAGCTCCGCTATCAGGGGACCCAGGTGTCCCGGCAGGCCACCCCTTCCGCCCTTGCCAGGGAACCTATCAGGGGGCCCAGGCGTTCGGGCGCCCCTCCCCCGCCCCCCCAACTGCGGCCCAAGGGACCCAGGCGTCCGGGCTCCCAACATGCCCCGCTGCCTGCGCCTCTCCCCTCCCCCTCCCGCGAGGGGCCCAGGCGTCCGGGTACCTGGGGGTCCTCGTCTGCCGGGGGCAGCGCCATGGTCCCGGGCCAGGCCCGCTCCCGGCTGGGCCCTTCTATAGGCACCGCAAGGTCCCGCCCCGGGGAGGGGCCGGACGCCTGGGCCCCCGGCGGCGGCCGGGGCGGGGCGGGGAGCCGGGCCGAGGGCCCAGGCGTCCGGGGAGACGGGAAAGGGCGGAGGGAACGGGAAAACGGTGACGCGGGGCGGAGGAGCGGGCCGGACGCCTGGGCCCCCGTTAGCGGCACAGGAGCGAGGCCCGGACGCCTGGGCCCCTGCTGTGGGCGGGGGAGGGGGGGGACGGGGGCGAGGCCCGGACGCCTGGGCCCCCGGCCATCGCCTCCGCCCAGCAACGGGCCCGGGTGACCTCAGCGGCCGCAGCCCCCGGTTGGGTCACCGCAGGGCGGCGGCCCGGACGCCTGGGCCCGAGGCGGAGGGGGATGGGGGGGGACCCGGACGCCTGGGCCCGGCCGGCAGGACATCCCCTACGTCACCACTGACCTCGCCGGGGCCCGTGGGGGGGGGGGCGCCCGGACGCCGGGGCCCGTGGGGAGTGGTTGGGGGGGCGCCCGGACGCCTGGGCCCGTGGGGAGGGGGGCGCCCGGACGCCGGGGCCCGTGGGGAGGGGGGCGCCCGGACGCCTGGGCCCTTGGGGAGGGGGGCGCCCGGATCCCGGGGCCCGTGGGGGGGGGGCGCCCGGACGCCTGGGCCCGTGGGGAGGGGGCGGGGTGGGGGGGCGCCCGGACGCCTGGGCCCGTGGGGAGGGGGGTGGGGGGGGCGCCCGGACGCCTGGGCCCGTGGGGAGGGGGTGGGGTGGGGGGGCGCCCGGACGCCTGGGTCCCCCCGGCGGCGGCTCCGCTCCGGCCCCCTCCCCACCGCTATGCCAACGCTCGCTTCCGGGTTGTGCCCCGCCCCCCGGCGTAGCCCCGCCCAGATGGACCCGCCCCGGGGGTGGTTCCCGTTCAGCTCCACCCACTCTTCTCTGATTGGCCACCTCGATGGCCATCTTCGATGATTGGCCTCGAGAGGTGGCCCGCCCGGGAGGCGGGGCTCCGCATAGGACACGCCCCCCAAGCGCCTCTCCCACCTTGCCCCGCCCCCCCCAGTACCCAGAATGGGCCCCTCCCCGGACACCTGGGCCCCTCCTGGACACCTGGGCCCCTCCTGGACACCTGGGCCCCCCTCAGCCCCGGACGCCTGGGCCCCCCCCGGATGCCTGGGCTCCCCCCGTCCCCGGATGCCTGGGCCCCCCCCGGACACCTGGGCCCCCCCCCAACCCCGGACACTTGGGCCCCCCCAGACACCTGGGCCCCTCCCCGGACACCTGCCCCCCCCCCCGGACGCCTGGGCCCCCCCTGGACACCTGAGCCCCTCCTGGACACCTGGGCCCCCCCCCCCCAGCCCCAGACGCCTGGGCCCTCCCGGACACCTCGGCCCCCCCCCCGGACACCTGGGCTCCTCCCCGGACACCTGGGCCCCCCCCGGACGCCTGGGCCCTCCCGGACACCTGGGCCCCCCCCCAGCCCCGGATGCCTGGGCCCTCCCGGAAACCTGGGCCCCCCCCCGGACACCTGGGCCCCCCCCCAGCCCCGGACGCCTGGGCCCCTCCCCGGACACCTGGGCCCCCCCGGACGCCTGGGCCCCCCCCGGACACCTGGGCCCTCCCGGACACCTGGGCCCCCCCCCAGCCCCGGACGCCTGGGCCCACACGCTCAAAGCTTCATGGCCACTTTATAAAAAGGGGGCCGGGGCGGCCACGTATCAACATATGTACAGGGGCATTTACAGGCCGGGGCGGCGCCGCCCGGGGTATTTACAGGCCCCGGCGGGTATTTACAGAGCCCGGGGCAGCTGCCCCGCGGGTATTTACCCGCCGGGGGGTATTTACCCGCCGGGCAGGGGACGGGGTACAACAAGTATTTACAGCCCGAACGCGCCCGTGTTTCTACAAGAAACAGCCAACGAACAGGAGCCTTCTCCGGGGAAAAGGGAGGGCCGCGGCGCTGCCCCGGCCGCCGCGGGGATGTCATGGCCGCCGCGGGGATGTCACGGCCGCCGCGGTGATGTCATGGCCGCCGCGGTGATGTCATGGCCACCGCGGTGATGTCATGGCTGCCACGGGGATGTCATGGCCGCCGCGGTGATGTCACGGCCACCACGGTGATGTCATGGCCGCCACGGGGATGTCATGGCCGCCGCGGGGATGTCACGGCCGCCGCGATGATGTCATGGCCGCCGCGGCGCTGTCCCGGCCACCGCGGTGATGTCATGGCCGCCGCGGTGATGTCACGGCCACCACGGAGATGTCACGGCCGCCGCGGTGATGTCACGGCCACTGCGGCGAGGTCACGGCCACCGCGGTGATGTCATGGCCGCCATGGCGAGGTCATGGTGACCCTGGTGACGTCATGATGACGGTGGTGCTGTCACGGCAACGACGGTGAGGTCACGGTGACCACAGTGATGTCATGGCAACCGCGGTGAGCTCATGGTGACTGCAGCACTGTCACGGTGACCACGGTGATGTCACAGTGACCGTGGCGAGGTCACAGTGACTGCGCCAACGTCATGGCAACCACAGTGAGGTCATGGTGGCTGCGACGTCATCACGGTGACCACAGCGTGATGTCACAGCGGTGATGTCACAGCGACCACGGTGAGGTCATAGCTACCGTGGCACTGTCGTGGCGCCCGCAGCGCTGTCACAGCCACTGCGGTGACACCACAGCGCCTGCGGCGGTGTCATGGTGCCCGCGGTGACATCACGGCGCCCACGGTGACATCACGGTGCCTGCGGCAGTGTCACGGTGCCCACAGCGGTGTCACGGCGCCCACGGCGGTGTCATGGCACCCATGGTGGTGTCACGGCGCCCGCAGTGACGTCCCAGCACCCGTGGTGACGTCCTGGCGGCTGCGGCGGTGTCATGGCGCCTGCGGCGACGTCCCAGCACCCGCGGTGGTGATGTCCCGGCAGCCGCAGTGGTGTCACGGCGCCTGCAGCGGTGTCATGGCGCCCGCGGCGGTGTCATAGCGCCCGCGGCAGTGTCATGGCGCCCACGGTGGTGTCATGGCGCCCGTGGTGGTGTCACGGCGCCCGCAGCGACGTCCTGGCGGCCGTGGCGGTGTCACGGCGCCCATGGCAGTGTCACGGCGCCTGCGGTGGTGTCACGGCGCCCGCAGTGGTGTCACGGTGCCTGCGGCGGTGTCATGGTGCCCGCGGTGGTGTCACGGCGCCCGCAGCGACGTCCCGGCGGCCGCAGTGGTGACGTCCCGGCGGCCGTGGCGGTGTCACGGCGCCCATGGCAGTGTCACGGCGCTCACGGCGGTGTCACGGCACCCGCAGCGACGTCCCAGCGGCCGTGGCAGTGTCATGGCGCCCACGGTGGTGTCATGGCGCCCGTGGTGGTGTCACGGCGCCCGCAGCGACGTCCTGGCGGCCGTGGCGGTGTCACGGTGCCCATGGCAGTGTCACGGCGCTCACGGCGGTGTCACGGCGCCCGCAGCGACGTCCCGGCGCCCGCGGTGGTGACGTCCCAGGGACCGCGGTGGTGTCACGGCGCCCACGGCGGTGTCACGGCGCCCGCGGCGGTGTCATGGCGCCCGTGGCGGTGTCATGGCGCCCGCAGTGACGTCCCGGCGCCCATGGCAGTGTCGCGGCGCCCGCAGCGACGTCCCGGCGCCCACGGCGGTGTCATGGCGCCCGCGGCGGTGTCGCGGCGCCCGCAGCGACGTCCCGGCGCCCACGGCGGTGTCACGGCGCCCGCGGCGGTGTCATGGCGCCCGCAGCGACGTCCCGGCGCCCACGGCGGTGTCGCGGCGCCCGCGGCGGTGTCACGGCGCCCGCAGCGGTGTCATGGCGCCCGCAGCGACGTCCCGGCGCCCACGGCGGTGTCGCGGCGCCCGCAGCGACGTCCCGGCGCCCGCACAGACGTCCCGGCGGCCGCGGCGGGCAGTGGCGCCGCGCGCGGGCCGAGGCGGGCCGGGGGGCGGCCGGGGGGCGGCGCGGGGCGGCCTAGTTGAGGGTGCCGCGGCAGCTCTCGGTGCGGCACAGGCAGGGGATCTTGTTGTCCTCGATGGGGAACTTGTAGTCGTAGGTGATCTCCTCGTTGACGCCGATGGGCTGCTTCGAGTAGATGACGATCTTCTTCTGCGCCTCGATGGTGATGACCTTGGCGTAGCAGTTGGGCTGCGGGAGGAGGCGGCGGCGGCGGCGTCAGCGCCGGGGGCCGCCCGGGGGGCCGCCCGGCCCGGGGGGACTCACCGTGCAGCAGTGGTTGATGAAGCGGGCCAGGTTGCCGCACTTGGTGGCGTCGATGATGGTGTCGTGGTCGACGCGGAAGAGGTAGCTGCTGCCGATGCCCTCCTGCACGTAGCGCTTCTCCCGCATGTCGGCCACCACCTGCCCGGGGCGGCCGGGCTCAGGGCGGCGCGGGGGGCCCCGGCCGGGCCCCCGGGCTCGGGGGCGAGGGGGGGTCTCACCTGCCGGATGTTCTGCCCCACGTACTCGATGACCATCTCGTCGGCGGCGATGGGCTCCATGGCGAAGAGGCCCCACTCGTGGATGCGGCTGCGCCCGAAGCGCAGCTTCTTCTTCCGGAACTGGCGGGGCAACCGGGACGCCATCAGCGCCAGGCAGGCGCGGACACGGACGCGGGCGCGGGCACGGACATGGACGCGGGCATGGACACGGGCATGGACACGGGCATGGACATGGTCATGGACACGGACGCGGGCACGGGCACGGACATGGACACAGACATGGACGCGGGCATGGACACGGGCATGGACACGGTCATGGACATGGTCATGGACACGGACGCGGGCACGGGCACGGACATGGACGCGGGCATGGACATGGTCATGGACACGGTCATGGACATGGTCATGGACACGGACGCGGGCACGGGCACGGACATGGACGCGGGCATGGACGCGGGCATGGACACGGGCATGGACACGGTCATGGACATGGTCATGGACACGGACGCGGGCACGGGCACGGACATGGACACAGACATGGACGCGGGCATGGACATGGTCATGGACATGGTCATGGACATGGTCATGGACACGGACGCGGGCACGGACATGGACACAGACATGGACGCGGGCATGGACATGGTCATGGTCATGGTCATGGACACGGACACGGGCGCGGGCACGGACATGGACACAGACATGGACGCGGGCATGGACATGGTCATGGACATGGTCATGGTCATGGTCATGGACACGGACACGGACGCGGACACGGACATGGACACAGACATGGACGCGGGCATGAACATGGTCATAGACACAGATGCGGGCACACGGACCCGGACCCGAGCAAGGACACGGGCACGGACACGGGCACACGGACCCGAGCAATGACACGGGCACGGACATGGTCATGAACACAGACACAGGCACGGATGCAGGCACGGGCACGGACATGGACACGGACACGGGCACGGACGCGGGCACACGGACCCAGACCCGAGCAATGACACGGGCACGGACATGGGCACACGGACGCCCGGACCCGAGCAATGACAGGGGCACACGGACGCGGGCACACGGACCCGGACCCGAGCAATGACACGGGCACACGGACGCGGGCACACGGACCCGGACCCGAGCAAGGACACGGGCCCGGACGCGGGCACACAGACCCGAGCAATGACACGGGCACACGGACGCGGGCACACGGACCCGGACCCGAGCAAGGACACGGGCCCGGACGCGGGCACACAGACCCAAGCAATGACACGGGCACACGGACGCGGGCACACGGACCCGGACCCGAGCAAGGACACGGGCCCGGACGCGGGCACACGGACCCGAGCAATGACACGGGCACACGGACGCGGGCACACGGACCCGAGCAAGGACACGGGCCCGGACGCGGGCACACAGACCCAAGCAATGACACGGGCACACGGACGCGGGCACACGGACCCGGACCCGAGCAAGGACACGGGCCCGGACGCGGGCACACAGACCCGAGCAATGACACGGGCACACGGACGCGGGCACACGGACCCGGACCCGAGCAAGGACACGGGCCCGGACGCGGGCACACGGACCCGAGCAATGACACGGGCACACGGACGCGGGCACACGGACCCGGACCCGAGCAAGGACACGGGCCCGGACGCGGGCACACAGACCCAAGCAATGACACGGGCACACGGACGCGGGCACACGGACCCGGACCCGAGCAAGGACACGGGCCCGGACGCGGGCACACAGACCCGAGCAATGACACGGGCACACGGACGCGGGCACACGGACCCGGACCCGAGCAAGGACACGGGCCCGGACGCGGGCACACAGACCCGAGCAATGACACGGGCACACGGACGCGGGCACACGGACCCGGACCCGAGCAAGGACACGGGCCCGGACGCGGGCACACGGACCCGAGCAATGACACGGGCACGGACGTGGGCACACGGACCCGAGCAATGACACGGGCACGGACGCGGGCACACGGACCCGAGCAATGACACGGGCACCCACGCGGGCACACGGACCCGGACCCGAGCAAGGACCCGGGCCCGGACGCGGGCACACGGACGCCCGGACCCACCTTGAGCTGGTTGAGCTTCAGCAGGTCGCTGTCGAGGAGGGCGGCGGAGCCGATGGCGCTGAGCAGGCGCCGCTGCTCCGAGCGCCGCTCCGAGAGGATGCGGTTGGGGCCCTGCGGGAGGGAGGGAGGCGGCGGTGGCGGCGGCGGCGGCGGCGGGGGGCGGACGGCCGCCCGGCCGCGCGCGCGGGGGGTACCTGGGTGTCGCCGGCCTCGGGGTCGCGCGGGGTGACGGGGCAGACGTCGCGGTAGCGGTCCTTCTCCCGCTTGCTGATGGGGTAGTAGCCCTCGCTGCGGGCGCTGCCCGTCCGGTGCTCCCGCGCCGCCGGCCACTTCCGCCGCCGCTTGGGGTTGGCGATGTTGGTGAGTGCGGAGAGTCAAGGGCCACCCGGCGCCGGCCGGCTGCGCGCGCGCCCCGACACCCGGCCCCCGACACCCGGCCACCCGACACCCGGCCACCCACACCCGGCCGCCTCGACTCTCCAACGCCCGGACGTCCTGACGCCCCGTCTCCCAACACCCGGACACCCCAGTCCCCCAACACCCGGACATCCTGACACCCTGTCTCCCAACACCCGGACACCCCAGTCCCCCAACACCCGGACATCCTGACAGCCTGTCTCCCAACACCCGGACACCCCAGTCCCCCAACACCCGGACATCCTGACACCCTGTCTCCCAACACCCGGACACCCCAGTCCCCCAACACCCGGACATCCTGACCGCCTGTCTCCCAACACTCGGACACCCCAGTCCCCCAACACCTGGACACCACAATTCTCTAACACCCACACATCCTGACACCCTGTCTCCCAACACCCGGACACCGCAGTCCTCCAACACCTGGATATCCTGATGCCCCGTCTCCCAACACCCGGACACCGCAGTCCTCCAACACCCGGACATCCTGACACCCCATATCCCAACCCTTGGACGCCCCAGTCCTCCAACCCCTGGACATCCTGATGCTCCGTCTCCCAACCCCCGGACACCCCAGTCCTCCAACACCCAGACATCGTGATACCCTATCTCCCAACCCCCGGACACCCCAGTCCTCCAAGCCCCGGACACCCCGCCGGCCCGTCTCCCAAGCGCCGGACGCCCCCGGGGCGGGGATATCGGTGTGGTGCACCCAGTGGGTGTCGTTGAGCCAGTCGGTGCTGTTGTCCTCCTGCAGCAGGCGCTCGTAGGTGAGGCGCAGGAAGTGCATGTCCTCGGCGTCCAGCCCCGCGTTCCAGATGTCGTACAGGATGGTCATCTGCTCAAACTCGCTGCGCGGCTCGAAGGGCCGCGGCGGCGGCGGCGGCGGCAGCGGCGGCGGCGGCAGCGGCGGCGGGGGGCCGCGGGGGCGCAGCGAGCGCCGCCGGCCGCCCTCCTCCTCCTCCTCCTCCTCCTCCTCCTCGTCCTCCTCCTCCTCTTCGTCCTCCTCGCTGCTCTCCTCCTCCTCGCTCTCGCTGGAGCCCGACGAGGCGGCCGGCGCCGGGGCCGGGCGGTGACGCTTGCGGCGCGCCGGCGGCGGCGGCGGCGGCGGCGGCGGCGGAGCGAGGAGGACGCCCACCTCGGGCTCGGCGGCGGCGACGTCCCCGGCGGCGGCCACCACCTCCTCGGGGGCCTCCAGCACCTCGGCCACGGGCTCCAGGCGCAGCAGCTCGGCGGCCGGCGGCTCGGGGGGCCGGCGGGGGGCCGGCGGCCCGGCGCGCACCGGCATGGCGTAGTTGTGCTCCAGCAGGACGCCGTGGTCGCGGGCGGCGGCGGCGGCCGGCGGCGGCGACGGCTCCTCGTCGGAGCTGCCGCCGGCCTCGGCGCGGGTCAGGGCGATGTCGGCCAGCACGGCCAGGTCGCCGGCCGCCTGGGCCCGCCGCGCCAGCTCCAGCAGCGACGAGGCGCCCAGGCGCTCGGCCGGCGCTCGCGGGGGCTCGGCCGGGCGGCTGCCGCCCCGCCGCCGCCGCCCGGCCCCCGGCGCCTCCTCGGCCCAGCTCTTGACCAGCGAGGCGTGATCGGCCGGCAGGTTGCGCACGGGCCGCGGGGCGGCTCGCGGCGGCTCCCGCTTGCGGCCGGCGGCCGGGGGCCGGGGGCCGGGTTCGGGCGGCGGCGCGGCGGCGGGGGCCGGGGGCGGCGCGGGGGGCGGCGGCGGCGCGGGGGCCGGCGGCGGCGGCGGCGGCGGGGGCGGCGCTTTGGGCTCCTCGTCGGGCGCCGAGAAGGAGACGGTTTTCCGGCGCTTCTTGGGGGGCGGCAGCAGCGGGATGGGCGAGGACGGGCGCTCGTCGGGCCGGGGGGCCGGCGGGGGCGCCGGGGCGGCCGCCGCGGGGGGCTCGGGCGCTGCGGGGGGCCGAGCGGCGTCAGCGGCCCCCCGGCCCCGCGGCCCCGCCGCCCCCGGCCCCGGCGGGCGCTTACCGGCGGCGGCGGTGGTGACGGGGCGCTCCGGCGAGGCGGCCCGCTCCGGCGCGGGGCCCCGGCTCTGGGCGGCCGCGTCCTCGGTGGCGCTCTCGTCCGAGGAGGAGGAGGAGGAGGAGGACGAGGAGGAGGAGGAGGAGGAGGAGGAGGAGGAGGAGGCGGCCGAGGAGGAGGAGGACGAGCTGCTCTCCGAGCCGGAGGAGGCGCCGCTCTCCTCGTCCGAGCCCTCGTACAGGGAGAACTTGGAGGAGTCGTCGCTCTCCGCGTCCTCGTCGTCTGCGGCCACGCGGGGACCGTCACCCTCCTCGCCCGGCCCCGCGTCCCCACCCGGCCCCGCGTCCCCACCCGGCCCCACGTCCCCCCGACACCCATCCCCGCGTCCCCACCCGGCCCCACGTCCCCCCGCCACCCATCCCCACGTCCTCCCGCCACCCATCCCCACGTCCCCACCTGGTCCCGTGTCCTCCCACCACCCATCCCCACGTCCCCACCCGGCCCCGTGTCCCCCCACCACCCATCCCCACGTCCCCACCTGGTCCCGTGTCCTCCCACCACCCATCCCCACGTCCCCACCCGGCCCCGTGTCCCCCCGCCACCCATCCCCGTGTCCTCCCGACACCCATCCCCACGTCCCCACCCGGCCCCGTGTCCTCCCGCCACCCATCCCCACGTCCCCACCTGGTCCCGTGTCCTCCCACCACCCATCCCCACGTCCCCACCTGGCCCCGTGTCCTCCCGCCACCCATCCCCACGTCCCCACCTGGCCCCACGTCCTCCCGCCACCCATCCCCACGTCCCCACCCGGCCCCGTGTCCTCCCGCCACCCATCCCCACGTCCCCACCTGGTCCCGTGTCCTCCCACCACCCATCCCCACGTCCCCACCTGGCCCCGTGTCCTCCCGCCACCCATCCCCACGTCCCCACCCGGCCCCGTGTCCCCCCACCACCCATCCCCACGTCCCCACCCGGCCCCGTGTCCCCCCACCACCCATCCCCACGTCCCCACCTGGTCCCGTGTCCTCCCACCACCCATCCCCACGTCCCCACCTGGCCCCGTGTCCCCCCGCCACCCATCCCCGTGTCCTCCCGACACCCATCCCCACGTCCCCACCCGACCCCGTGTCCTCCCGCCACCCGGCCCCCCGGCCCCGACCTGACCCCACATCCCCCATGACCTGCCCCCATGTCCCCGACCCGTCCCCTGCGTCCCCCCGCCGCCCGCCCCATCACCTCGTCCCCCGTCACCCACCGTCCGACGGCTCCTCCTTGTCGCTGCGGTCGCCGTCGGCCTCTTCCCGCGGGCGCTCGGCCTCGGGGCGCCGGCGCCGCTCGGCTTCCTCCTCCTCCTCGGCCTCATCCTCCTCTTCCTCCTGGGGGAGCGGCGGGGAGGGCGGTGAGGGCGGGCTGGGGCGGGGGGGGACGCGGCGCCGGGCAGGGGGACGCGGCGGCGGCACCTCACCTTCTCGGAGGAGGAGTCCTCGGAGGCCTCCTCGCCCTCGCTGTCGAGGCAGAAGAGCTTCCGGCGCTTGCCGGGCGCCTTGACCCACTCCTCGTCCCGCTTGGCGCCCTTGGGGCCCGGCGCCGCCTCCTTGTCTGCGGGGAGCCGCCGGGTGAGCGCGGGCCCGCGGCGGGCACCGCGGTGGCCCTCGGGCCACGTGGACGGACAGCAGGACGCCGCGGTGGCGGTGGTGGGACGCAGACGTAGAGGGGGACGCCGCGGTGGCCGTGGGAGGACACGGACGCAAGGGGAACACCACGGTGGTCATGGTGGGACACAGACGTAGAGGGAGACGCCATGGTGGCCGTGGGAGGACACGGATGCAAGGGGAACACCATGGTGGTCATGGTGGGACACAGACGTAGAGGGGGACGTCGCGGTGGCCGTGGGAGGACACGGACGCAAGGGGGAACGCCACGGTGGTCATGGTGGGACACAGACGTAGAGGGGGACGCCATGGTGGCCGTGGGAGGACACGGACGCAAGCGGGAACGCCACGGTGGTCATGGTGGGACACAGACGTAGAGGGGGACGCCGTGGTGGCCGTGGGAGGACACGGATGCAAGGGGAACGCCTCGGTGGTCATGGTGGGACGCAGACGTAGAGGGGGACGTCACGGTGGCCGTGGGGGGACACGGACACAAGGGGAACACCACAGTGGTCATGGTGGGACACAGATGTAGAGGGGGACGTCGCGGTGGCCGTGGGAGGACACGGACGCAAGGGGGAACGCCACGGTGGTGGTGGTGGGACGCAGATATAGAGGGGGACGCCGTGGTGGCCGTGGTGGGACGCAGACGTAGAGGGGGACGCCGTGGTGGCCGTGGGAGGACACGGATGCAAGGGGGAACACCGCGCTGGTCACGGGTGGGATGTCACGGTGGTCGTGGTGGGACATGGACGGAGCAGGACATCACGGTGGACGTGGGAGGACACGGACACGAGGGAGGTCACCACAGTGCCCATGGTGGGACACGGACGCGGGGGGGACACCACGGTGGTCGTGGGCGTGATGCCACGGTACAACGTGGACGTAGAAGAGGACACTGCGGTGCCCCTGGTGGGACACGGGCGCAGAGGAGATCACTATGGTGGCCGTGGTGGGACACGGACGTGGGGGGACACCACACTGGTCGTGGGGGGGCTGCCGTGGGGGCCGCGGCGGGACGCGGACGCGAGAGGGGACACGGCGGCAGCGGCGGGGGGCCCAGGCGGCCGGGCGCTCACCGTCCTCGTCCTCCTCGGCGGGGGTGGACGGCCGCGGGCGCTTCTCCTCGCCGCCCTCCGCCAGCTCCGACGGCTCTTTCCGCTTCACCTGCGGCGGGAGAGGCCCCGGGGGGTGGTCAGCGCCCGGCCGCGGGCTCCCACGACGCCCCGGGGGCTCGTCAGCGCCTCGTCACCTTGAAGGAGGGCAGGCGCAGGGCGCCGCGCAGGCCGGCGCCGAAGCCGAAGGCCTCGAGGGCGCCGGTGCCGCCGCTCTTGGCCCAGTCGACGAGCGAGAGCAGCGCCGGCTCCTTCAGCCGCGTCTTCTCCTTCTCCTCCTCCTTCGCCTGCTGCTTGGCCGCCGTCTGGAAGGGCTGCGGGCGGCGGGAGGGGGAGAGTGAGCCCAGGCGTCCGGGGACTGTGGACCCCGGCGTCCGGGCGACCACGAGCCCCTCGTCCGGGTGACCGCGGACCCCGGCGTCTGGGCAACCGTGGACCCCGGCGTCTGGGCAGCCATGAGCCCTTCGTCCGGGTGACCACGGACCCTGGTGTCTGGGCAACCGTGGACCCTGGCGTCCGGGTGACCATGGACCTCGGTGTCTAGGTGACCGCAGATCCCAGCATCCAGGTGTCCACAGACCCTGGCGTCTGGGTGACCGCAGACCCAGGCGTCCAGGTGACCACGGACCCCGGCATCCGGGTGACCATGGACCCCAGCGTCCAGGTGACTATGGAGCCCTTGTCCGGGTGACCGTGGACTCCGGTGTCCAGGAGACCACGGACCCCTTGTCCAGGTGACCATGGACCCCTTGTCCGGGTGACCGTGGACCCCGGCATCCAGGTGACCATGGACCCCTTGTCCATGTGGCCATGGACCCCTTGTCCAGCTGACCGTGGACTCTGGTGTCCAGGTGACCACGGACCCCTTGTCCAGCTGACTGTGGACTCCGGCATCCAGGTGACCATGGACCCTGGCATCTGGGTGACCATGGACCCTGGCGTCCGGGTGACCATGGACCCCTTGTCCGGGTGACTGTGGACCCCGGCATCCAGGTGACCACGGACCCCGGCATCCAGGTGACCATGGACCCCTTGTCCACGTGACCGTGGACTCTGGCGTCCAGGTGACCATGGACCCTGGCATCCGGGTGACCACGGACCCTGGCGTCCAGGTGACCAAGGACCCCGGCATCCAGGTGACCACGGACCCCGGCGTCCAGGTGACCATGGACCCCTTGTCCAGCTGACTGTGGACTCCGGCGTCCGGGTGACCACAGACCCTGGCGTCCAGGTGACCACGAGCCCCTCGTCCGGGCGACCGCGGACCCCGGCGGCCGGGCGGCCGCGCCACGCTGCGTCCCCCTCCCCGCCAACCCCGCGGGCCGCGCGCCCACCTTGACCTTCTGCTCCTTGCGCTCCCACCACTTGTCGAAGGTGCTGAAGGCCACGTTCTCCACCATCTTGCGGTTGAGGTCGCGCTGCATGGTGGTCTTCATCTCCTGCATGAGGGCGGCCAGCACGCTCTCCACGGTGGCGGCGTGGGGGTCGCGGGGGGCGGCCGCCCCCTCCCAGGCCGGCGGCGGCGGCGGCAGCGGCGGCGGCGGCTCGGTGCCGGGCGGCTGCTCCTCGGCGGCGGGCGGCAGGAAGAGGGGCTCGCGGGGGGCGAAGGGGGCGAAGGGGGGCGGCGCGCCGAAGGCCTCGCCGGGGCCGTAGGCGAAGGGCTCGCCGAAGGGCGCCTTGGCCTGCCGCAGCCGGCTCAGCACCTGCGTCTGCATCTGGAAGGAGGTGGGCAGCCCGCCCCACTGCGCGCCCAGCCGGCTCAGCAGCTCCAGCGAGTTGACGAAGTCGTAGATGTGGGGCGGCGGGGGCGGCGCGGCGGCGGAGGCGGCGGCGGCGGCGGCGGCCGGGGACGCCTGGGCCCCGAAGTCGGCCAGGCGCGGCGGCGGCCCCGGCGCGAAGTCGGCCTCGGCGCCCAGCCGCGGCAGCGCCACCGCCATGAGGGGCTGCAGGGCGAAGGCGGCCGGCGGCTCGGGGGGCCGCGGCGGCCCGAAGGGGCCCGGCGGCGGCGGCGGGGGCGGCGGGGGCGGCGGCGGCGGCAGCCCCGGCGGCGGCGGCGGCGGCGGCGGCAGCACGGCGAAGCGCGGCCCCTCCGAGCCCGGCGCCTCCTCCGCCTCGTCCTCCTCCGAGATCTCCATGTCCTCCCCCGAGGAGGCCTCCGCCGGCGAGGCCTGCGGGCGACAGCGGGCGGCCCGGTTCGCCCCGCGCAGCCCCCCGCCCCCGGGGCCCAGGCGTCCGGGTGGCCCTGCTTCGGCCCCCTCCCCCTCCCCCTGGGGCCCAGGCGTCCGGGGATCCCTGCTCCGCCCCCACTGGGGACCCAGGCGTCCGGGGATCCCTGCTTCGCCCCCACTGGGGACCCAGGCGTCCGGGGGCCCAGGCGTCCGGGTGGCCCTGCTTCACCCCCACTGGGGGTCCAGGCGTCCGGGGATCCCTGCTCCACCCCCACTGGGGACCCAGGCGTCCGGGGGCCCAGGCGTCCGGGGGCCCTGCTCCACCCCCACTGGGGACCCAGGTGTCCGGGGGCCCAGGCGTCCGGGGGTCCCCGCTCCACCCCCACTGGAGACCCAGGCATCCGGGGGCCCAGGCGTCTGGGGGCCCCTGCTCCACCCCCACTGGGGACCCAGGCGTCCGGGGGCCCAGGCGTCCGGGTGGCCCTGCTCCACCCCCACTGGGGGCCCAGGTGTCCGGGGACCCAGGCGTCCGGGTGGCCCTGCTTCACCCCCACTGGGGACCCAGGCGTCCGGGGGCCCAGGCGTCTGGGGATCCCTGCTCTACCCCCACTGGGGACCCAGGCGTCCGGGGGCCCCTGCTCCACCCCCACTGGGGACCCAGGCGTCCGGGGGCCCCTGCTCCACCCCCACTGGGGGCCCAGGCGTCCGGGGGCCCAGGCGTCCGGGGATCCCTGCTCTACCCCCACTGGGGACCCAGGCGTCCAGGGGCCCCCGCTCCACCCCCACTGGGGACCCAGGCGGCCGGGGGCCCAGGCGTCCGGGGATCCCCGCTCCACCCCCACTGGGGGCCCAGGCGTCCGGGGGCCCCTGCTCCACCCCCACTGGGGACCCAGGCGTCCGGGGGCCCAGGCGTCCGGGGATCCCCGCTGCACCCCCACTGGGGACCCAGGCGTCCGGGGGCCCAGGCGTCCAGGTGGCCCCGCTCCACCCCCACTGGGGACCCAGGCGTCCGGGGGCCCAGGCGTCCGGGGATCCCCGCTCCACCCCCACTGGGGGCCCAGGCGTCCGGGGATCCCTGCTCTACCCCCACTGGGGACCCAGGCGTCCGGGGATCCCCGCTCCACCCCCACTGGGGACCCAGGCGTCCACAGGACCTCCCTCCACCCCATGGGGGACCCAGGCGTCCGGGGCACCCCTTGGGGAGGGGCCCAGGCGTCCGGGGCACCCCCGCCCCGAGGAGGGGCCCAGGCGTCCGGGGCCCTACCCGCTCCTGCCCGTTGGCCCGGGGCGAACCGGCGGCGGCGGTGCTGGCGGCGGCGGCGTCACCCGCCGGCGGCACCACGTCCTCGAAGCTGGCGGGCGCCGGCGGGGGCGGGGTGCAGGGCCCGTGCGGCTCCGCCCCCTTGGCCCCGCCCCCGGCCTCGGCCCCGCCCCCCGGCCCGGTACCGGCACCGGCGGCGGCTCCGGCCATGGCGGCGGCTCCGGCGGCGGCGGCGGCCGCCTCGTCCTCCTCGGCCTCGGCCGCCAGGAAGGAGAACTTGGAGCGCTGCTCCTTGAGCAGCATCTCGATGCGCGAGTCGAGGCTGCTGTGCTGGGCGAAGGGCACGCTCTCGGGGGTGGCCTCGGGCGCCGGCGAGCCGCTGCGCCCCGCCGCCGGCCCCGCTCCCGCCCCGGCGGCTCCTCCGGCGGCCCCGGCGGCGGCTCCTGCGGCGGCGGCGGCTCCTGCGGCGGCGGCGGCCGGTCCCGGCTCGGCCCCCTCGGCCGGCGCCTCGGCCGGCGCCAGCAGCTCGGTGGGCGGCAGCGCGTTGGCGGCGAAGGTCTCGGCGGCCGGCAGCAGCCGGTAGTCCTGCTCGGCGCCCGGCGCCGGCGGCTCGCCGAAGGCGCCGTAGAAGGGCTCGGCGGCGGCGGCGGGCGGGCCGTAGCCCGGCGGGGTGGCCGGCAGCGCCGCGAAGGCGCCGGCCGCCGAGGAGGAGGAGGAGGAGGAGGAGGAGGAGGAGGACGTGGAGGAGGAGGAGGAGGAGGAGGAGGGCGGCGGCGGCTCGTCGCGCGGCGGCGGCCGGTGCCGCCCGTGGTAGCCGGCGTCGTCGGGGCGGCGGTGCGCGGCGGCGGCGGCGAGGCGCTGGAAGCGGCCGGCCGGCTCGTAGGCGGCCCCGAAGGGCAGGAAGTGCTCGGCGGCGCGGTAGAGGCCGAAGGGCCGGCGCCCGAAGCCCTCGCCGTAGCCGCTGTCGGGCCGCCGGGCCGCGAAGGCCGCCGGCTCCGCGAGGAAGGCGCCGTAGCCGGGGGCGCCCGGCCTGCGGGAGCGCGGGTCAGGGCCGGCGCGCGGCACACGCGGCACACGCGGGGCACGCGGGGCACGGGGCCCGGCGCGCGGTGCAGCCCGTGGCGTAGCGTGGCACCCGGCACACGGTGCAACACGCGGCGCAGGGCACGCGGCACGCGGCACACGGTGCAGCACGCGGCACAGGGCACGCGGCGCAGCACGCGGCGCAGCACGCGACACACGTGGCACACGCTGCAGCACACGGCATGTGCGGTGACACGTGGCACAGCACACGGTGCAGCATGCGGCACACGGGGTGACATGCGGCACACGGCACGCGGTGCCAGCACGCGGCACGCGGGGCAACACGTGGCACAGCACACGGTGCAGCATTGCATGCAGTGCACGGTGCAGCACACGGCACACGGGGCAACACACGGCACACGGCACGCGGTCCAGCACGTGGTGCAGCACACGGCACGCGGTGCGGCACATGGCACGTAGGGTGACATGCGGTGCAGCACGCAGCACACGGCACAGGGCACGTGGCACAGCACGCGGTGCAGCACGCGGCACACGGGGCAACACGTGGTGCAGCGCACGGCATGCAGCGCACGGTGCAGCACGCAGCACACGGCACGCGGTGCAGCACGTGACACGCGGCACACGGCACGCGGCGCAGCACGCGGTGCAGCACGTGACACGCGGCACACGGCACGCGGCGCAGCACGCGATGCAGCACATGGCACACGGCACGCAGCGCAGCACGCAGCACACAGCACATGGCACGTGGGGCGACACGCGGCACACGGCACACGGTGCAGCACACGGCACACAGCACATGGCACGCGGTGCAGCACGTGGCACACGGGGTGACACGTGGCACACGGCACGCGGTCCAGCACGCGGCACACGGGGCGACACGCGGCACGCGGTGCAGCACGTGGTGCAGCACATGGCACACGGCACGGCATGCAGTGCAGCACGCGGCATGCGGGGCGACATGCGGTGCAGCACGCGGCACACAGCACACGGCACATGGGGTGACACGCGGCACACGGCACGCGGTGCAGCACACAGCACATGGCACGCGGTGCAGCACGCGGCACACGGGGTGACACACGGCACACGGCACGCGGCGCAGCACGTGGTGCAGCACACGGCACGCGGCACGGCACACGGTGCAGCACGCAGCACACAGCACACGGCACACGGGGTGACACGCGGCACACGGCACGCGGTGCAGCACACGGCACAGCACGCGGGGCGACACGCGGCACACGGGGTGACACACGGCACACGGCACGCGGCGCAGCACGTGGTGCAGCACACGGCACGCGGCACGGCACACGGCGCAGCACGCAGCACACAGCACACGGCACGTGGGGTGACACGCGGCACACGGCACGCGGTGCAGCATGCGATGCAGCACATGGCACACGGGGCGACACGCAGCACGTGGCGTGTGGTGCAGCACGCGATGCAGCATGTGGCACACGGGGTGACACATGGCACGCGGCGCAGCACGTGGTGCAGCACATGGCATGCGGCACGGCACACGGTGCAGCACGCGGCACACAGGGCGACACGCGGCACACGGCACGCGGCGCAGCACGTGGTGCAGCACGCAACACGCGGCAGGCGGGGCGTGGGGCGGGGGGCCGGGGGGGCGGTACCTGGCGGCGTAGGGGGGCTCGGGGGCGCGGGGGCCGGGGGCGGCGCGGGCCGGGAAGGGCCCGAAGGCTTCGGCCGCCCCGGCGCTGCCGTTGCCCGGCCCCGGCCCCGGCGTGGAGCCGGCGCTGCCCGAGGCGCCGTCGGCCGAGAGGCGCCGCCGCGGCTCCGCCTGCGCGGGGGACGGGACGGCACGGGGTGAGGGCCGCGGGCGCCCCCCAAACCTGCCGACACCCCCGACCCCCTCGGACCCCCGACCCCCTCGGACCCCCCAAACCTGCCGAGACCCCCAACCCCGCCGAGACCCCCGACCCCCATGAGACCCCCCCGACCCCCTCGGACCCCCCCGACCCCCTCAGGCCCCCCCGACCTGCCGAAACCCCCGACCCCCTTGGGCGCCCCCCACCTGCCGAGACCCCCGACCCCCATGAGACCCCCCCGACCCCCTCGGGCCCCCCGACTCCCTCGGGCCCCCCCGACCCCCTCGGGCGCCCCCCAAACCTGCCGAGACCCCCGACCCCGCCGAGACGCCCGACCCCGCCGAGACCCCCCACCTGCCGAGACCCCCGACCCCCATGAGACCCCCCCGACCCCCTCGGGCGCCCCCCAAACCTGCCGAGACCCCCCCGACCCCCTTGGACGCCCCCCACCTGCCGAGACCCCCCCACCTGCCGAGACCCCCGACCCCCATGAGACCCCCCCACCTGCCGAGACCCCCGACCCCGCCAAGACCCCCCCGACCCCCTCGGGCGCCCCGACCCTGCCGAGACCCCCGACCCCCATGAGACCCCCCACCTGCCGAGACCCCCGACCCTGCCGAGACCCCCCCGACCCCCTCAGGCCCCCCGACCCTGCCGAGACCCCCGACCCTGCCGAGACCCCCCCAACCCCCTCGGGCGCCCCCCCACCTGCCGAGACCCCCGACCCCCTTGGACCCCCGACCCCCTCGGACCCCCCCACCTGCCGAGACCCCCAACCTGCCGAGACCCCCGACCCCCTCGGACCCCCCCACCTGCCGAGACCCCCGACCTGCCGAGACCCCCGACCCCCATGAGACCCCCCCCACCCCCTCGGGCGCCCCCCCACCTGCCGAGACCCCCGACCCCCATGAGACCCCCCCCACCCCCTCGGGCGCCCCCCCACCTGCCGAGACCCCCGACCCCCATGAGACCCCCCCGACCCCCTCGGGCCCCCCCCGACCTGCCGAGACCCCCGACCCCCATGAGAACCCCCGACCTGCCGAGACCCCCGACCCCCATGAGACCCCCCCCACCCCCTCGGGCGCCCCCCCACCTGCCGAGACCCCCCCGACCCCCTTGGGTGCCCCCCGACCCTGCCGAGACCCCCAACCCCCTTCGGTGCCCCCCGACCCCCTCGGGCCCCCCCCGACCCCCTCGGGCGCCCCCCACCTGCCGAGACCCCCGACCCCCATGAGACCCCCCAACCTGCCGAGACCCCCGACCCCCTCGGGCGCCCCCCACCTGCCGAGACCCCCGACCCCCATGAGACCCCCCCACCTGCCGAGACCCCCGACCTGCCGAGACCCCCGACCCCGCCAAGACCCCCCCGACCCCCTCGGGCCCCCTCGACCCCCTCGGGCCCCCCCGACCCCGCCAAGACCCCCCACCTGCCGACACCCCCCACCTGCCGAGACCCCCAACCTGCCGAGACCCCCGACCCCGCCGAGACCCCCGACCCCCATGAGACCCCCCAACCCCCATGAGACCCCCCACCTGCCGAGACCCCCGACCCCCATGAGACCCCCCCACCTGCCGAGACCCCCGACCCCGCCGAGACCCCCCCGACCCCCTTGGGCGCCCCCGACCCCCATGAGACCCCCCGACCTGCCGAGACCCCCGAGCCCCTCGGACCCCCGACCCCCTCGGACCCCCCCACCTGCCGAGACCCCCCACCTGCCGAGACCCCCGACCCCCATGAGACCCCCCCGACCCCCTCGGGCCCCCCCGACCCTGCCGAGACCCCCAACCTGCCGAGACCCCCGACCCCGCCGAGACCCCCAACCTGCCGAGACCCCCGACCCCCTCGGGCGCCCCCCACCTGCCGAGACCCCCGACCTGCCGAGACCCCCGACCTGCCGAGACCCCCGACCCCCTCGGGCCCCCCCCGACCTGCCGAGACCCCCGACCCTGCCGAGACCCCCGACCCCCTCGGACCCCCCCCACCCCCTCGGGCCCCCCCGACCTGCCGAGACCCCCGACCCCCTCGGGCGCCCCCCACCTGCCGAGACCCCCGACCCCCATGAGACCCCCCCACCTGCCGAGACCCCCGACCCCCATGAGACCCCCCCGACCCCCATGAGACCCCCCCACCTGCCGAGACCCCCGACCCCCATGAGACCCCCCCGACCCCCTCGGGCCCCCCCGACCTGCCGAGACCCCCCACCTGCCGAGACCCCCGACCCCGCCGAGACCCCCCCCGACCCCCTCAGACCCCCCCGACCCCCTCGGGCCCCCCCCGACCCTGCCGAGACCCCCCCGACCCCCTCGGACTCCCAACCCCCTCGGGCCCCCCCGACCTGCCGACCCCCCCCGACCCCCCCCGACCCTGCCGAGACCCCCCCCAACCCCTGCCGAGACCCCCAACCCGCGCCAACCCCCCGACCCCCGCCGAGCCCCCCCAAACCTGCCGAGACCCCCCACCCCCCGCCGACCCCCCCCGGCCCCCGCCGAGACCCCCCAACCCCCGCCAACCCCCCAACCCCCGCCGACCCCCCCCGACCCCCCGACCCCCGCCGAGACCCTCCAACCCCCGCCAACCCCCCAACCCCCCCCGACCCCCCGACCCCCGCCGACCCCCCAACCCCCGACGAGACCCCCCCGACCCCCATGAGCCCCCCCAACCCCGCGGACCCCCACACAGCCCCACGGCGCCCCAAACTGGCAGCGCCTGGCCCCAAAATGGCGCTGTGTCGCCCCAGAACGGAGCCGCGCTGCCCCGGAATGGGGCTGGACCCCCCCCAAGCACCCCGCGTCCCCCCCAAGAGCCCCGCGTCCCCCCCCAACAGCCCCGCGTCCCCCCCCAAGCGCCCCGCGTCCCCCCCCAACAGCCCCGCGTCCCCCCCAAGTGCCCCGCGTCCCCCCCCAACAGCCCCGCGTCCCCCCCCAAGTGCCCCGCGTCCCCAACAGCCCCGCGTCCCCCCCCAAGTGCCCCGCGTCCCCCCCCAAGCACCCCGCGTCCCCCCCAAGAGCCCCGCGTCCCCCCCCAACAGCCCCGCGTCCCCCCCAAGCACCCCGCGTCCCCCCCAACAGCCCCGCGTCCCCCCCCAACAGCCCCGCGTCCCCCCCCAAGCGCCCCGCGTCCCCCCCCAAGAGCCCCGCGTCCCCCCCCAAGAGCCCCGCGTCCCCCCCAAGCACCCCGCGTCCCCCCCCAACAGCCCCACGTCCCCCCCAACAGCCCCACGTCCCCCCAAGTGCCCCACGCCCCCCCCAAGAGCCCCGCGTCCCCCCCAAGAGCCCCGCGTCCCCCCAAGTGCCCCACGTCCCCCCCAAGTGCCCCGCGTCCCCCCAAGTGCCCCGCGTCCCCCCCCAAGAGCCCCGCGTCCCCCCCAAGTGCCCCACGTCCCCCCAAGTGCCCCACGCCCCCCCCAAGAGCCCCGCGTCCCCCCCAAGAGCCCCGCGTCCCCCCCCCAAGTGCCCCACGTCCCCCCAAGTGCCCCGGGTGGTACCGCGTCGGCCGGGGGGGCGCCGGGCGGCCCCTTCTCGCCGGGCCCCTTGGCGCCGGTGGGCACCGTCTGCGGCGTGTAGGCGCCGTTGACGATCAGCTCGTAGTACTTCATGCGCTGCTGCCCTGCGGGGACACGGCCGTCGCCACCGCCGCCCCGCGGGGACACCAACACCCCACGGGGCCACCACTGCCCCACGGGGACACCACCACCCCACGGGGACACCGCCGCCCCGCGGGGCCACCACCGCCCCACGGGGACACCAACACCCCCATGGGGCCACCGCCGCCCCGCGGGGACACCAACACCCCACGGGGCCACCACCGCCCCACGGGGCCACCACCACCCCCATAGGGCCACCAACACCCCATGGGGCCACCAACACCCCACGGGGCCACCACCGCCCCACGGGGACACCAACACCCCCATGGGGCCACCACCGCCCCACGGGGACACCAACACCCCACGGGGACACCGCCGCCCCACGGGGCCACCAACACCCCCATAGGGCCACCAACACCCCATGGGGCCACCAACACCCCACGGGGACACCGCCGCCCCACGGGGACACCAACACCCCGCGGGGCCACCACCGCCCCACGGGGACACCGCCGCCCCACGGGGCCACCACCCTCCTCCTGGGGCCACCACCGCCCCACGGGGACACCACCCTCCTCCTGGGGCCACCAACACCCCACGGGGCCACCACGCTCCCCACGGGGCCACCACCGCCCCACGGGGCCACCACGCTCCTCCTGGGGCCACCAACACCCACACGGGGCCACCACCGCCCCACGGGCCACCACCGCCCCACGGGGCCACCACCCTCCTCACGGGGCCACCAACACCCCACGGGGCCACCAACACCCCCGCGGGGCCACCAACACCCCCGCGGGGCCACCACCCTCCTCCTGGGGCCACCACCCTCCTCCTGGGGCCACCAACACCCCACGGGGCCACCAACACCCCACGGGGACACCACCGCCCCACGGGGCCACCAACACCCCCGCGGGGCCACCAACACCCCCGCGGGGCCACCGCCCTCCTCCTGGGGCCACCAACACCCTCGCGGGGCCACTACCGCCCCCACGGGGCCACCACCCTCCTCACGGGGCCACCAACACCCCCGCGGGGCCACCAACACCCTCGTGGGGCCACCACCATCCTCGCGGGGCCACCAACCCCCTCAGGGTGCCACCATCCTGTCATAGTGCCACCATGCCCTCAGGGTGCCACCACCCTCTCAGGGTGCCACCAGCCCCCTTGTGGGGCCACCACCCCCTCAGGGTGCCACCACCCCCCTCGTGGGGCCACCATCCTCGTCATGGTGCCACCACCCCCCTCGTGGGGCCACCACCCCCTCACGCTGCCGCCACCCCCTATGCAGCATCAGTGATGATACCAGCACCGGAGCAACCGTGACGTCCCCACCACGGTGCCAGCGATGACACCCGTGCCATAGGCACCGTGAGGTCATCGCGGCGTTGGTAACAACACCGGCACCGCGACCACCGTGATGACCCCATCGTGGTGCCAACGACGACACTGGCACCACGACCACCATGACACCCCCGCTGCGGTGCCAGCGATGACGCCGGCACCGTGGCCACCACGACGTCCCCATCATGGCGCCAACGATACACCACGGCCACCGTGACACCGCCATCGTGGCGCCGTGATCGCCATGACCCCCCCATCACAGCGTTGGTGATGACACCGGCGCCACGGCCACGATGATGTTCCCATCGCGGCGGCAGCAACGAGGCCGGCGTCGTGGCCGCCGTGATGTCTCCGCTGCGGTGCCAACGCCGCCGCCGGTGCCGCGACCGCCGCGATGTTCGCACCGTGGTGCTGGCGATGACACCAGCACTGTGGCCACCATGACGTCCCCGTCGTGGTGCCAGCCACGATGCCGGTGCCGTGGCCACCACAGCGCGTCTCCATCATGGTGCCGGTGACGACACCAGCGCCAAAGCTACCACGACGTCCCCGTCTCGGCGGCACCAATGACACCTACAGCACTACGGCCACCGTAACATCTCCATCATAGCGCTAAGGATGACGCCGGTGCTGCGACCGCCATGACGTCCCCATCGTGGTGCCACTAATGACACCAGCACCACGGCCACCACGACGCCCGCGTCATGGAGCTGGCGATGACACCAGCGCCGTGACCAACATCACGTCTCCATCGTGGAGCTGGCGATGACACTGGTGCCAAGGCCACCGTGACGTCCCCATCGTGGTGGCACCAATGACACCTACAGCACTACGGCCACTGTAACGTGTCCATCGTGGTGCTAACAAGGACGCCGGTGTTGCAGCCACCGTGATGTCCCCATCGTGGTGCTGGTAATGACACCAGAACCCTGGCCACCGTGATGTCCCCATCACGGTGCTGCTAACGACACCGGTAGCACGACTACCGTGATGTCCCCATCACGGTGCTAATCGTGACACCAGCACCATGACCGTCACCACGTCTCCATCGTGGCGCTAACGATGACGCCAGTGCCACGACCACCACGACGTCCCCATCGTGGTGCCGGTAACAACGCCAGTACCACGACCACCACGACGTCCCCATCACGGTGCTAATCGTGACACCAGCACCGTGACCGTCACCACGTCTCCATCGTGGCGCTAACGATGACGCCAGTGCCGTGGCCACCGTGACCTCCCCATCGCGGTGCCGGTAACAACGCCAGTGCCACGGCCACCACGACGTCCCCATCACGGTGCTAATCGTGACACCAGCACCGTGACCGTCACCACGTCTCCATCGTGGTGCTAACGATGACGCCAGTGCTGTGGCCACCGTGACGTCCCCATCGTGGTGCCGGTAACAACGCCAGTGCCACGGCCACCACGACGTCCCCATCACGGTGCTAATCGTGACACCAGCACCGTGACCGTCGCCACGTCTCCATCGTGGCGCTAACGATGACGCCAGTGCCACGACCACCACGACGTCCCCATCGCGGTGCCGGTAACAACGCCAGTGCCACGGCCACCACGACGTCCCCCGTCACGGTGCTAATCGTGACACCAGCACCATGACCGTCGCCACGTCTCCATCGTGGCGCTAACGATGACGCCAGTGCCACGACCACCACGACGTCCCCATCGCGGTGCCAGCGACGACACCGGCGCCGCGGCCACCACCACCGCGCCCCCCCCATCCCCATCGCGGCGCCGCCCTACCCTTGATGTCCAGCTGGGCGTGGATGATGTTGCCCATGACGGAGGTGTTGTGCAGGTGCTTGACGGTCTCCTTGGCGCCGCGGGTGCTGCTGAAGAGCACCTTGGCCAGGCCCAGGTGCTTGCGGGTGCGGGGGTTGTAGAGGATCTCGATCTCCTCCACCTCGCCGTACTTGCGGCACATCTCGGCCAGGAAGGGCTCGCGCACGTTGTCGTTGAGCCGGGCGAACGTCACCTCCTTCAGCGGGATCTGCCCGATGTAGAACTCGTCCAGCTGCGCCCCGCGGGGCGGCGCCGGCGGCGTCAGCCGGGGGGGCGGCGGCGGCGGCCGCCTCGCCTCGCGTCGCCCCCCCCCCCCAGATCTGCGCCCCCGTCCCCCCGGCCGGCTCCTCACCTTGAACTTGGGCACGGGCAGCGAGAGGTCGCGGTGCTTGGCCCAGATGCGCCGGGGCCGGGGGTCCCGCACGTCGCCCACGGGGGGGAAGCCCGAGTCCTGGGGGGGGGGAGAGGGTTCAGTTGAGGGGGGCGGGCGGGCGGCCGGCTCGGCGGGGCCGGGGCCGGGGCCGGGGCACTCACGGGCACGCTGAAGTGGACGCCATCGTAGCGGTAGACCTTCTGGGGGGCCCGCCGCAGCGCCGGGTCCACCACCAGCTTGTAGCTGCGCCAGGGCGGGCCGGCGCCCCGCTGGCTCTCAGCCCCCGCCTCCGGCTCCATCCTGCCTCATCGACCCTGCGGGGGGCGCGCCGGGCTCAGGGGAGACCCCCGGGGGGCTCGGGGGGACCCCCCGCAGCTCGGGGAGACTCCACGGGGCTCGGGGAGAGCCCTCGGGGGCTCGGGGAGACTCCACGGAGCTCGGGGAGAGCCCTCGGGGGCTCAGGGGGACCCCCCGGAGCTTGGGGAGACCCCCCCAGGGGCTCGGGGAGACTCCACGGAGCTTGGGGAGACTCCACGGAGCTCGGGGAGAGCCCACCAGGGTTGGGGAGACTCCACGGAGCTTGGGGAGACCCCTCGGGGGCTCAGGGGGACCCCCCGGAGCTTGGGGAGACCCCCCCAGGGGCTCAGGGAGACTCCACGGAGCTTGGGGAGACTCCACGGAGCTCGGGGAGAGCCCACCAGGGTTGGGGAGACTCCATGGACCTTGGGGAGACCCCTCGGGGGCTCAGGGGGACCCCCCGGAGCTTGGGGAGACTCCACAGAGCTTGGGGAGAGCCCACCAGGGTTGGGGAGACCCCCCCGGGGGCTCAGGGAGACTCCACGGAGCTCGTGGAGAGCCCACCAGGGTTGGGGAGACTCCATGGACCTTGGGAAGACCCCTCGGGGGCTCAGGGGGACCCCCCGGAGCTTGGGGAGACCCCCCGGGGGCTCGGGGAGACTCCACGGAGCTCAGGGAGAGCCCACCAGGGTTGGGGAGACTCCACGGAGCTTGGGAAGATCCCCCCGTGGCTGGGGAGACTCCATAGGGCTCAGCGAGACCCCACGAAGGCTTGGGGAGACTCTCCAGAGCTTGGGGAGACCCTGCAGGGGCTGGGGGAGACCCTGCCACCCTCAGGGAGACACCACCACCCTCAGGGAGACCCCATGGGAGCTCAGGGAGACCCCACAGGGGCCCGGGGAGACTCCACAGCGGCTCAGGGAGACCCCACAGGAGATCAGGGAGACCCCACCACCCTGGGGGAGACCCCATGGGCACCCGGAGGAGACTCCACGGCGCTTGGGGAGACCCCGTGGGGGCTCAGGGGAGACCCTGTCGCCCTTGGGGAGACTCCGCTGTCCTCGGGGAGAGCCCACGGGTGCTCGGAGGAGACCCCCCCGCTCCCCCGGTCTCCCCTCACAGACCCCTCTCCCCAACTCTGTGCTCGACTGCCCCGGTCTCCCCTCAGCGCCCCCCCAACCCGCTGCAAAGTCTCTCTCGATGCCCCACAGTCTCCCCTCGCCCCCCTCTCCGCTCCCCTGCCCTGGTCTCTCCTTGTGTTCCCCTCATCTCCCTTGACAGCCCCCTTCCTCTCCTGCCCCTTGGTATCCCCTCCCACCCCGATCTCCCCCCGACAGACCCTCTCCCCTCCTACTCCCTGCTCTCTTCTCACCCCCCTGGTCTCCCCCCATCCCACTCTGCCCTCCCACTCCCTGGTCTCTCCTCACACCCCCAGGTCTCCCCTTGGTCCCCCCAGTCTCCCCACACCCCAATCTCCCCTCACACCCCCCAGATTCCCCCAACAGACCCTCTCCCCTCCTGCCCCCTTGGTCTCCCCCAGTCTCCCCTCCTCCCCGCTCTCCCCTCGTCCCTCCCGGTCTCCGCTCCTGCCCCCCCCCAATCCCCCGGACAGACCCTCTCCCCTCCCACCCCATGATCTCCCCTCCCACCCCCCTGATCCCCCAACAGACCCTCTCCCCTCACACCTCCTGCCCTCTCCTCATCCCTCTCCCTCCTGGTCTCCCCTCGTCCCCCCCCCGGTCTCCCCTCCCACCCCCCTGATCCCCCGACAGACCCTCCCCCCTCCCACCCCCCACTCTCCCCTTGGTCCCCCCAGTCTCCCCTCACCCCCGATCTCTCCCCACACCCCCCGATCTCCCCTCATCCCCCCCCCGGTCTCCCCTCTCGCCTCTCACATCCCCCCCAACAGACCCTCTCCCCCCGGTCCCCCCAGTCTCCCCTCCCGCCCCCCGGTCACCTCACACCCCCCAGTCTCCCCTCATCCCCCCAGGTCTCCCCACACCCTGGTCTCCCCACACCCCCCGATCCCCCGGTCTCCCCTCATCCCCTGATCTCTCCCCCCCCCCGGTCTCTCCCCTCCCGCCCCCCCGATCTCCCCTCACCCCCGGTCTCTCCTCATCCCCTCCTGCTCTCCCCACACCTCCCGGTCCCCCCTCCCGCCCCCCACTCTCTCCTCATCACCCCTCTCCCCTCACCCCCCGATCCCCCGGTCTCCCCTCATCCCCTGATCTCTCCCCCCCCCAGTCTCCCCTCCCGCCCCCCGGTCACCTCACACCCCCCAGTCTCCCCTCATCCCCCCCGGTCTCCCCTCATCCCCTGGTCTCCCCTCACCCCCCGGTCTCCCCTCACCCCCCCCAGTCTCCCCAGTCTCCCCTCACCCCCTGGTCTCCCCTCACCCCCTGGTCTCCCCTCACCCCCTGGTCTCCCCTCACACCCCCCAGTCTCCCCTCATCCCCCCCGGTCTCCCCAGTCTCCCCTCACCCCCCGGTCTCCCCTCATCCCCCCCGGTCTCCCCAGTCTCCCCTCACCCCCCGGTCTCCCCTCACCCCCTGGTCTCCCCTCATCCCCCCCGGTCTCCCCAGTCTCCCCTCACCCCCCGGTCTCCCCTCATCCCCCCCGGTCTCCCCGGTCCCCCCCCCCGCTCACCTGGCCCCGCTCCCGCCGCCGCCCCCGCTCGGGGGGGGCCCCAGCGGGGGGCGGGGGGGGCTGGCGGGGAGGGGGGGCGGCGGGGGGGGCGGGGGGGCGCAGGCGCAGTCGGAGGCTCCGGGCGCCGCCGCCGCTGCCGCCGCCGCAGACACGGGGGGGAGGGGCGGGCGGCCGGGGGGCGGCGCCAACGGCCGAGCTCGCGCCGCGCCGCTCTCGCGAGACCCGCGCCCCGCCCCGCGCGCCGCACTTTCGACACCGGCCTCCCCCCCCCACCCCCCGCCCCGGTTTTCAACCCCCCCCCAAAACCCGCCCCCGGTCCGCGCTCCCCGTCGTCCCGCGGCCCCCGGGGCTGAGCGGGAAATGGGGAGATGGGGGGGGGCCGCGGCGGGAAACGGCAGGGGCGGCGAATCTGCCGCGGCGAATCTGCCGCTGCCTCCCGCCCCGCGCAGGCGCACCGCGCAGGCGCACGACGCAGGCTCACCGCGCAGGCTCACCGCGCAGGCGCACGACGCAGGCTCACCGCGCAGGCTCACCGCGCAGGCGCACGACGCAGGCTCACCGCGCAGGCGCACGACGCAGGCGCACGGCGCAGGCGCACGACGCAGGCGCACGGCGCAGCCTCACCGCGCAGGCGCGCTGCCGCCCGGAAGCGGCACGACGAGGAGGAGGGAGGAGAGAGGAGGGGGCGGGGCCTCATTTGCATACATCTGCATGCGGCGCGGGAGAGAAGACGACAACACCGGGGCTCTTTCCTCTTTTTTTTTTTTCTCTCTTTTTTTTTTTAGTTTTTCTGTAAAAAAAACCCCAAAACCCCCAAAACCCAGCGAAGTCCCGAGCGCGTCGCGGCGGCGGCGGCGCTTTGGTCCCCGGACGCCTGGGCCCCGCCGCCGCCTTCAAGTAACGTCCGCGCCGGGGCCGAGGATTCAAGTATAAAAGGGGGGGAGGGGGAGGAGCCAGCGCCGGCCCCGCCCACAACGGGGCGGGGCTCCCTGAGGGGCGGGGCTTAGTCCAGCCCCGCCCCCCTGCGCGGAGTGATTTGACCTATGACCTTTCCTCCTTCCTGCCCCCCCGCCCGGGTCACTCTCTTGGGGGGGCGGGGCCTCTCCGAGCCCCGCCCCCTTTCCCTGAGGGGCGGGGGGAAGGGGAGGAGGGGGCGGGGCTGGAGCTGGGAGGGGGCGGGCAAGAGGAGGCCACGCCCCCTCCTTCCCCTCCCCTCCCCCACCCCCAAAATCAGTGCATAGCTTCAATTAAAGAACCTCGTCAAGTCGGGGGGCCCCGGCGTCCGGGCGGGGGCCACACCTCCCCCTCCCCCGCCCGCCCACCCGGCGTCCATCTTGTGCGCGCCCGCCCCTCCCCTCCCCCCCCAGCGTCCGTTTCGCGGGGACCCCGGCGTCCGGGCGGCCATCTTGTGGGGAGCCCGGCATCCATCTTGGGGTCACCTCGGCGTCCGGGCCGTGAGGGCCCCGGCGTCCGGGCGTCCGTCCTGCGGGGGCCCCGGCGTCCGGGCATCGATCCCACGAGGGCCCCGGCGTCCAGGCGTTGATCCCACGAGGGCCCCGGTGTCCGGGCGTCGATCCCACGAGGGCCCCGGCGTCCGGGCGTCGATCTCATAGGGGCCCCGGCGTCCGGGCGTCGTTCCCACGAGGGCCCCGGCGTCCGGGCATCATTCCCACGAGGGCCCCGGCGTCCGGGCGTCGATCCCACGAGGGCCCCGGCGTCCGGGCGTCGATCCCATGAGGGCCCCGGCATCCGGGCATCGTTCCCGCGAGGGCCCCGGCGTCCGGGCGTCGTTCCCGCGAGGACCCCGGCATCCGGGCGTCGATCCCACGAGGGCCCCGGTGTCCGGGCGTTGTTCCCACAAGGGCCCCGGCGTCCGGGTGTCGATCCCACGAGGGCCCCGGCGTCCGGGCGTTGTTCCCACAAGGGCCCCGGCGGGCTTCATTCCCACGAGGGCCCCGGCGTCCAGGCGTTGATCCCATGAGGGCCCCGGTGTCCGGGCGTCGATCCCATGAGGGCCCCGGCGTCCGGGCGTCGATCCCACGAGGGCCCCGGCGTCCGGGCATCGTTCCCGCGAGGCCCCCGGCGTCCGGGCATCGTTCCCGCGAGGGCCCCGGCGTCCGGGCGTCGATCCCATGAGGGCCCCGGCGTCCGGGCGTCGATCCCACGAGGGCCCCGGCGTCCGGGCATCGTTCCCGCGAGGCCCCCGGCGTCCGGGCGTCGTTCCCGCGAGGGCCCCGGCGTCCGGGTGTCGATCCCGCGAGGGCCCCGGCGTCCGGGCGTCGATCCCATGAGGGCCCCGGCGTCCGGGCGTCGTTCCCGCGAGGCCCCGGCATCCGGGTGTCGATCCCATGAGGGCCCCGGCGTCCGGGCGTCGATCCCACGAGGGCCCCGGCGTCCGGGTGTCGTTCCCACGAGGGCCCCGGCATCCGGGCTTCATTCCTGCGAGGGCCCCGGCGTCCGGGCGTCGTTCCCGCGAGGGCCCCGGCGTCCGGGCGTCGTTCCCGCGAGGGCCCCGGCGTCCGGGCTTCATTCCCGCGAGGGCCCCGGCGTCCGGGTGTCGATCCCGCGAGGGCCCCGGCGTCCGGGCGTCGATCCCATGAGGGCCCCGGCGTCCGGGCGTCGTTCCCGCGAGGCCCCCGGCGTCCGGGTGTCGATCCCATGAGGGCCCCGGCGTCCGGGCGTCGATCTCATAGGGGCCCCGGCGTCCGGGCATTGATCCCATGAGGGCCCCGGCGTCCGGGTGTCGTTCCCGCGAGGGCCCCGGCGTCCGGGCGTCGTTCCCACGAGGGCCCCGGCATCCGGGCTTCATTCCCGCGAGGGCCCCGGCGTCCGGGCGTCGTTCCCGCGAGGGCCCCGGCGTCCGGGCGTCGTTCCCGCGAGGGCCCCGGCGTCCGGGCGTCGTTCCTGCGAGGGCCCCGGCGTCCTGCGGGGGCCCCGCGTCCGGGCCTAGCTGTCCTTGAGCAGCAGCTTGTCCTCGGGGAGGCGGAAGGGGGCGGGGCCGGGGGCGTGGGCGGGGCCGGGGGCGGGGCCGGGGGGCTCGGCGGCGGCGGCGGGGGGCTCGCGGCAGAGGCGGGCGCAGGCCTCGGGGCTGACGTGGCGGCAGGAGCGCAGGTCGACGCGGCGCAGGCGCGGGCAGCGCCGCAGCGCCGGCAGGCACTGGTCCGTCAGCCGCTGGCACCCTGCGGCGCCGGCACCGCGTCACCGGCGGGCGGCCGCGCCACCACGGGGACGGGGACGCCGCGACGGCCACACTGGCATGGGGACGGGGACGCCGCGATGGGGACGGGGACACCATGACGGAGATGGGGACACCATGACGGGGACGGGGACGCCGCGACGGGGATGAGGACACCGCAATGGGGATGGGGACACCATGACAGAGATGGGGACACCATGACGGGGACGGGGACGCCGCGATGGGGACGGGGACGCCGCGATGGGGATGAGGACACTGCAATGGGGATGGGGACACTGCAATGGGGAAGGGGACACCATGACGGGGACACCATGACGGGGACGGGGACGCCGCGATGGGGATGAGGACACCGCAATGGGGATGGGGACACCATGACGGAGATGGGGACACCATGACGGGGATGGGGACGCCACGATGGGGACGGGGACGCCACGACGGCCACACTGGCATGGGGACGGGGACACCGCGATGGGGACGGGGACACCATGACAGGGACGGGGACACCATGACAGGGACGGGGACGCTGCGATGGGGATGAGGACACCGCAATGGGGATGGGGACACCATGACGGAGATGGGGACACCATGACAGGGACGGGGACGCTGCGATGGGGACGGGGACGCCGCGATGGGGATGAGGACACTGCAATGGGGAAGGGGACACCATGATGGAGATGGGGACACCATGACGGGGACGGGGACGCCACGATGGGGATGAGGACACTGCAATGGGGAAGGGGACACCATGACGGAGATGGGGACACCATGACGGGGACACCATGACGGGGACGGGGACGCCGCGATGGGGATGAGGACACTGCAATGGGGAAGGGGACACCATGACGGAGATGGGGACACCATGACGGGGACACCATGACGGGGACACCATGATGGGGACGGGGACGCCGCGATGGGGATGAGGACACTGCAATGGGGATGGGGACACCATGACGGAGATGGGGACACCATGACGGGGACGGGGACGCCGCGATGGGGATGAGGACACTGCAATGGGGAAGGGGACACCATGACGGAGATGGGGACACCATGACGGGGACGGGGACGCCACGATGGGGACGGGGACGCCACGATGCGGACGGGGACACCACGATGGGAACGAGGACACCATGACGGGGATGGGGACACCACGACACCAGCATGGGGACAGGGACACCGCAATGGGAATGAGGACACCGCGATGAGGACGCCGGGATGAAGACGGGGACACGAGGACGGAGATGAGGACGCCATGATGGGGACATCGAGATGGGGACGGGGACATCAAGATGGGGATGGGGACATTGGGATGGGGACACCAGGACGGGGACGCCAGGATGGAGACGGGGACGCCGCGATGGGGACAGAGATGGGGACACCGTGACGGCCAGGCTGGCGTGGGGACGGGGACACCACGATGGGGATGAGGACACCGTGACACCAGTTTCTGGACGGGGACACCACGATGGGAACAAGGACACCGCGATGGGGATGGGGACGCCGGGATGGAGACGGGGCCACGAGGACGGAGGTGAAGACACCGCGATGGGGACATCGAGATGGGGATGGGGACATTGGGACGGGGACGCCGGGACGGAGACGAGGACGCCGGGACGGCGACATCAGCACGGGGTTGGGGACGCCAGGACGGGGACGCCAGGATGGAGACGGGGACGCCGGGACATCGGGAAGGGGCTGGGGACATGGGGACGGAGATGCCGGGACGGGGACGGAGACGCCCCACCGCAGGGAGCTCAGGATGGGCCGCGCGCCGACGGGGGACGACGGCAGGGTGGGCCGCGCGCCCCCCGCGTCCCCCGCGCCCCCCGCACCTGCCAGGTTGAGCTCGGCCAGGCTGTGCCGCAGCCCGGCCAGGGCGGCCAGGGCGCCGTCGCCCAGCTGCCCGCAGTGGCTCAGGTCCAGGCGGGCCAGCTGGGGCGCCTGCCGGGCCACCAGCCGCAGCGACGCCTCCGTCACCTCCAGCCCGGCCAGCCGCAGCTCCACCAGGTTCGGCAGCCGCCCCCGGCTCTCGGCGGGGCCTGCGGGGGCGTCAGCCCACCGCGCCCCCGGCCGGGCCCCCGCCGCCCCCCGGCCCCCCGTGGCCGCCTCCAGCCCCACGTGCCCACCTCCGTTCTCACGTGCCCACCTCCAGCCCCCCATGGCCGCCTCCAGCCCCACGTGCCCACCTCCGTTCTCACGTACCCACCTCCAGCCCCCCATGGCCGCCTCCAGCCCCACGTGCCCACCTCCGTTCTCACGTGCCCACCTCCAGCCCCCCATGGCCACCTCCAGCCCCACGTGCCCACCTCCGTTCTCACGTGCCCACCTCCAGCCCCCCATGGCCGCCTCCAGCCCCACGTGCCCACCTCCGTTCTCACGTGCCCACCTCCAGCCCCCCATGGCCGCCTCCAGCCCCACGTGCCCACCTCCAGCCCCACATGCCCACCTCCAGCCCCCCACGGCCGCCTCCAGCCCCACATGGTCACCTCCGTTCTCACGTGCCCACCTCCAGCCCCCCATGGCCGCCTCCAGCCCCACGTGCCCACCTCCAGCCCCCCATGGTCACCTCCAGCCCCACGTGCCCACCTCCGTTCTCACGTACCCACCTCCAGCCCCACCATGGCCGCCTCCAGCCCCACGTACCCACCTCCAGCCCCACGTGCCCACCTCCAGCCCCCCACGGCCACCTCCAGCCCCACGTGCCCACCTCCAGCCCCACGTGCCCACCTCCGTTCTCACGTACCCACCTCCAGCCCCCCATGGCCGCCTCCAGCCCCACGTGCCCACCTCCAGCCCCACGTGCCCACCTCCAGCCCCCCACGGCCGCCTCCAGCCCCACATGGTCACCTCCGTTCTCACGTGCCCACCTCCAGCCCCCCATGGCCGCCTCCAGCCCCACGTGCCCACCTCCAGCCCCCCATGGTCACCTCCAGCCCCACGTGCCCACCTCCGTTCTCACGTACCCACCTCCAGCCCCCCGTGGCCGCCTCCAGCCCCACGTGCCCACCTCCGTTCTCACGTGCCCACCTCCAGCCCCCCATGGCCGCCTCCAGCCCCACGTGCCCACCTCCGTTCTCACGTGCCCACCTCCAGCCCCACATGGTCACCTCCAGCCCCACGTGCCCACCTCCGTTCTCACGTACCCACCTCCAGCCCCCCATGGCCGCCTCCAGCCCCACGTGCCCACCTCCAGCCCCACATGCCCACCTCCAGCCCCCCACGGCCGCCTCCAGCCCCACATGGTCACCTCCGTTCTCACGTGCCCACCTCCAGCCCCCCATGGCCGCCTCCAGCCCCACGTGCCCACCTCCAGCCCCCCATGGTCACCTCCAGCCCCACGTGCCCACCTCCGTTCTCACGTACCCACCTCCAGCCCCACCATGGCCGCCTCCAGCCCCACGTACCCACCTCCAGCCCCACGTGCCCACCTCCAGCCCCCCACGGCCACCTCCAGCCCCACATGCCCACCTCCGTTCTCACGTGCTCACCTCCGTTCTCACATGCCCACCTCCAGCCCCCCATGGCCGCCTCCAGCCCCACGTGCCCACCTCCGTTCTCACGTGCCCACCTCCAGCCCCCCCATGGCCGCCTCCAGCCCCACGTGCCCACCTCCAGCCCCACGTGCCCACCTCCAGCCCCCCACGGCCACCTCCAGCCCCACATGCCCACCTCCGTTCTCACGTGCCCACCTCCGTTCTCACATGCCCACCTCCAGCCCCCCATGGCCGCCTCCAGCCCCACGTACCCACCTCCAGCCCCACATGGTCACCTTCAATCCCACATACCCACCTCCAACACCACATACCCACCTCTACTCTCACGTGCCCACCTCCAGCCTCCCCATGGCCACCTCCAGCCCCACGTGCCCACCTCCGTTCTCACGTGCCCACCTCCAGCCCCACCATGGCCGCCTCCAGCCCCACGTGCCCACCTCCAGCCCCACGTGCCCACCTCCAGCCCCCCACGGCCACCTCCAGCCCCACATGCCCACCTCCGTTCTCACGTGCCCACCTCCGTTCTCACGTGCCCACCTCCAGCCCCCCATGGCCGCCTCCAGCCCCACGTACCCACCTCCAGCCCCACATGGTCACCTTCAATCCCACATACCCACCTCCAACACCACATACCCACCTCTACTCTCACGTGCCCACCTCCAGCCTCCCCATGGCCACCTCCAGCCCCACGTGCCCATCTCCAGCCCCGCATGGCCACCTCCAGCCCCACGAGCCCAACCCCAGCCCCTTGCGGCCACCTCCATCCCCCCGTGGCCACCCCATGTCCCACCACGTCCTGTGGCCGTTTCTCCCTTGTCCCCACCTTGTCCACGTCCCTCTGTGCCCCCCTTGTCCCCGCATGGCCCTTGCGTCCCCCACGGACCCCTGCATCCCCCCATATCCTCTGTGTCTCCCTCTGCCACCCCATGTCCCCTCATCCCCTCTGCGTACCGTGTCCCCCCACGCCCCCCCTATTCCCCCTATCCTTTGTCTCCCGCGTCCCATGTCCCCCGTGTCCCCCGTCGCTCCACGTTCCTCCCTGTCCCCCCACGTCCCTCATGTCCCCCACGTCCCTCCATGTCCATGTCTCCCCATGCCCATGTCCCCCCATGTCTCCCATGTCGCTCCACGTTCCTCCCTGTCCCATGACCCCTCACGTCTCTCCATGTCCCTCATGTCCCTCGTGTCCCCCATGTCCCTCCATGTCCATGTCCCCCTGCGCCCATGTCCCTCCGTGTCCCCATGTCCACGTCCCTCCATGTCCCCCCGTCCCCCCACATCCCCCTGCGTCCCCTATGTTCCATGTCCATGTCCCCCCACACCCTGTGTCCCTCCACGTCCCCAATGTCCCTCATGTCCCCATGTCCATGACCCCCCACGTCCCCCCATATCCATGTCCTTCCATGTCCCATGTCCCCCATGTCCCCCCACATCCCCCTGCGTGCCCCATGTCCCTCCAAGTCCCCCCATGTCCATGCCCTTCCATGTCCCATGTCCCCCATGTCCCCCCCCATCCCCCTTCGCCCCCCATGTTCCTCCATGTCCGTGTCCCCCGCGTCCCCCCGCGCCCCGTACCGGCCCGGGCGTCCCCCGGCGGCGGCAGCAGCAGCTCCCGCAGCTGCGCGTCCTTGACGTCGGGCACCCAGCGGAGGTCGAGGAGGCGCAGGGAGGCCAGCGAGGCCGTGCTCAGCGCCGACACCGAGCACCACGAGCACCCGCTCAGGATCAGCTCCCGCAGCCCTGCGCACCGACCGTCAGCGGGGCCCCGGCGTCCGGGCGCGCCCCCGGGGACGCGGCGGGGACCCAGGCGTCCGGGCTCGCCCCGGTGGCCACCCGCGAGCCTGGGGAACCGCTCACCCGCCCAGCGGTGCCGGCGGCTGCTCCCTGGGACCCTCCGGGGACCCCGGCGTCCGGGGGCCCAGGCGTCCGGGAGCCCAGGTGTCCCCTGCCACGAGGGGCCCAGGTGTCCGGGTGCGCCCCTTCCCTGTGCCGGGGACCTCGGTGTCTGCACGCACCCCCCTCCCCTGCCGTGAGGGGCCCAGGCGTCCGGGGGCCCAGGCGTCCGGGCTCACCCTGCAGGCGGCTGATGAGCCACGAGAGCTGCTTGCGGGAGATGCCGGGGGCCGGGGACCCCCGCTCCCGCCCCGCGAGGGGCCCAGGCGTCCGGGCGCCCCCCGCTCCCGCCCGGCGAGGGGCCCAGGCGTCCGGGCTCACCCTGCAGGCGGCTGATGAGCCACGAGAGCTGCTTGCGGGAGATGCCGGGGGCCGGGGACCCCCGCTCCCACCCCGCGAGGGGCCCAGGCGTCCGGGCGCCCCCCGCTCCCGCCCGGCGAGGGGCCCAGGCGTCCGGGCTCACCCTGCAGGCGGCTGATGAGCCACGAGAGCTGCTTGCGGGAGATGCCGGTCCAGCTGAGGTCCAGGCTGGCCGGCTGCCGCCGCACGACGCCGCTCAGCATCGACGGCGTGATGGACTTGCGGCGGCTCAGGTCGATGCGGGTCCAGAGCCGCCTGTCACAGCACCTGGCCGGGGCGGGGGGGGGGACAGGGCGTCGGGGGGGGGCCCAGGCGTCCGGGCCCCGCCCCCACGGCCGGCCGGCTCCTCCGGGGGCCCCTCGGGCCTGCGAGGGCCCAGGCGTCCGGGCGGCGCCGCGTGCGGCAGCTCCTCCGTCCTCCCCGGAACCCCCCAGTGCTCCCAGTCCGTCCCCAGGATCCCTGCGGTGCCCCCCCAGCCCCTCCCAGTGCTCCCAGTAACCCCCTAGTGCTGCCCGGCGCCTCCCAATATCCCCCCCAGTGCCCCCCCAGTGCCTCCCAGTGCTCCCAGTAACCCCCTAGTGCTGCCCGGCGCCTCCCAATAACCCCCCAGTGCCCCCCCAGCGCCTCCCAGTGCTCCCAGTAACCCCCTAGTGCTGCCCAGCGCCTCCCAATAACCCCCCCAGTGCCCCCCCAGCGCCTCCCAGTGCTCCCAGTAACCCCCTAGTGCTGCCCGGCACCTCCCAATAACCCCCCCAGTGCCCCCCCAGTGTCTCCCAGTGCTCCCAGTGCCTCCCAGCGCCCCGCAGTAACCCCCGGTCTCTCCTAGTGCCCCCCCCAGCACGCCCCAGTGTCTCCTAGTGCTCCCCAGTGCTGCCCAGTTCCTCCCAGCAGCTCCCAGTCCTGCCCCAGTGCCCCCCAGCACCTCCCAGCTCCCCCCTAGTCCCTTCCAGCTCCCCCCAGTGGCCCCCAGTGGCCCCCAGTCCCTCCCATCACCCCCCAGTGGCTCCCAGCTCCCTCCCCAATAGCTCCCAGTGTGCTCCAGTTCCCCCCGGCACCCCCCAGGCTCTCCCAGCACCCCCCAGCAGCTCCCAGCTCCCTCCCATCACCCCCAGTCCCTCCCAGCTCCCCCCAGCCCCCTCCCATCATCCCCCAGCACCCCCAGAACCCCCCCAGCAGCCCCCAGCGGTTCCCAGTCCCACCCAGCACCCATCCAGCAGCTCCCAGCACCCCCCAGCACCTCCCAGTGCCCCCCCAGCACCCCTCCAGCACCTCCCAGTGCCACCCAGCACCCCCCCAGCAGCCCCCAGCAGCCCCCAGCAGCCCTCCAGCACCCCCCAGCACCTCCCAGTGCCCCCCAGCACCCCTCCAACACCTCCCAGTGCCGCCCAGCACCCCCCCAGCAGCCCCCAGCACCCCCCAGCAGCCCCCCAGCACCCCTCAGCAGCTCCCAGTGCCCCCCAGAAGCTCCTATCACCCCCCAGCACCCCCCAGCAGCCCCCAGTGCCCCCCAGCAGCTCCCAGCACCCTCCCAGCACCCTCGCAGCCCCTCCCAGTGCCCCCCAGCACCCCTCCAGCACCCCCAGTGCCCCCCAGCATCCCCCCGCACCCTCCCAGCACCTCCCAGTGCCCCCCAGTGCCCCTCCAGCACCTCCCAGTGCCGCCCAGCACCCCCCCAGCACCCCCAGTGCCCCCCAGCAGCTCCTAGCACCCCCCAGCACCCCCCAGCAGCCCCCAATGCCCCCCAGCAGCTCCCAGCACCCTCCCAGCACCCTCCCAGCACCTCCCAGTGCCCCCCAGCACCCCTCCAACACCTCCCAGTGCCGCCCAGCACCCCCCCAGCACCTCCCAGTGCCCCCCAGCAGCTCCCAGCACCCCCCAGCACCCCCCCAGCGCCCCCCAGCGCCCCCCAGCAGCTCCCAGCACCCCCCAGCACCCTCCAGCGCCCCCCAGGACCCCCCCAGCGCCCCCCAGCGCCCCGGCGGGCGGTACCAGCGGCTCCAGGTGCGGCAGACGCGCATGCAGACGCAGAGCTCGCGGGAGGAGAGGTGCAGGAAGACGGCGAGCCAGACGTCGCGCCGCATGACGTGGGCAGCGCCGGTGTCCAGCGGCAGCCGGTCGGGCTCGGGGCTGGCGGGGGGCGGCCGCACCACGTGCCGCTCCAGCGGGGCCGGCGGCCGCGGCGGCGACGGCACCAGGGGCCAGGCCCGGAGCCGGCCCCGCGCCGGCCCCCCGCCGCCGTCGCCCCCCGCCGGGGCCGGGCCGGCCGCCGGGCGCGCGGGACCCCCGGTACCGTTGCGGGCGCCGGGCGGCCGAGGCTGGCCCGCGCCGCCTTCGTCCTCCTCCTCCTCCTCGTCCTCCTCGTCGTCCTCCTCCTCCTCGTCCTCGGCGGGGCTGAAGGGCGGCGGGGGGCTGGCGCCGCTGCCCGAGTCGGAGTCGGAGTCGGAGCTGGAGCTGGAGCTGGCCGGCGCGCGCTCCAGGAGGCGGCACATCTGCCGGAAGCGCTCCAGGCGCTCCCGCTGCGGCGTCCGGCCCGGCGCCCCCGGGCCCTGCGGCACCGGCCCCGCGTCAGCCCCCCGCCGCCCCCGCCGCCACGGGCACGGGGACGGGGACGGGGACGGGGACGGGGACGGGACGGAGATGAAGACAGCCGGGGTCGTGGCCGTGGTCGGGGGACAGGGACGGGGGGGACGCGCAGGGGGGCTCACCTCGGCGTCGGGGGGGCCGGAGCCCGGGCCCGGCCCCTCGGGGGGCTCCAGCTCCGCCGGCCCCACGCGGCCCCAGGGCGCCCCGTCCACCGCCTCCGCCTGTGGGGCAGCGTCAGCGCCCGGACGCCTGGGCCCCAGCAGACCCCCGACCCGGACGCCTGGGCCCTGGGAGCCCCCTGCCCCAGACACCTGGGCCCTGAGACCCCCCTCATCCCGGACGCCTGGGCCCTGGGAGCCCCCTGCCCCAGACACCTGGACCCCCGGGAGCCCCCCTGACCCGGACGCCTGGGCCCCGAGAGACCCCCACCCCAGACACCTGGGCCCTGAGACCCCCCTCATCCCGGACGCCTGGGCCCTGGGAGCCCCCTGCCCCAGACACCTGGACCCCCAGCAGCCCCCCTGACCCGGACACCTGGGCCCCAAGAGACCCCCACCCCAGACACCTGGGCCCTGGGACCCCCCTCATCCCGGACGCCTGGGCCCCGGCAGCCCCCCGCCCCGGACGCCTGGGCCCCGGGAGCCCCCTCATCCCGGACGCCTGGGTCCCAAGAGACCCCCCTGCCCCAGACACCTGGGCCCCCAGCAGCCCCCCGCCCCGGACGCCTGGGCCCCAGCAGCCCCCTGACCCGGACGCCTGGGCCCTGGGAGCCCCCTGCCCCAGACACCTGGACCCCCAGCAGCCCCCCTGACCCGGACGCCTGGGCCCCGAGAGACCCCCACCCCAGACACCTGGGCCCTGAGACCCCCCTCATCCCGGACGCCTGGGCCCCGGCAGCCCCCCGCCCCGGACGCCTGGGCCCCGGGAGCCCCCCTGACCCGGACGCCTGGGTCCCAAGAGACCCCCACCCCAGACACCTGGGCCCTGGGACCCCCCTCATCCCGGACGCCTGGGCCCCGGCAGCCCCCCGCCCCGGACGCCTGGGCCCCGGGATCCCCCTCATCCCGGACGCCTGGGCCCCGGCAGCCCCCCGCCCCGGACGCCTGGGCCCCGGACGCCTGGGGCAGCCCACCTCCTCCAGGTGCTTTTCTCGGCCACTTTTTAACTGGGAAAAACAGGAAAAAAAAAGGGAGAAACAACTGCGGTGCCGGACGCCTGGGCCCCCGGGGGAGTGGGGTGGGGGCCCCCCGGACGCCTGGGCCCCCTGGGGGGCTCAGTGAGGCGGAACAGGACCCCCTCCCGGACACCTGGGCCCCTCCTAGGGTCGGAGAGGGGGAAAGAGCAGGAGAGGCCCCCCCGCCCGGACGCCTGGGCCCCTCCTAGGGTCGGGGGGGGGGAAGGAGCAGGAGAAGCCCCCCCGCCCGGACGCCTGGGCCCTCACCTTCGGCCGGGGGGCGCCGGGGTGGCGGTCGCGGCGGCGCTTGGGGGGGGCGTCGTCGGGGGGCGCCGGGGGCCCCCGGCGCTTGGGGGGGGGCGGCTCCTCGGTCAGGCGCCAGCGCCCCCCCTCGTCGCCGTTGTCCGCCCGGCGCTGGGCCCCCCCGTCCCCCGCGGCCTGGGGGGGGGAGCGGCGCTGGGGCCCCCGCGCGGCACGGCGCCCCCCACCCCGGCAGACCCCGAAACCTGGGGAGCCCCCCGAAACCCTGGAACCCCCCGAAACCCAGGGACCCCCCAAATCCCAGCAACCCCCCCAAATGCCGGGGACTCCCCCAAAACCCGGGGACCCCCCCAAAACGTGGAGAACCCCCTGAAACCCCAGGAAACCCCCCAAATCCCAGGAAGCCCCCCAAAACACCCGGCAGCCCCCCCCCAAACCCAGGGAAATTCCCCCCAAACCCCGGGATCCCCCCCAGCCCCATGGTTCCCCCCAGCCCCATAGCCCCCCCGAGAACCCCCCCAGCCCCATGGTTCCCCCCAGCCCCATAGCCCCCCCCCGAGAACCCCTCCAGCCCCCCCCAGCCCTATAGCCCCCCCCGAGAACCCCTCCAGCCCTATAGCTCCCCCAAAGCCCCCCAGCCCCATAGGCCCCTCCCAAGAACCCCCCACCCCCATGGCCCCCCCAAACCCACACGGCCCCCCCAACCCCCCACGGTGCCCTCAGCCCCATAGTCACCCCCTCCAGCCCCCCCAGCCGCCCCCCCAGAACCCCCCAGCCCCACAGCCCCCTCCAGCCCCCCCAGCCCCATAGCCACTCCCCCAGCCCCACAGCCCCCCCCAGCCCCACAGCCGCCCCCCAGAACCCCCCCAGCCCCCTCCAGCCCCCCCAACCCCACAGCCACCCCCCCAGAACCCTCCAGCCCCACAGCCGCCCCCGAGAACCCCTCCAGCCCGCCGGCCCCCCCCAGCCCCATAGCTCCCCCAAAGCCCCCCAACCCCCCCAGCCCCCCCCGCGGCCCCCCCGGCCCCCTCACCTTGCCGCCGGCCCCCTCCCGCCGGCACTTGGGGCACTCCCAGCAGTTGGGGATCTCGGGGTTGATCACGGCCTCGGCCCGGCCCATCTGCGGGGGGGCGGGGGGGTCAGAGCCGCGCGGGCCCCGGCGTCCGGCTGCCCCCCCCCCATCATCCTGGGGCCCCGGCGTCCGGCTGCCCCCCCCCCCCGACATCCTGGGGCCCCGGCGTCCGGCTGCCCCCCCCCATCATCCTGGGGGCCCGGCGTCCGGCTGCCCCCCCCCACATCCTGGGGCCCCGGCGTCCGGCTGCCCCCCCCATCATCCTGGGGGCCCCGGCGTCCGGCTGCCCCCCCCCCATCATCCTGGGGCCCCGGCGTCCGGCTGCCCCCCCCCGACATCCTGGGGCCCCGGCGTCCGGCTGCCCCCCCCCCATCATCCCGGGGGCCCCGGCATGCGGCTGCCCCCCCCGACATCCCGGGGACCCCGGCGTCCGGCTGCCCCCCCCCATCATCCCGGGGGCCCCGGCGTCCGGCTGCCCCCCCCCGACATCCTGGGGGCCCCGGCGTCCGGCTGCCCCCCCCCATCATCCTGGGGCCCCGGCGTCCGGCTGCCCCCCCCCCGACATCCTGGGGACCCGGCGTCCGGCTGCCCCCCCCCCATCATCCTGGGGCCCCGGCGTCCGGCTGCCCCCCCCATCATCCTGGGGACCCGGCGTCCGGCTGCCCCCCCCCGACATCCCGGGGACCCCGGCGTCCGGCTGCCCCCCCCCGACATCCCGGGGGCCCCGGCGTCCGGCTGCCCCCCCCCCGACATCCTGGGGACCCGGCGTCCGGCTGCCCCCCCCGACATCCCGGGGACCCCGGCGTCCGGCTGCCCCCCCCCGACATCCCGGGGCCCCGGCGTCCGGCTGCCCCCCCCGACATCCCGGGGGCCCCGGCGTCCGGCTGCCCCCCACCTCCAAGGGGCCCCAGCATCTGGGCTGGGCTGGGTACCCCCCCAAACTAGGGGCCCCGGCGTCCGGGTGCCCCAGTGTCCGAGGGCCCTAGCGTCCGGGCACCCCAGCTCGAGGGGCCCCGGCGTCCGGGGGCCCCGGCGTCCGAGCACCCCACCTCGAGGGGCCCCGGCGTCCGGGCACCCCAGCTCGAGGGGCCCCGGCGTCCGAGCACCCCAGCTCGAGGGGCCCCGGCGTCCGGGGGGCCCCGGCGTCCGAGCACCCCAGCTCGAGGGGCCCCGGCGTCCGGGCACCCCCAGCTCGAGGGGCCCCGGCGTCCGGGGGGCCCCGGCGTCCGAGCACCCCAGCTCGAGGGGCCCCGGCGTCCGGGGGGCCCCGGCGTCCGAGCACCCCAGCTCGAGGGGCCCCGGCGTCCGGGGGGCCCCGGCGTCCGAGCACCCCAGCTCGAGGGGCCCCGGCGTCCGGGGGCCCCGGCGTCCGAGCACCCCACCTCGAGGTGGCCCCGGCGTCCGGGCGCACCTGCAGGCAGCGGGGGTGCACGATCTCGCCGCAGGCCGAGCACTCCATGAGCGACAGCTCCAGCTTCTCCTGCTCGGCCTCCGCCGCGTCCTCCCGGCCGGCCTCGCCGCACGCCAGGCACACCGCCGTGTGGGGCAGCACGGGCTGGGGGGCGCGGGGGGGTCAGCGCTGCCCCACGGCCCCCCGGCACACCGCCGTGTGGGGCAGCACGGGCTGGGGGGCGCGGGGGGGTCAGCGCTGCCCCACGGCAGCCCCACGGCCCCCCGGCACACCGCCGTGTGGGGCAGCACGGGCTGGGGGGGCGGGGGGGGGTCAGCGCTGCCCCACGGCAGCCCCACGGCCCCCTGGCACACCGCCGTGTGGGGCAGCACGGGCTGGGGGGCGCGGGGGGGTCAGCGCTGCCCCACGGCAGCCCCACGGCCCCCCGGCACACCGCCGTGTGGGGCAGCACGGGCTGGGGCGCGGGGGGGTCAGCGCTGCCCCACGGCAGCCCCACGGCCCCCCGGCACACCGCCGTGTGGGGCAGCACGGGCTGGGGGCGCGGGGGGGTCAGCGCTGCCCCACGGCAGCCCCACGGCCCCCCGGCACACCGCCGTGTGGGGCAGCACGGGCTGGGGGGCGGGGGGGGGTCAGCGCTGCCCCACGGCAGCCCCATGGCCCCCCGGCACACCGCCGTGTGGGGCAGCACGGGCTGGGGGGGCGCGGGGGGGTCAGCGCTGCCCCACGGCCCCCCGGCACACCGCCGTGTGGGGCAGCACGGGCTGGGGGCGCAGGGGGGTCAGCGCTGCCCCACGGCAGCCCCACGGCCCCCCGGCACACCGCCGTGTGGGGCAGCACGGGCTGGGGGGCGGGGGGGTCAGCGCTGCCCCACGGCCCCCCGGCACACCGCCGTGTGGGGCAGCACGGGCTGGGGGGCGGGGGGGTCAGCGCTGCCCCACGGCAGCCCCACGGCCCCCCGGCACACCGCCGTGTGGGGCAGCACGGGCTGGGGGGCGGGGGGGTCAGCGCTGCCCCACGGCAGCCCCACGGCCCCCCGGCACACCGCCGTGTGGGGCAGCACGGGCTGGGGGCGCGGGGGGGGGGTCAGCACTACGCCACGGCGCCCCCAGGACCCCCAGGACCCCCCAGGACCCCCAGACCCCCCCAGGACCCCCAGGACCCCCCCAGGACCCCCCCGGCGCTCACCGCGGTGCACTGGCGCAGCAGACACGACTGCTGCACGTGCCCCACGGCGCCCCCAGGACCCCCCCAGGACCCCCAAACCCCCCCAAACCCCCCCAGACCCCCCCAGGACCCCCCCCGGCCCCCCCCGGCGCTCACCGCGGTGCACTGGCGCAGCAGACACGACTGCTTCATGCGCCCCACGGCGCCCCCAGACCCCCCAGGACCCCCAGGACCCCCAGACCCCCCCAGACCCCCCCAGGACCCCCCCCCGTTGCTCACCGCGGTGCACTGGCGCAGCAGACACGACTGCTGCACGCGCCCCACGGCGCCCCCAGGACCCCCAGACCCCCCAAACCCCCCCAGACCCCCCCCGGACCCCCCCAGCCCCCCCCGGTGCTCACCGCGGTGCACTGGCGCAGCAGACACGACTGCTGCACGCGCCCCACGGCACCCCCAGGACCCCCCAGACCCCCCCCAGGACCCCCCCAGACCCCCCCAGACCCCCCCAGGACCCCCCCGTTGCTCACCGCGGTGCACTGGCGCAGCAGACACGACTGCTTCATGCGCCCCACGGCGCCCCCAGGACCCCCAGGACCCCCAGGACCCCCCCAGACCCCCCCAGACCCCCCCAGACCCCCCCAGGACCCCCCCCCGGTGCTCACCGCGGTGCACTGGCGCAGCAGACACGACTGCTTCATGCGCCCCACGGCGCCCCCAGGACCCCCAGACCCCCCAGGACCCCCCCAGGACCCCCCCAGGACCCCCCCAGCCCCCCCCGTTGCTCACCGTGGTGCACTGGCGCAGCAGACACGACTGCTGCACGCGCCCCACGGCACCCCCAGGACCCCCCAGACCCCCCCCAGGACCCCCCCAGACCCCCCCAGACCCCCCCAGGACCCCCCCGTTGCTCACCGCGGTGCACTGGCGCAGCAGACACGACTGCTTCATGCGCCCCACGGCGCCCCCAGGACCCCCAGGACCCCCAGGACCCCCCCAGACCCCCCAGACCCCCCAGGACCCCCCCAGGACCCCCCCGTTGCTCACCGCGGTGCACTGGCGCAGCAGACACGACTGCTTCATGCGCCCCACGGCGCCCCCCAGGACCCCCAGGACCCCCAGGACCCCCCCAGACCCCCCCAGACCCCCCCAGACCCCCCCAGGACCCCCCCCCGGTGCTCACCGCGGTGCACTGGCGCAGCAGACACGACTGCTTCATGCGCCCCACGGCGCCCCCAGGACCCCCAGACCCCCCAGGACCCCCCCGGACCCCCCCCGGCGCTCACCGCGGTGCACTGGCGCAGCAGACACGACTGCTTCACGCGCCCCACGGCGCCCCCAGGACCCCCAGGACCCCCCAGGACCCCCCAGGACCCCCCAGGACCCCCCAGGACCCCCCCAGACCCCCCCCCGTTGCTCACCGCGGTGCACTGGCGCAGCAGACACGACTGCTTCATGCGCCCGGGGCCGCCGAACTTCTTCATGTCGCGGCAGAAGTGGCACTCGCCGCACTCGGAGCGCAGGCAGGCCCGGCACCTCCGGCACCGCGTCCGGCGCCGCCGCGCTGCCGCCCCGGCCCCGCGGCTCGACGGCATTGGCCCCGGCTCCGCGCCTACGCCGGCCTGCCGGCCCGCGGGCACCGGGGCACGTCGGGGCAGCCGGACACCGCGGGCACCGGGACGCCGCGGGGACGTCGGGACACCGCGGGGACGTCGCGAGGAGCAGGATCGCGCAAGGACATCGCAAGGAGCAGGACATCGTGGCCAGCAGGACACCGCGGGGACACCGCGAGCAGCAGGACATCACGGGCAGCAGGACACCGCGGGGACACCGCGAGCAGCAGGACATCACGGGCAGCAGGATGGCATGGGGACATCATGAGGAGCAGGATCGCGCAAGGACATCGCGAGCAGCAGGACATCGTGGGCAGCAGGACACCGCGGGGACACCGCGAGCAGCAGGACATCACGGGCAGCAGGACACCGCGGGGACACCGCGAGCAGCAGGACATCACGGGCAGCAGGACGGCATGGGGACGTCATGAAGAGCAGGATCACGCAAGGGCGTCACGAGGAGCAGGACGCCGTGGGCAGCAGAACATCACAAGGAGCAGGACAGCACAGGGACGTCACAAGAAGCAGGACACCGCGGGGACACCGCGAGGAGCAGGATCGCACAAGGACATCGCGAGCAGCAGGACACCGCGGGCAGCAGGAGCAGGACAGCACGGGAAGCAGGACACCGCGGGGACATTGCAAGGAGCAGGACATCATGGCCAGCAGGACACCGCGGGGACACCGTGAGCAGCAGGACGCCGTGGGCAGCAGGACGCCGCGGGGACGTCACGAGGAGCAGGACACCGCGAGCAGCAGGACGCCGTGGGCAGCAGGACACCGCGGGGACATTGCAAGGAGCAGGACATCGTGGCCAGCAGGACACCGCGGGGACACCGCGGGCAGCAGGACGCCGTGGGCAGCAGGACACCGCGGGGACGTCACGAGGAGCAGGACATCGTGAGCAGCAGGACAGCACGGGCAGCAGGACACCGCAGGGACATTGCAAGGAGCAGGACATCGTGGCCACCAGGACACCGCGGGGACACCGCGAGCAGCAGGACGCCGTGGGCAGCAGGACACCGCGGGGACGTCACGAGGAGCAGGACATCGTGAGCAGCAGGACAGCGCGGGCAGCAGGACACCGCGGGGACATTGCAAGGAGCAGGACATCATGGCCACCAGGACACCGCGGGGACACCGCGGGCAGCAGGACACCGCGGGCAGCAGGACACCGCGGGGACGTCACGAGGAGCAGGACATCGTGAGCAGCAGGACAGCGCGGGCAGCAGGACACCGCGGGGACATTGCAAGGAGCAGGACATCGTGGCCAGCAGGACACCGCGGGGACACCGCGGGCAGCAGGACGCCGTGGGCAGCAGGACACCGCGGGGACATCGCGAGCAGCAGGACGGCATGGGGACATCATGAGGAGCAGGATCGCGCAAGGGCGTCACGAGGAGCAGGACGCCGTGGGCAGCAGAACATCACAAGGAGCAGGACAGCACAGGGACGTCACAAGAAGCAGGACACCGCGGGGACACCGCGAGGAGCAGGATCGCACAAGGACATCACGAGCAGCAGGACACCGCGGGCAGCAGGAGCAGGACAGCACGGGAAGCAGGACACCGCAGGGACATCGCAAGGAGCAGGACATCATGGCCACCAGGACACCGCGGGGACACCGCGAGCAGCAGGACGCCGTGGGCAGCAGGACGCCGCGGGGACGTCACGAGGAGCAGGACACCGCGAGCAGCAGGACGCCGTAGGCAGCAGGACACCGCGGGGACATTGCAAGGAGCAGGACATCGTGGCCAGCAGGACACCGCGGGGACACCGCGGGCAGCAGGACACCGCGGGGACGTCGCGAGGAGCAGGATCGCACAAGGACATCGCGAGCAGCAGGACGCCGCGCGCAGCAGGACGGCATGGGGACATCATGAGGAGCAGGATCGCGCAAGGGCGTCACGAGGAGCAGGACGCCGCGGGCAGCGGGACATCACAAGGAGCAGGACGGCACAGGGACGTCGCAAGAAGCAGGACACCGCGGGGACATCGCGAGGAGCAGGACACCGTGGGCAGCAGGACACCGCGAGCAGCAGGACACCACGGGGACATCATGAGGAGCAGGACACCGTGAGCAGCAGGACACCACGGGGACATCGCAAGCAGCAGGACACCGCGGGCAGCAGGACACCACGGGGACGTCACGAGGAGCAGGACACCGTACGGACATCACAAGGAACAGGATCACGCAAGGACATCATGAGGAGCAGGACACCGCGGGCAGCAGGACACCGTGGGGACGTCGCGAGGAGCAGGATCGCGCAAGGACATCACGAGGAGCAGGACGCCGTGGGCAGCAGGACACCGCGGGGACGTCGCGAGGAGCAGGATCGCGCAAGGACATCATGAGGAGCAGGACACCGTGGGCAGTGGGACACCACGGGGACGTCACGAGGAGCAGGATCGCGCAAGGACATCACGAGGAGCAGGACACCGCGGCCATGGCATGGACATCGACCACGCAGGGGCGCCACGGGGACCGGGGCAGCGTGGGGACGTCGCAAGGACCGGGACATCACGGGGACGTCGTGAGAAGCACGACGTGGGCATCGCGTGGACATCGACCATCCAGGGACACCGCGGGCACCAAGGTGCCACGGGGACGGTGTGAGGAGCAGGACGGCGCGGAGACGCGAGGAGAACCAGAACGTCATCGCCACGGCACGGACATTGACCACGCGGGGACAGCACAGGGACCAAGGCGGCACGACGACGTCGCGAGGAGCAGGACGGTGCAGGAACGTCACGAGGAGCGGGACAACGCGGGCATCACGCGGACATCAACCACGCGGGGACGTCCCAGGGACCACCGCAGCACACGGACGTCACGGGCAGCGGGGCAGCACGGGGACGTCACGAGGACCGAGATGGCGCAAGGACGTCACGAGGACCAGGGCGGCACGAGGACATCGCAAGAACGTCACGAGGAGCAGGGCATCGCGGGGACGCCACGAGGACGCCGACCGTGCGGGGACGTCGCGGGCACCGGGGACGTCGTGGGGACACCGCGGCCACCAGGACCGTCGTGGGTACCCAGAACGCGACAGGGACGCGGCGGACGGCAGGAGCGCCGCGGGGACGCCGCGGGGAGCAGGAGCGTCATGAGGACGTCGCGGACACCAGGGACGTCGCGAGGACGTCGCAGGCGTTGGGGCCGTCGCGGGGACGCCGCAGGTGTCGAGGGCGTCGCGGGGACGTCGTGGACGCCAGGGACGCCGTGAGGACGTCGTGCACACCGGGGACGTCACGGCGACGTCACAGGCGTTGGGGACGCCGCGGGGACGTCGTGGGGACGCCAGAGACACCAAGAACATCGTGGTGACGTCGCGGACACCAAGGACGTCGTGGTGATGTCACAGGTGTTGGAGACGCCACGGGGACATCACGGACACCAGGGACGTCGTGGTGATGTCACAGGCGTCGGGGCCGTCGTGGTGACGTCACGGACACCGGGGACGTCGTGGGGACATCATGGACACCAGGGACATCGTGGTGATGTCACAGGCATCAGGGCCATCATGGTGATGTCACGGACACCGGGGACGTTGTGGTGACGTCGTGGTGACGTCACAGGCGTCGGGGACACCGCAAGGACGTCACGGACACCGCGGACATCGTGGTGACGTCACAGGCGTTGGGGCCGTCACGGTGACGTCACGGACACCGGGGACGTCGTGGTGACGTCACGTGCGTCGGGGACACCGCGAGGACGTCATGGACACCGCGGACATCGTGGTGACGTCACAGGCGTCGGGGCCGTCACGGTGACGTCACGGACACCAAGACGTCGTGGTGACGTCACAGGCGTCAGGGACACCGCGAGGACGTCACGGACACCAGGACGTCGTGGTGACGTCACAGGCATCAGGGCCGTCACGGTGACGTCACAGGCGCCGGGGACACCGCGAGGACGTCACGGACACGGGGAGAAAAACAGAGAAATAGGGAAACGCTCGGTCAGCGCCGGCTCTGCCGGGGTGTGAGGCCCCGGGGGGGGGGGGGGCACCGGACGCCTGGGCCCCACAGCCAAGGCCTGCTGTGGGGGGGGGTCCCAGGACTGGGGGGGGGGTCCCAGTGCAGGGGGGGTCCTGGTACCAGGGGGGGTCCCGGGGGGGGTCCCGGTGCGGGGGGGGTCCGGAGGGGTGCCGGTACCGGGGGGGGTCCTGGGGGGGTCCCGGTACGGCGGGGGGGGATCCCGGTACCAGGGGGGGGGGGTCCCGGCGGGGGAGCCCGGTACCGGGGGGGGGTCCCGGTACGGCGGGGGGGGTCCCGGTACCGGGGGGGCCCCGGCACGGCGGGGGGGGTCCCGGTACGGCGGGGGGGGGTCCCGGTACCGGGGGGGGCCCAGCGGGGGGGGGATCCCGGTACCGGGGGGGGGTCCCGGTACGGCGGGGGGGGTCCCGGTACGGCGGGGGGGGGTCCCGGTACCGGGGGGGGCCCAGCGGGGGGGGGGTCCCGGTACCGGGGGGGGGGTCCCGGTACCAGGGGGGGGTCCCGGTACCGGGGGGGGGTCCCGGTACGGTGGGGGGGGGGTCCCGGTGGGGTGTCCCGGAACGGCAGGGGGGGGTCCCGGTACCGGGGGGGGGTCCCGGTACGGCGGGGGGGGTCCCGGTACCGGGGGGGCCCCGGCACGGCGGGGGGGGTCTCTCACCTGGAGGCGTCCGCCGGGGCCGGGCGCGGAGCCATGGCCGGGGCCGGGGGGCGCGGGGGGGCCCACGACGGCGGCGGCCGCCTCTCCCCCCCCCCCCCCGCGCTCAGGCCGGGGCGGCGGCGGCGGCGGCGGCGGCGGCTGCTCCCGGTGGGGGGGGGAGGGGGGTCGCCCCGCCCCCCCGGCCCCCCCCCGCGGCGCCCCTCCCCCCGCGGCGCCGCTCAACCGGGCGGCGGCGGCGGCGGCCGGCGCCCCTCCCCCACCCGCATGCGGAGGGGGCGGGGCCTAGCGGAGGCCCCGCCCCTCCCTCCTCCCTCCCCCCCCCGCGCGGCGGCGGCGGCGGCGGGGGGGCCGCGGCGGCGCCTTCCCTCTCCCCCCCCCGCGCCGCTCGCTCCCTCTCCCTGAGCGCGGCCGGGCCCGGCGGGAAGCGGCGGCGGCGGCTCGGTGCGGGCGGCGGCGGCGGCGGTGCGGCCTCCGCCGTCCCCCCCCCACCCCGCCCCCGCCGCCCACGCGAAATGGCGCCGCGCGCGGGGCGCGCCGGGAGTTGTAGTCGCCGCCGGGCCGCCGCCATGTCACGGGGGGCGGAAGCTGTGGCTTGCGCGCGGGGCACGCCGGGAGTTGTAGGCCGGCGTGCCCCGCGCCACTGCGCACGCGCCGCTTCCCCCGCCCCCTTTTTTCCGGAAGTGACGCCTTCTGTCGCCGCCGCCGGGAGAAAAAGTCGCCCCCCCCAGCCCTCCGCCGGAAGTGGACTGTGTAGGGCGCCGGCGGATCATAGAGACTCCCCTCAATATGCACCAGCCGGTACGCCCCCCCCCACCACCACCACCCCACCATCGAGTTGGCGGCGCGCTCGCACAGAGCGTCGTACCCCCCCCCCCACAGCGGCCTACCAGCCTCAGCCCGGCGCGGGTTAATACCATCGAGCGGGCGGTCCTCCGGGCGGCCGCGAGCGGCCCCAGGGCGCCGGGGCGGAAGCGGGCGGCCGCCGAGGCCCGCGACAATAGCGGCGCTTCCTGCAGCGGGGCCCGGCGGCCGGGGGCAGCGGGGGGCCGGGGGGGCCGGGGCTGCCGCCGCCGGTGCATGGAGGGGGCCCCGCCGGCGGTGAGTGCCGACCCGCCGCCGCGACCGGCCGTTAGGGGCTGCGGGGGGGGGGTCGGGGTATGGGGGGTGGGGGGCGGATCGGGGGGTCCCTGGGGCGGATCGGGGGGTCCCTGGGGCGGGTCTGGGGGTCCCAGGGCGGATCTGGGGGTCCCTGGGGCGGATCTGGGGGTCGCAGGGTAGATGGAGGGGTTCCAGGGCGCATCTGGGGGTCCCTGGGGTGGGTCTGGGGGTCGCAGGGCAGATGTGGGGGTCCCTGGGGTGGGTCTGGGAGTCCCAGGGCTGATGGAGGGGTCCCAGGGCAGATCTGGGGGTCCCTGGGGCAGATCTGGGGGTCACAGGGTAGATGGAGGGGCCCCAGGGCGGATCTGGGGGTCACAGGATAGATGGACAGGTTCCAGGGCGCATCTGGGGGTCCCTGGGGTGGATCTGGGGGTCCCAGGGCAGATGGAGGGGTTCCAGGGTGGATCTGGGGGTCCCTGGGGCAGATCTGGGGGTCCCAGGGCAGATGGAGGGTCCCCAGGGCGGATCTGGGGGCCCCAGGGCAGATGTAGGGGCCCCAGGGCGGGTCTGGGGGTCCCTGGGGCGGGTCTAGGGGCCCCAGGGCAGATGGAGGGGCCCCAGGGCAGATCTGGGGGTCCCTGGGGCGGGTCTAGGGGCCCCAGGGCAGATGGAGGGGCCCCAGGGCAGATCTGGGGGTCCCTGGGGCGGGTCTGGGGGTCACAGGGCAGATGGAGGGGCCCCAGGGCGGATCTGGGGGTCCCTGGGGCGGGTCTGGGGGTCACAGGGCAGATGGAGGGGCCCCAGGGCGGATCTGGGGGTCCCTGGGGCGGGTCTGGGGGTCACAGGGTAGATGGAAGGGTTCCAGGGCGGATCTGGGGGTCCCTGGGGTGGGTCTGGGGGTTGCAGGGTAGATGTACGGGTCCCTGGGGTGGGTCTGGGGGTCGCAGGGCAGATCTGGGGGTCCCTGGGGTGGATCTGGGGGTCGCAGAGTAGGTGGAGGGGCCCCAGGGCAGATCTGAGGGTCCCTGGGGTGGATCTGGGGGTCCCTAGGGTGGGTCTGGGGGTCCCAGGGTAGGTGGAGGGCCCCAGGGTGGATCTGGGGGTCCCTGGGGCAGGTCTGGGGGTCTCAGGGGCAATCAGAGGGTTGATGGGGCAGGTTTGGGGGTCCCTGGGGAAGGTCTGGGGTCTCCCAGGACAGGTAGAGGGATCCCTGGGGTGGATCTGGGGGTCCCAGAGCTGATGTGGGAGTCTGTGAGGCAGATGGAGGGTCCCCAGGGCAGATCTGGGGGGTGGTGGGATCCCTGGGGCAGGTTTGGGAGTCCCAGAGCCAGTCGGGGGCATCGTGGGGCAAGTGGAAGGGTCGCTGGGGCAGATGTGGGGGTTCGGGGGCAGATCTGGGGGCTCCAGGGCAGATCTGCGGGGTCGTGGGGTAGATGGAGGGGTCCCTGGGCAGATCTGGGGGTCCTTGGGGCAAATCTGGGCATCGCAGGGCAGATCCGGGGGGGTCTCTGGGCAGATCGGAGGGTCTCGGGCAGATCTAGGGGTCCCCACTTGCTGCCGGGGGTCCCCGCATGGGGCCGGGCTGCGCTATGGGGCTCCGGGGGGCCCCGGGCCCCGTCTCACCCCATCTCCCCCCCCCCAGGTCCGGGGGCTGACGGCGTCGGGGGCCCCACGATGGACGACGGGGGGGCGCTGGGCCAGGCCCCCCGGGAGCTGCACCGCGACGCCGGCGCCCCGGGTAAGGTGGCGGGGGGGGGGGGCGGACGCCTGGGCCCCCTCGGCCCCGCTGGGTGCCGCTGGCCGGGGGTCGCCCCACGGCGCCCTGGGGGTGCCCGGACGCCTGAGCCCCCCCCGAGCTGCTGTCTGTGCCCGCAGGGTTCCCGCTGCCCGGCCCCGAGGAGCCCGGCGCCCCCCCGGCCCGGGGCGGCCAGGACGGCGGGGAGCCCCCGGGCGCCCGCGCAGGTGGGGGGCCGCAGCGGGGACGGGGACGGGGGGGAACGTGGGAGCGGAAACGGGGGTTCGGGGGCGGGGGGAGGACGCGGGGATGGAGACGGGACGCGGGGTGGAGGAAGAAAGAAGGAAGCGGCGCGGGGCGAAGAAGGACGGGACGGAGGAAGGATGGGAGAGAAACGCGGGGACGGAGAGAGGGACGCGGGCACGGAGGTGGGACGGAGAGAGGGGCGCAGAGCTGGAGATGGGGCGGAGAAGGGCGCAGGGACGGGGGTGGGACGGAGAGAGGGACGCGGGCACGGAGGTGGGACGGAGAGAGGGACGCAGAGCTGGAGATGGGGCGGAGAAGGGCGCTGGGATGGGGGTGGGACGGAGAGAGGGACGCAGAGCTGGAGATGGGGCGGAGAAGGGCGCAGGGACGGGGGTGGGACGGAGAGAGGGACGTGGGGATGGGGAAGGGAAGAAAAGGACGTGGGGACGGAGATAGGACGGAGAAAGGGGCGTAGAGACATAGAGAGGGACGTGGGGGTGGAGATGGGATGGAGAGAAGAAGGTGGGGACGGAGAGAGGGTCAAGGACGGAGGAGGGACGGAGAAGGGGACGCGGGGACAGAGAGGGGATGGAGCAGGGAATAGAGGTGGGATGGACCGGGGACACGGGGACGGAGCTGGGATGGAGAGAAGAATGCGGGAATGGAGATGGGACGGAGCAGGGGACGTGGGGACGGAGATGGGACGGAGCAGGGGATGGGGGGACGGAGCAGGGGACGGAGATGGGACGGGGACGGAGGCGGGACGGAGCAGGGGACGGGGACAGAACAGGAGACAGGGACGGAGATGGGACAGAGCAGGGGACGGGGGGACGGAGCAGGGGACGTGGGGATGGAGCAGGGGACGGGGACGGAGCAGGGGACGGAGCAGGGGACACGGGGACAGAGATGGGGACGGGAGGACGGAGGTGGGACGGAGCAGGGGACGGGGGGACGGAGCAGGGGACGGGGGGACGGAGGGGGGACGGAGCAGGGGACGGGGATGGAGATGGGACGGGGGGACGGAGTAGGGGACACGGGGACGGAGATGGGGACGGGGATGGAGCAGGGGACGGGGGGACAGAGGTGGGGACGGGGGGACGGAGCAGGGGACGGGGACGGAGATGGGACAGAGCAGGGGACGGGGGGACGGAGCAGGGGACGGGGGGACGGAGCAGGGGATGGGGACGGAGCAGGGGACGTGGGGACGGAGGTGGGACGGAGCAGGGGACGGGGGGATGGAGCAGGGGACGGGGGGACGGAGCAGGGGACGGGGGGATGGAGATGGGGACGGGGACGGAGGCGGGATGGAGCAGAGGACGGGGACGGAGCAGGGACGGAGTAGGGGACACGGGGACGGAGATGGGGACGGGGATGGAGCAGGGGACGGGGGGACGGAGGCGGGGACGGGGGGACGGAGGCGGGAGGCCGCGGGGCTGACGCCGCCGTCCCCGTCCCCGCAGGCGCCTGCGGCTCGCCGCCCCCGTCACCGCCGCGGCCGGGCGGCCGGGGGTGGCCGCGTCGCCGCCGGGGCTCGCCGCGCCGGCGCTGGCTGGGGGCGGCCGCGCGCGGGGGGCCGCCGTCACCGTCACCGTCACCGGCGGCCGGGGCGGCTCGGCGGCTCTTCGAGTGCGGTGAGTGCGGCAAGCGCTTCGGCCTGAGCTCCCACCTCATCCGGCACCAGCGGAGCCACACGGGCGAGCGGCCCTTCGGCTGCGGCGCCTGCGGCAAGGCCTTCGCCCAGCGCTCCGACCTGGCCCGCCACCAGCGCACGCACACCGGCGAGCGCCTCTACCGCTGCGGCGACTGCGGCAAGCGCTTCGCCGAGAGCTCCCACCTGCTGCGCCACCGCGTCACCCACTCGGGCGAGCGGCCCTTCCAGTGCCGCGTCTGCGGCAAGAGCTACGGCGACAGCTCCTACCTGGCCGTGCACCAGCGGGCCCACACCGGCGCCCGGCCCTACCGCTGCCCCCGCTGCGGCAAGGCCTTCGCCCGCACCTCCACCCTGGCCCGCCACCAGCGGGTCCACGGCCCCCCGGGGGGCCCGTGGCCGGGGCGCGCCGACCGACGCCCCCGCCTGGCCAAGCTCCGCCCCGCGGACGGCGGCTGGGAGGAGCGGGCAGACGGACACGCCCCCCTGGGGAAGCTCCGCCCCGCGGACGGCGAGTGGGAGGAGCTGGCAGACGGACGCGCCCCCCTGGGGAAGCTCCGCCCCGCGGACGGCGAGTGGGAGGAGCGGGCAGACAGACACACCCCCCTGGGGAAGCTCCGCCCCGTGGATGGCGGCTGGGAGGAGCTGGCAGACGGACACGCCCCCCTGGGGAAGCTCCGCCCTGTGGACGGCGGCTGGGAGGAGCGGGCAGACGGACACGCCCCCCTGGGGAAGCTCCGCCCCGTGGATGGCGGCTGGGAGGAGCGGGCAGACGGACACGCCCCCCTGGCCAAGCTCCGCCCCGCGGACGGCGGCTGGGAGGAGCTGGCAGACGGACACGCCCCCCTGGGGAAGCTCCGCCCCGTGGATGGCGGCTGGGAGGAGCGGGCAGACGGACACGCCCCCCTGGGGAAGCTCTGCCCTGGAGACGGCGAGTGGGAGGAGCTGGCAGATGGACACGCCCCCCTGGGGAAGCTCCGCCCCACGGACGGCAAGTGGGAGGAGCTGGCAGACGGACACGCCCCCCTGGGGAAGCTCCGCCCTGGAGACGGCGAGTGGGAGGAGCGGGCAGACGGACACGCCCCCCTGGGGAAGCTCCGCCCCACGGACGGCGGGTGGGAGGAGCTGGCAGACGGACACGCCCCCCTGGGGAAGCTCCGCCCTGCAGACGGCGGGTGGGAGGAGCTGGCAGACGGACACGCCCCCCTGGGGAAGCTCCACCCTGTGGACGGCGGGTGGGAGGAGCTCACAGATGGACACACCCACTTGACCAAGCTGCACCCTGGAGATGGTGAGTGGGAGGAGCTCACAGACGGACACGCCCACCTGGGGAAGCTCCGCCCCAGAGATGGTGAGTGGGAGGAGCTCACAGACGGACACACCCACTTGGCCAAGCTCCGCCCTAGAGACAGCAAGTGGGAGGAGCTCGCAGACGGACGTGCCCACTCAGGCAAGCTCCGCCCCAGAGACAAGTGGGAGGAGCTCGCAGATGGACACGCCCACTCAGTCAAGCTCCGCCCCGGAGATGGTGAGTGGGAGGAGCTCACAGATGGACACACCCCCTTAGGAAAGCTCCACCTCCAAGATGGGATGTGGCAGGAGCTCACAGACAGGCACGCCCCCCCGGGCAAACTCCACCCCCAAGGTGAGAGGTGGGAGGAGCTCGCAGACGGACACGCCCACCTGGGCAAGCTCCACCCCAGAGATGGTGAGTGGGAGGAGCTCAGAGATGGACATACCCCCCTGGACAAGCTCCGCCCACGAGAGTCAGCCTGGGAGGAGCTGGCAGATGGACACGCCCCCTTGGAGAAGCTCCGCCCTGGAGATGACGAGTGGGAGGAGCTGGGAGACGGACCCGCCTCTCTGAGGAAGCTCCACCCCAGAGACAGTGAGTGGGAGGAGCTTACAGACAGACACACCTCCCTGTGTAAGCTCCGCCCTCAAGGTGAGAGGTGGGAGGAGCTCACAGACGGACACACCCCCCTGCGAAAGCTCCACCCCGGAGACAGCGAGTGGGAGGAGCTCACAGACGGACACGCCCCCCTGGGGAAGCTCCGCCCCGAGGAGCGTGAGTGGGAGGAGCTGGCAGATGGACACACTCCCCTGCACAAGCTCCGCCCCCGGGTGGAGCTGTGGGAGGTGCTTGGACACGCCCCCTCGGTGAAGCCCCGCCCTGGAGAGGACCTGTGGGAGGGGCTTGTGCACGGCCCCGCCCCTGGGGTGGCAAGGCCCCGCCCCCGCGGGAGGAGGTGGGAGGGGCTGGGGCTGTGCCCCGCCTCCCCGGGGGACGGACCGCCCCCTCCCGCAGAGCCATGGGTGGGGCCGGGGGGAAGCCCCGCCTCCTCGACAGGGGAATGGGAGGAGCTGAGAGACTGCCCCGCCCCCGCGGCAGGTGAGCCCCACCCCCACGGCCAGAGGTGGGCGGGGCGGGGGCAGAGCCCCGCCCCCTCCGAGGAGGAGGAGCCGGACCCGGCAGCAGAGTGGGAGGAGCCTCCACCCTGCCCCGCCCCCCAGAGCCAGCCAGGGCTCCCATTGGGGGACGGGTGGGCGGGGCCCGGGCGGGGCTCCGCCCCTGCAGGTGGGTGGGAGGGGCTGGGGCGCTGGGCGGGCCGGAAGCCCCGCCCCCTGGGTGGGTGGGCAGGGCTGCGAGGCGGCCCCGCCCCGGGGGAGGGGGGCTCCAGCCTATCGGAGGAGGAGGAGGAGGGGGGGTGGGCGGGGCCGGGAGGCAGCCCCTGCCGCAAGCCCCGCCCCCTGCCCGAGGCTCCGCCCACCCCCCCCACCCGTCAGCTGCGCATCGTGGGGTGGCAGTGGGGGGTGGAGTGAGCCGTCGCCCGGCAACCGGGGGCTGGGGCGGGCGGTTGCTAGGCAACACTCGTCACTCGGCAACGGGGGGCGGGCCTTCTGGGTCGCCAGGCGACCGTTGCTAAGGGCGGCTCCCAACCCCCCCCCCCCCGTCTGTGGGCCGGGGTCAGAGGTCAACCGGGATCAATAAAGACCTGACGAGCTCTTGGCTCCGCCTCCTTCTGTGGGACCCAGGCGTCCGGGACCCCCCCCGAGGGGCCCAGGCGTCCGGGACCCCCCCGAGGAGCCCAGGCGTCCGGGAACCGCCCCGAGGGGCCCAGGCGTCCGGGACCCCCCCGAGGAGCCCAGGCGTCCGGGGACCCCCCCGAGGGGGCCCAGGTGTCCGGGAACCCCCCCGAGGGGCCCAGGCGTCCGGGAACCCCCCCCCGAGGGGGCCCAGGTGTCCGGGATCCCCCCCCCGAGGGGCCCAGGCGTCCGGGAACCCTCCCCCGAGGGGGCCAGGCGTCCGGAAACCCCCCCGAGGAGCCCAGGCGTCCGGGGACCCCCCCCGAGGGGCCCAGGCGTCCGGGACCCCCCCGAGGAGCCCAGGCGTCCGGGAACCGCCCCGAGGGGCCCAGGCGTCCGGGACCCCCCCGAGGAGCCCAGGCGTCCGGGATCCCCCCCGAGGGGCCCAGGCGTCCGGGGACCCCCCCCGAGGGGGCCAGGCGTCCGGGAACCCCCCCGAGGGGGCCCAGGCATCCGGAACCCCCCCCCAAGGGGCCCAGGCATCCGGGGACCCCCCCCGAGGGGGCCAGGCGTCCGGGAACCACCCCGAGGGGCCCAGGCGTCCGGGACCCCCCCGAGGAGCCCAGGCGTCCGGGAACCCTCCCGAGGGGCCCAGGCGTCCGGGGACCCCCCCCGAGGGGGCCAGGCGTCCGGGAACCCTCCCGAGGGGCCCAGGTGTCTGGGAACCACCCCGAGGGGCCCAGGCGTCCGGGAACCCCCCCGAGGAGCCCAGGTGTCCGGAAACCCTCCCGAGGGGCCCAGGTGTCCGGGAACCCCCCCCGAGGGGCCCAGGCGTCCGGAAACCCCCCCGAGGGGGCCCAGGCATCCGGAACCCCCCCCAAGGGGCCCAGGTGTCCGGGAACCCCCCCCCAAGGGGACCAGGTGTCCGGGAACCCCCCCCAAGGGACCAGGCATCTGGGAACCGCCTGAGGGGGCCCAGGCGTCCGGGACCCCCCCCCAAGGGGACCAGGTGTCCAGGAACTGCCCGAGGGGCCCAGGTGTCCGGGATCCCCCCCGAGGGGCCCAGGCGTCCGGGAACCCCCCCCCTCAAGGGGGCCCAGGCGTCCGGGCACCTCTCTCTGCCCCCCCCCGCCTGCTATTGGCTGCTGCCGGGCTGTGGGGCAGCCTACGGCGTCCCCCATTGGCTAGTGCCCATCCGGCCACCAGCCCTGCACTCTGATTGGCCGGGAGCGCTGTCCATCTGGCCAGCCCCTCCCCCTGCCTGCAGCAGCTGGGCGGCGATTGGCCAGAGCGGCTGCCAGTCTCCCCCCATCTGCTGGCTGATTGGCTGCGCTCCCACCCCCTCCCGCCCCCTGGCTCCTATTGGCTGGGGGAAGCGCTGGTAGCTGATTGGCTGAGCCCCTGCCCCCCTCTTCCCCTCCCCGTTGGCCGCCGCCCTCCGCCAGCCCCGCTTCCTCTTCCTGCCCTGCCGGCCCCGCCCCCTCCCCGCACCGCCCAATGAGAGCCGCCGCTCCAGGTGGGGCCGGGCCGCGATTGGCCGGGGCGGGCGGGGCTGCGCGCGCATCGCCGCGGCGACGGGAGAGCGGGGGAGGGGGTCGCTCCGGTCCCCGCCAGCCCCCGCCGCCCCCCGCCGCCCCTCCCCCGCTCGGCCGCCCCCCTCCCCCCGCATCTGCCGGGGGGGCGGGGCCCGGCCCGGCGCCATGGAGACGGGGGCCCCCGCGCCCCCCCCCCGCCACAACGCCCCCCGCTCGGCCCTCTACAGCGCCAAGATGGCCGCCCCCCGCCCGCCGGGCCGGGCCGCCGGGCCGCCGATGGCCAACGGGGGGTCGGCGGCGGCCAACCAGGGGGCGGAGGCCGGCGCGGGGCCGGCGGCGGCCAATGAGGAGGCGGAGACCTCGGCGGGGTCATCGGCGGCCATCGCGGGGTCAACGACGCCCAACGCGGGGTCAACGGCGGCCATCACGGGGTCAACGACACCCAACGGAGGTTCGGTGGCCATCACGGGGTCAACGATGCCCAACGGAGGTTCGGCGGCCATCGCGGGGTCAACGACGCCCAACACGGGGTCAACGACGGCCATCGCGGGGTCAACAACGCCCAACGCAGGTTTGGCGGCCATCACGGGGTCAACGACGCCCAACGCAGGTTTGGCGGCCATCGCGGGGTCAACGACACCCAACGCAGGGTCGGCGGTGGCCATCGCGGGGTCAACGGCAGCCGGCGCCTGGGTGACGGCGACCGAGGGGGAGGCCGAGGCCGGCACGAGCTCAGCGACCGCCATCTCGGCGTCAACTGCGCCGGCGGAGGCCGTCCCGGGGCCAACATCAACCGTCTCGGCGGCGGCAGCCATCCGGGCGGCAACGGCGGCCAACGCGGTGTCAACGCCGGCCATCTTGGTGTCAACACTGGGCAACGCGGTGTCGACAGCATCTGACGTGGTGCCGACGGCGGCCAACGCGGCGCCAACGGCGGCCATCTCGATGTCAACGGCGGCCATGTCAACGCCAACAGTAGCCATCTTGACGCCGCCGGCGGCCATCTCGACATCAACAGTGGCCATCTTGACCCCAACGGTGGCCATGTTGACACCCACAGCGGCCATCTCGACCCCGACGGCGGCCATCTCGATGTCACCGGCGGCCATGTCAACGCCAACAGTAGCCATCTCGATGCCGCCGGCGGCCATCTCGACGTCAACAGCGGCCATCTTGACCCCAACGGTGGCCGTGTTGACACCCACAGCGGCCATCTCGACGTCCACAGCGGCCATCTCAACGTCCACGGCGGCCATCTTGACCCCGACGGTGGCCGTGTTGACACCCACAGCGGCCATCTCGACGTCCACGGCGGCCATCTCGCCGCCGCCGGCGGCCGCGGCGGGGCCGTGCGGGGCCGAGGAGGGGCCGGAGGCCCCCGCGCAGGCGGCGGCCGCGCCGGGCTCGCCGGACGAGCCGGGGCCGCCGGCGGCCAACGGGCCGGCGCGGGGCTCGCGGGGCAGCCTGGGCCCCGGCATCCCCGGCCCCCGGGGGGCCGAGCTGGACTCCGTGAGCCTGCTGTCGGGCACGCTGGAGTCGCTGGCCGGCCCCTTCCCGGACGACGCCAGCTCCCTGGGCTCCGACTCCGAGGCGGCCGGGCCGCCCTTCCGCCGCACCGACCGCTACGGCTTCCTGGGCGGCAGCCAGTACTCGGAGGCCCCGTGAGTGCCCCCCGCCCGCGCCCCACGGCGCCGCCCCCCCGGGCGGGCGGCTGAGACCCGGCGCGCTCGGTGCGCCTTCCCGGCCCCCTCCGCCGGGGCCTCCTGGCTCCCCGCTGGCGGGGGGGGGTTGGGGGGAGCCTCTGTCCCCTGGGGGGTCCTGGGCTATGGGGCAGCCGGGGGGAACGGCATGGCGCTCGCCGTGGGGCCGGGTCGGGGGATGGACGGGGGGCCGGGGGCGCTCGCCGTGGGGCCGGGTCGGGGGACGGACGGGGGGACGGGGGGCTCGCCGTGGGGCCGGGTCGGGGGACGGACGGGGGGCCGGGGGCGCTCGCCGTGGGGCCGGGTCGGGGGACGGACGGGGGGACGGGGGGCTCGCCGTGGGGCCGGGTCGGGGGATGGATCGGGGGACGGGGGGGCTCGCCGTGGGGCTGGGTTGGGGGACGGACGAGGGGACGGGGGGGCTCGCCGTGGGGCTGGGTCGGGGGATGGACGAGGGGACGGGGGGGCTCGCTGTGGGGCCGGGTCGGGGGACGGATCGGGGGCCGGGGGGGCTCGCCGTGGGGCCGGGTTGGGGGATGGATCTGGGGCCGGGGGGGCTCGCTGTGGGGCCGGGTTGGGGGACGGACGAGGGGCCGGGGGGCTCACCGTGGGGCCGGGTTGGGGGACGGACGAGGGGCCGGGGGGGCTCGCCGTGGGGCTGGGTCGGGGGATGGATCGGGGGGCCGGGGGGGCTCGCTGTGGGGCCGGGCCGGGGCCGCCGTGGGGCTGGGTCGGAGGATGGATCGGGGGCCGGGGGGGCTCGCCGTGGGGCCGGGCCGGGGCCGCCATGGGGCTGGGTCGGAGGATGGATTGGGGGCCAGGGGGGCTCGCCGTGGGGCCGAGCTGGGGCTGCCGTGGGGCTGGGTCGGAGGATGGATCTGGGGCCGGGGGGGCTCGCCGTGGGGCCGGGCCGGGGCCGCCGTGGGGCTGGGTCTGGGGACAGATCGGGGGCCGGAGGGGCTCGCCGTGGGGCCGGGCCGGGGCCGCCGTGGGGCTGGGTCGGAGGATGGATCTGGGGATGGGGGGGCTCGCCGTGGGGCCGGGCCGGGGGACAGACGTGGGGACGGGGGGGCTCGCCGTGGGGCCGGGCCGGGGCCGCCGTGGGGCTGGGTCGGAGGATGGATCTGGGGCCGGGGGGGCTCGCCATGGGGCCGGGCCGGGGCCGCCGTGGGGCTGGGTCGGAGGATGGATCGGGGGCCGGGGGGGCTCGCCGTGGGGCCGGGCCGGGGCCGCCGTGGGGCTGGGTCGGAGGATGGATCTGGGGCCGGGGGGGCTCGCCGTGGGGCCGGGCCGGGGCCGCCGTGGGGCGCTGACCCCCGCCCGGCCCCAGGGAGAGCTCGGTGCCGGTGGACGTGGCCCGGCAGCGGGAGCTGAAGTGGCTGGAGATGTTCGCGCACTGGGACAAGTGGCTCTCGCGGCGCTACCAGAAGGTGAGGGGGGCCCTGCCCCACGGCCGGCTCTGCGGAGGGGTCCCCTGCCCCATGGCGGGCGCTGGGGGGCAGCCATGGGGCCGGAGCGCCAGGTCGGGGCAGTTGCCCTGCCCCACGGGGTGCCTTCACGGGGGCGTGTGCTGGGGACGCTCCGGTACGTCTCGGGGGCCTCTCCGTGGTGGCCGCTCTGGCCCATCTTGGGGGTGTCTCTGTGGTGGCTGCTCTGGTCCTTCTCTGGCCTGTCTCCATGGCGGTGGCTCCGTGCCACCCCCGTGGTGGGTCGTCCCCGGGGCAGGACATCTCGGCCATGGCGGCTCCGTCCCACCCTCGGGGTGGGAAGTCTCCAGGGTGGGACGTTTCGGTGGTGGTGGCTCCATCCCGTCCCTGGAGTGGGACATCTCCACGGCGGGAGGTCTCCCTAGTGGGACGTCTCTGGGGCTGGTGGCTCTGTGGTGTCCCCACGGCGGGACATCTCTGGGGCTGGTGGCTCTGTGGTGACCCCGCGGTGGGAGGTTTCCAGGGCTGGTGGCTCCGTGGTGACCCTGTGGTGGGAGGTCTCCAGGGCTGGTGGCTCCGTGGTGTCCCTGTGGTGGGAGGTCACCGGGCTGGTGGCTCCGTGGTGACCCCGCGGCGGGAGGTCTCCGGGGCTGGTGGCTCCGTGGTGTCCCCACGGTGGGACGTCTCCAGGGCTGGTGGCTCCGTGGTGACCCCGCGGTGGGACATCTCGGGGGCTGGTGGCTCCGTGGTGTCCCCGCGGTGGGAGGTCTCCGGGGCTGGTGGCTCCGTGGTGACCCCGCGGCGGGAGGTCTCCGGGCTGGTGGCTCCGTGGTGACCCCGCGGTGGGAGGTCTCCGGGGCTGGTGGCTCCGTGGTGTCCCCGTGGTGGGAGGTCTCCGGGGCTGGTGGCTCCGTGGTGACCCCGCGGCGGGAGGTCTCCGGGGCTGGTGGCTCCGTGGTGACCCCGCGGCGGGACGTCTCCGGGCTGGTGTCCCCGCGGCGGGACGTCACCGTCTGGTGGCTCCGGGTGACGCGTGTGGCCCGGGCGCAGGTGAAGCTGCGCTGCCGCAAGGGCATCCCGTCCTCGCTGCGCGCCAGGGCCTGGCAGCTGCTCTCCGGCAGCAAGGAGCTGCTCGACCGCAACCCCGGCCGCTTCCAGGTGAGCGCCGGGGGCGGGGCCTGCCCGCGGGGGGCGGGGCCCGGCAGCCGGGGGCGGGGCCCGCGCTGAGGCCGGCTCCGCCCCCTTCCCCCCAGGAGCTGGAGCGGCAGCCGGGCGACCCCAGGTGGCTGGACGTCATCGAGAAGGACCTGCACCGCCAGTTCCCCTTCCACGAGATGTTCGCCGCCCGCGGCGGGCACGGGTCAGGCCCCCCGGCCCGGCCCCGCCCCCTCCCCCAGGCCCCGCCCTCCCCCTCCGGCTCCTGCTGGGTTGGCCCCACCCCTTCGGGTTGACCCCGACCCACCTCGGGTTGACCTCACCCCCCCCTTGGGTTGACCCTACTCCCCTTCGGGTTGGCTCCACCTCTTTGGGTTGACCCCGCCCCAGCTTGAGTGGGCCCCGCCCCACTTTGGGGTGACCCCACCCCCCCGTTTGGGTTGACCTCGCCCCCTCTTTTGGGTTGGCCCCACCCCTTTGGGTTGACCCCGACCCACCTCGGGTTGACCTCACCCCCCCCTTGGGTTGACCCTACTCCCCTTCGGGTTGGCTCCACCTCTTTGGGTTGGCTCCACCTCTTTGGGTTGGCTCCACCTCTTTGGGTTGACCCCGCCCCAGCTTGAGTGGGCCCCACCCCACTTTGGGGTGACCCCCCCCCCCGTTTGGGTTGACCTCGCCCCCTCTTTTGGGTTGGCCCCACCCCTTCGGGTTGACCCCGACCCACCTCGGGTTGACCTCACCCCCCCCTTGGGTTGACCCTACTCCCCTTCGGGTTGGCTCCACCTCTTTGGGTTGGCTCCACCTCTTTGGGTTGACCCCGCCCCAGCTTGAGTGGGCCCCACCCCACTTTGGGGTGACCCCACCCCCCGTTTGGGTTGACCTCGCCCCCTCCTTTGGGTTGGCCCCACCCCTTTGGGTTGACCCCGCCCCACCTTGTGTTGACCTCACCCCCCTTTGCATTGACCCACCCACCCTTTGGGTTGGCCCCGCCCCACTTTGCATTGGCCCCACCCCCTTTGGATTCACCCCACCCCCTTTGGGTTTGACTTCACCCCCTTGGGTTGGTCCCGGCCTCTTGGCTTTGGCCCCGCCCCCTCCCCACTGGCCCCTCCCTGCTCGCCCCGCCTCCTCTGGGCTGACCCCGCCCCTTTCCAGGTGAACGTCGCCTGGGCTCCGCCCCATCCCACCCGGGCCCTCCCCCTCTGGGCTGGCTCCTCCCCTTCCTGCAGCCCCCGGTCACCATGGCCACACCCCACTGAGCCCACCCCCTGTGGCTCCGCCCTGAGGCCCCACCCCCGGCTGGCCCTGCCCCTCGCTGACCATGGCCCCACCCCCGAGCCCCTATACCCTATACCCCGCCCCCAGCTCAGGCCCCGCCCCCCGAGCCAAGGCCCCGCCCCCCGATCCCAGACCCCGCCCTGCAAGCAGCAGGAGCTGTTCCGGGTGCTGAAGGCCTGCACCGGCCACTGCCAGGCCCCGCCCCCGATGCCAGGCCCCGCCCCCTGAGCCCAGGTCCCGCCCCCAGCCCAGACCACGCCCCCCTAGCCCAGGCCCCGCCCCCTGAGCCCAGGCCCCGCCCCGCAGGCAGCAGGAGCTGTTCCGGGTGCTGAAGGCCTACACCGTGCACCAGCCCGACGAGGGCTACTGCCAGGCCCCGCCCCCCGATCCCAGGCCCCGCCCCCAGCCCAGACCACGCCCCCCCAGCCCAGTCCCCGCCCCCTGAGCCCAGGCCCCGCCCCGCAGGCAGCAGGAGCTGTTCCGGGTGCTGAAGGCCTACACCGTGCACCGGCCCGACGAGGGCTACTGCCAGGCCCCGCCCCCCGATCCCAGGCCCCGCCCCCAGATCCCAGGCCCCGCCCCCCGAGCCCAGGCCCCGCCCCCGAGCCCAGACCCCGCCCCCTGAGCCCAGGCCCCGCCCCGCAGGCAGCAGGAGCTGTTCCGGGTGCTGAAGGCCTACACCGTGCACCGGCCCGACGAGGGCTACTGCCAGGCCCCGCCCCCGATCCCAGGCCCCGCCCCCAGCCCAGACCCCGCCCCCTGAGCCCAGGCCCCGCCCCGCAGGCAGCAGGAGCTGTTCCGGGTGCTGAAGGCCTACACCGTGCACCGGCCCGACGAGGGCTACTGCCAGGCCCAGGCGCCCGTGGCCGCCGTCCTGCTCATGCACATGCCCGCCGAGGTGCCACCCCGTCCCCGCGCCCCTGCTGGGGGGGGACCCCTGGGACCTGCATGGGGAGAGGGGGACCCCTGGGACCTGCATGGGGAGGGGGTGACCCCTGGGACCTGCATGGGGAGGGGGGGACACCTGGGACCTGCATGGGGAGGGGACCCCTGGGACCTGCATGGGGAGGGGGTGACCCCTGGGACCTGCATCTGGGGGGGGACCCCTGGGACCTGCATGGGGAGGGGGTGACCCCTGGGACCTGCATCTGGGGGGGGACACCTGGGACCTGCATGGGGAGGGGGGGACACCTGGGACCTGCATGGGGGGGGGACACCTGGGACCTGCATGGGGGGGAGACCCCTGGGACCTGCATGAGGGGGACACCTGGGACCTGCATGGGGAGGGGGTGACCCCTGGGACCTGCATCTGGGGGGGGACCCCTGGGACCTGCATGGGGAGGGGGGGACACCTGGGACCTGCATCTGGGGGGGGACACCTGGGACCTGCATGGGGAGGGGGGGACACCTGGGACCTGCATCTGGGGGGGGACCCCTGGGACCTGCATGGGGAGGGGGGGACCCCTGGGACCTGCATGGGGGGGGGACCCCTGGGACCTGCATGGGGAGGGGGGGACACCTGGGACCCCAAGGGGGGGGACCCCTGGGACCTGCATGGGGGGGGACCCCTGGGACCTGCATGGGGAGGGGGGGACCCCTGGGACCTGCATGGGGGCGACCCCTGGGACCTGCATGGGGGGGGACCCCTGGGACCTGCATGGGGAGGGGGGGACCCCTGGGACCTGCATGGGGGGGGGACCCCTGGGACCTGCATGGGGGGGGACCCCTGGGACCTGCATGGGGAGGGGGGGACCCCTGGGACCTGCATGGGGGGGGGACCCCTGGGACCTGCATGGGGGGGGACCCCTGGGACCTGCATGGGGAGGGGACCCCTGGGACCTGCATGGGGAGAGGGGGACCCCTGGGACCTGCATGGGGGGGGGACACCTGGGACCTGCATGGGGGGGGGACCCCTGGGACCTGCATGGGGGGGGACCCCTGGGACCTGCATGGGGAGAGGGGGACCCCTGGGACCTGCATGGGGGGGACACCTGGGACCCCAAGGGGGGGGGACACCTGGGACCTGCATGGGGGGGGACACCTGGGACCCCAAGGGGGGGGGACACCTGGGACCTGCATGGGGGGGGACCCCTGGGACCTGCATCTGGGGGGGGGGACACAGCTGGGACCTGCATGGGGGGGACCCCTGGGACCTGCATCTGGGGGGGGGACACACCTGGTCCCCGGACACCTGGGCCCCTGGTGGGGGGGATGCCTGGCCCCCATGGGGACACCTGGGCCCTGGACGGGGAGACCCCGGGGAGGGGGACCCCTGGGTCCCGGATGCCTGGGACCAGAGGGGTGGGGGGCAGTGCGGGGGGGGCCGGACGCCTGGGCCCCCTGTGCTGACCCCCCCCTCCCCCCCGCAGCAAGCCTTCTGGTGCCTGGTGCAGATCTGCGAGAAATACCTGCCCGGCTACTACAGCGCCGGCCTGGTGCGGGGCCGGGGGGGGCCGGGGGGGCTCTGGAGTGCTATGGGGGGATAGGGGAGTCATGGGGGGCCGGGGGAGCGGGGGGCCTGGGGGGGCTGGGGGGGTTATGGGGGGCTGTAGGGGGTGCTGGGGGGCAACGGGGGCTGCTGGGGGCTGATGGGACACATGGGGGGGCTGCAGGGGCTTGTGTGCTGCTGGGGGGGTGCCGTGGGGCGCCGTGGGGTGCTGTGGGGCGCCGTGCATGGCCGTGGGGCGCCGTGGGGAGCCGTGGGGCACCGTGCACGGCCGTGGGGCGCCGTGGGGCGCACTGACCCCCCCCCGTGCCCCCCCCGGTGCAGGAGGCGGTGCAGCTGGACGGGGAGGTGTTCGGGGCGCTGCTGCGGCGGGCGCTGCCGTGGGGCGTCGTGCACGGCCGTGGGGTGTCGTGCATGGCCGTGGGGCGTCGTGCACGGCCGTGGGGCGTCGTGCATGGCCGTGGGGCGCCGTGGGGCACCGTGCACGGCCGTGGGGCGCCGTGGGGCGCACTGACCCCCCCCCGTGCCCCCCCCGGTGCAGGAGGCGGTGCAGCTGGACGGGGAGGTGTTCGGGGCGCTGCTGCGGCGGGCGCTGCCGTGGGGCGTCGTGCACGGCCGTGGGGCACCGTGCACGGCCATGGGGCGCCGTGGGGCGCCGTGCACGGCCGTGGGGCGCCGTGGGGCGCACTGACCCCCCCCGTCCCCCCCCCCCGGTGCAGGAGGCGGTGCAGCTGGACGGGGAGGTGTTCGGGGCGCTGCTGCGGCGGGCGCTGCCGTGGGGCGTCGTGCATGGCCGTGGGGCACCGTGCACGGCCGTGGGGCACCGTGGGGCACCGTGCACGGCCGTGGGGCACCGTGCATGGCCGTGGGGCGCCGTGGGGCGCACTGACCCCCCCCCGTCCCCCCCCCGGGTGCAGGAGGCGGTGCAGCTGGACGGGGAGGTGTTCGGGGCGCTGCTGCGGCGGGCGCTGCCGTGGGGCGTCGTGCATGGCCGTGGGGCGCCGTGGGGCGTCGTGCACGGCCGTGGGGCGCCATGGGGCGCACTGACCCCCCCCCCGTCCCCCCCCCGGTGCAGGAGGCGGTGCAGCTGGACGGGGAGGTGTTCGGGGCGCTGCTGCGGCGGGCGGCCCCCGCGGCCCACCGGCACCTGCGGCGCTGGCGCGTGGAGCCCGTCCTCTACCTGACCGAGTGGTTCATGTGCATCTTCGCCCGCAGCCTGCCCTGGGCCGCCGTCCTGCGCGTCTGGGACATGTTCTTCTGCGAGGGTGCGGGGGCGCGCGCGGGGGGGACACGCGGGGGCGGGCGCCCGTGCACGGTGCTGCCCGGCCCCGGCGCGGGCGCGTGGTGCACGGGTGACGCGCGTGCACTCCGTCCGTGTGCCGTGCGCGGGGCAGTGAGGCGTGTGCATGATGTGTGCGTGCCGTGTGCGTGGGGCCGTGACGGCTGTGCGTGGCGTGTGCACAGCTGAAGATCATACGTGCAGGGCGGTGACGCATGTGCAGGCATGTCCGTGGCGTGTGCATCCCGGGTGGGTGCCATGTGCGGGGGGTGATGCGTGTGCAAGTGTGTGCAGGCGTGTGCAGGCGTGTGCGGTGCCGCATGCGTGGTGATGCATGTGCAGGCGTGTGCAGGCGTGTGCATGCAGGTGTGCGCGGTGACGGGTGCACAGGCGTGTGCAGGCGTGTGCAGGCATGTGCATGCAGGCGTGCGCAGTGACGCGTGTCCGTGGCATGTGCAGGTGTGTGCAGGCATGCGTGGTGACGCGTGTGCAGGCGTGTGCAGGCGTGCGCGGTGATGTGTGTGCAGGCGTGTGCAGGTGTGTGCAGGCGTGTGCAGGCGTGTGCATGCAGGCGTGCGTGGTGACGGGTGCACAGGCATGTGCAGGCGTGTGCAGGTGTGTGCATGCAGGCGTGCGCGGTGACGCGTGTGCAGGCGTGCGCAGGCGTGCGTGGTGACGCGTGTGCAGGCGTGCGTGGTGACGTGTGCAGGCGTGCGCAGGCGTGTGCATGCAGGCGTGCGCGGTGACGCGTGTGCGTGTCCGTGGCGTGCGCAGGCGTGAAGGTCATGTTCCGCGTGGGGCTGGTGCTGCTGCGCCGGGCGCTGGGCTCCCCCCAGCAGCTCCGCGGCTGCCAGGGGATGTACGAGACCATGGAGCGGCTGCGGGGGCTGCTGGCCGCCGGCCTGCCCGAGGACGCCCTGGTGCACGAGGTGGGCGCGGGGGGGGCGCGGGGGGGCGCGGGGGCGCGGGGGGCCACAGGCGTGGGGAGCCGTGGGGCAGCAGGCGTGGGGAGCCGTGGGGCAGCAGGCGTGGGGCGGCGTGGGGCCGTGGGGCAGCGTGGAGCCGTGGGGCGGCGTGGGGGGCCGTGGGGGGGTGTGGGGCCGCAGGCGTGGGGCCGTGGGGCAGCGTGGAGCCGTGGGGCGGCGTGGGGCCACAGCCGTGGGGCGGTGTGGGGCGGCATGGGGCCGTGGGGAGCCGTGGGGCCGCAGGCGTGGGGAACCGTGGGGTGGCGTGGGGGTGTGGGGCCGCAGCCGTGGTGCTGTGGGGCGGCGTGGGGCCATGGGGCGGTGTGGGGCGGCAGGCGTGGGGCGGCGTGGAGCTGTGGGGCAGCGCGGGGAGCCGTGGGGTGGCGCGGGGCGGCAGGCGTGGGGCCGTGGGGCGGCGTGGGGCAGTGTGGGGCAGCAGCTGTGGGGCGGCGCGGGGCGGTGGGGAGCCGTGGGGAGCCGTGGGGCGGCGTGGGGCGGCGCGGGGCGGCGCAGGGAGCCGTGGGGAGCCGTGGGGCGGCGTGGGGCGGCGCGGGGAGCCGTGGGGCGGCGCGGGGAGCCGTGGGGAGCCATGGGGCGGCAGGCGTGGGGCCGTGGGGAGCCGTGGGGCAGCGCGGGGCGGCGCGGGGAGCCGTGGGGAGCCGTGGGGAGCCGTGGGGAGCCGTGGGGCGGCAGGCGTGGGGCGGTGGGGCGGCGCGGGGCGGCGCGGGGACGCCGAGGTGCCGGCGGGCCGCAGGCGACGTCGCTGCCGGTGACGGAGGCGCTGATCGAGCGGGAGAGCGGGGCGCAGCTGCGGCGCTGGCGGGAGACGCGGGGCGAGCTGCAGCGCCCGCCGCCCCGGCGCCTGCACGGGGCCCGCGCCATCCTGGAGGAGCGGCAGCGCCGGGGGGGCCCCCCCGCCGCCCCCCCCCGCCGGGAGCCGGCGCCCGGCACGGAGGGGCGCCCGGAGCAGAGGCACCGGCTGGAGGCGCGCAAGGAGGGGTTGCACGAAGGGCAGACGTGCAAGGAGCGGTTGCACGAGGTGGAGACGTGCAAGGAGCGGTTGCACGAAGGGCAGACGTGCAAGGAGCAGTTGCACGAGGCGGAGGCGTGCAAGGAGCGGTTGCACGAGGCGGAGACGTGCAAGGAGCAGTTGCACGAGGTGGAGACGTGCAAGGAGCAGTTGCACGAGGTGGAGACGTGCAAGGAGCGGCTGCACGAGGCGGAGGCGTGCAAGGAGCGGTTGCACGAAGGGCAGACGTGCAAGGAGCAGTTGTACAAGGTGGAGACGTGCAAGGAGTGGTTGCACGAAGGGCAGACGTGCAAGGAGCAGTTGTACAAGGTGGAGACGTGCAAGGAGTGGTTGCATGAGGCGGAGACGTGCAAGGAGCAGTTGCACGAGGCGGAGACGTGCAAGGAGCAGTTGCACGAAGGGCAGACGTGCAAGGAGTGGCTGCACGAGGTGGAGACGTGCAAGGAGCAGTTGCACGAGGCGGAGACGTGCAAGGAGCAGTTGTACAAGGTGGAGACGTGCAAGGAGCGGTTGCACGAGGCGGAGACGTGCAAGGAGCGGTTGCACGAGGTGGAGACGTGCAAGGAGCAGTTGCACAAGGTGGAGACGTGCAAGGAGCAGTTGCACGAGGTGGAGATGTGCCAGGAGCGGTTGCACGAAGGAGAAGAGTGCAATGAACAATTGCACAAAGTGGAGGAGCGCCAGGAGCAATTGCACAAGACAGAAGAGCGCCAGGAGCGGCTGCACGAGGCGGAGACGTGCAAGGAGCAGTTGCACGACAAGCAGACGTGCCAGGAGCGGTTGCGCGAAGGAGAAGAGTGCGATGAACAATTGCAGGCAGCGCAGGAGCCCCAGGAGCAGCTGCCCAAAGCAGGGGAGCGCAACGAGCGCTTGCACAAGACAGAAGAGCGCCAGGAGCGGTTGCACGAGGCGGAGACGTGCAAGGAGCGGTTGCACGGGCCGGAGGGGCCCCAGGAGCGGCAGCGGGCGGCGCAGGGGTCCCGGCAGCGGCCGGCGGCCAGGGGGCTGCTGGAGAAGTGCCGGCAGCGGCTGCAGGGCAAGGGGGCGGCAGCGGCCCCCGAGAAGGCGCCATCGAAGCGGCCGGCGCGGAAGGCGGCGGCGGCGGCAGCGGCGGCACCAGGGGCGGCCGGGGACCGGGACCCCCCCGGGCGGCAGGACGCCTACTTCTGAGCCAGGTGGGAGTTGCCTCCGTCCGTCCCTCCATCCGTCCATCCCTCCCTCCATCCCTTCGTCCGTCCCTCCATCCATCCGTCCGTCCATCCCTCCGTCCCTCCCTCCATCCCTCCATCCATTCCTCCGTCCGTCCCTCCGTCCATCCCTCCCTCCATCCCTCCATCCATTCCTCCCTCCGTCCCTCCCTCCATCCCTCCATCCATCCGTCCGTCCATCCCTCCGTCCATCCCTCCGTCCATCCATCACTCTGCCCCTCCATCCCTCCATCCCTCCGTCCCTCCCTCCATCCCTCCATCCATTCCTCCCTCCGTCCGTCCATCCCTCCCTCCATCGCTCCAGCCGTCCCTCCATCTGTCCATCCCTCCGTCCCTCCGTCCGTCCATCCCTCCGTCCATCCCTCCCTCCAGACGCCCCCGGGATGGACGGCTCGGTTTGATCGGCAGCTGCCTTTGATTGACAGCTTGCTTTGATCGGCAGCTCTGGTTGACTGACAACTGCCTTTGATTGGCGGCTCCCTTCATTGGCAGCTGCCTTTGATTAATGATTCCCGCTGATTGACAGCTGCTTTTCACTGCTGGCTCCATTTGATTGACAGCTGCCATTGATTGACAGCCGCTGTGGGTGGCAGTTACCTTTGATTGACAGCTGCCTTTGATTGACAGTTGCGTGTGGTTGGCTGCCACCTTTGATTAGTGGATTGCATTGATTGACAGCTGCCTTTGATTGGCAGCTGCCGTTCATGCATGTGACCGCCGGCTTCGGAGTGACGCCCTGCCCAGCCTTTGATTGACACCCTCATTGGATTGATGGCTCCCTTTGATTGACAGGCCACCCCACCTTTGATTGACAGCTCCCCTTGATTGACAGCTCCCCATCCATCAACTCGCCGGCCTGCCTCCGGTTGACGGCTCCTGCGATTGATTGACAGCTCCTGGGATTGATCGATGGCTCCTGGGATTGATCGATGGCTCCTGGGATTGACCGCTCCTGCGATTGATTGACAGCTCCTGCGATTGATTGACAGCTCCTGGGATTGATCGATGGCTCCTGGGATTGATCGATGGCTCCTGGGATTGACCGCTCCTGTGATTGATTGATGGCTCCTGTGATAGACAGCTCCTGTGATTGATTGACAGCTCCTATGATTGACACTCCGGGCCCGGTGCCCCCCTCCCCCCCCGGGGCTGCCCGGACGCCTGGGCCCCCTCCTCCCCCCCCCCAGCGCTTATTTAACGGGACGACACTGGACCCCCCCCCCCCCGGACGCCCCTCGTTAGCGGCGGGTCGTTAGCGCCCCCCGTTCCGGGGGGGCTGCGGCTTTGTGGCTTCGTTTGAAGGAAAAAACAGCGAGACGGGGTTAACGAGGAGCCCCCAAACGAGCGGCCCGGCCCCGAGTCGTCCTTGGGGGCTGCGGGGGCGGTTTGGGGGGGCAGGAGCGGGGGGGGCTGAGGGAAACGGGGGATTTGGGGGGGGAAGGGGCGTTTTGGGGGGTCCCAGGCGGTTCGGGGGGGCAGGAGTGGGGGGGGCTGAGGGAAACGGGAGATTTGGGGGGGAAAGGGGTGTTTTGGGGGGTCCCAGGCGGTTCGGGGGGGCAGGAGCGGGGAGGGCTGAGGGAAACGGGAGATTTGGGGGGAAAGGGGCGTTTTGGGGGGTCCCAGGCGGTTCGGGGGGGCAGGAGCGGGGGGGGCTGAGGGAAACGGGGGATTTGGGGGGGAAAGGGGCGTTTTGGGGGGTCCCAGGCGGTTCGGGGGGGCAGGAGCGGGGGGGGCTGAGGGAAACGGGGGATTTGGGGGGGGAAGGGGCGTTTTGGGGGGTCCCAGGCGGTTCGGGGGGGCAGGAGTGGGGGGGGCTGAGGGAAACGGGAGATTTGGGGGGGAAAGGGGTGTTTTGGGGGGTCCCAGGCGGTTCGGGGGGGCAGGAGCGGGGAGGGCTGAGGGAAACGGGAGATTTGGGGGGGAAAGGGGCGTTTTGGGGGGTCCCAGGCGGTTCGGGGGGGCAGGAGCGGGGGGGGCTGAGGGAAACGGGGGATTTGGGGGGGAAAGGGGCGTTTTGGGGGGTCCCAGGCGGTTCGGGGGGGCAGGAGCGGGGGGGGCTGAGGGAAACGGGGGATTTGGGGGGGGAAGGGGCGTTTTGGGGGGTCCCAGGCGGTTCGGGGGGGCAGGAGCGGGGGGGGCTGAGGGAAACGGGGGATTTGGGGGGGGAAGGGGCGTTTTGGGGGGTCCCAGGCGGTTCGGGGGGGCAGGAGCGGGGGGGGCTGAGGGAAACGAGGGATTTGGGGGGGGAAGGGGCGTTTTGGGGGGTCCCAGGCGGTTCGGGGGGGCAGGAGCGGGGGGGGCTGAGGGAAACGAGGGATTTGGGGGGGGAAGGGGCGTTTTGGGGGGTCCCAGGCGGTTCGGGGGGGCAGGAGTGGGGGGGGCTGAGGGAAACGGGAGATTTGGGGGGGAAAGGGGTGTTTTGGGGGGTCCCAGGCGGTTCGGGGGGGCAGGAGCGGGGGGGGCTGAGGGAAACGGGGGATTTGGGGGGGGGGAAGGGTGGGTTTGGGGGTCTCCCAGGCGGTTTGGGGTGGTTTCAGGAGGAAATGGAGGGCTGGGGGTGGCTCGGGGTGTTGAGGGGGGTTTGGGGGGGGAAGGGAGTTTTGGGGGATCCCGGGGGAAATGGGGGTCACGTGGGGCTGGGGGGGCAGGGCCAGGGTGGGTGGGGGAGGAAATGGGGTCGCGGCCCCTTTAAGAGCTGCCCACACTGCCCGCCGGCGCTGAAGCCGCAGTCCTGCCCGGGCCGTGACGCCACTTCCGCCCTGCCGCCCGCCCTGCCCCGGAAGTGCTTCCGTCGCGGTAGCGCAGCCACCGGCGGGGCCGCGGGGTGAGCGGCCCGCGCGCGCCTTACCGGGGGTGGGGGGGTGGGGGGGGTTCATTTACATATTCAAATGAGGCACCCCGCGGCGCCCCTGGGAGCCGCCCCCTGGGGGGCGGTTTTGGGGGGGTTTGGGGCAGTTTAGGGGGCGGCCCAGAGCCCGGGGGGAGCCGGGACCCCACGGCCGAGTCGGGGAGCTTCGAGGGGTCCCCGTGGGCGGCGGCGGGTGGCGAGCGCCGCCAGTCGCCGTGGCCTGGGGGCGGGGGGGAGGGGCTTTAGTATGGGCGTGGCGAGCGCGGCTCATTTGCATATGCAAATAGGAGGTGTGTTAACGGGGGGTTAATGGGGGGGGACGATGGGGTTAAGAGCGGGCTGGTGGGGGCCTTAATGGGGGGGGGGTCAAGGGGGCTGTTAACGGGGGTTATTGGGGGCAGTTAATGAGCTGCTGGGGATTAACGGGCCTTAATGGGGCAAACGGGGGCTACTGGGGGGGAATGGGGAGCTAATGAGGGCCAGGGGGCAGTTAACGGGGGCTGCTACTGGGGGGTCACTGGGAGTCACTGGGAGCTGTTAGTGGGGGTTACTGGGGGCTGGTAATGGGGGTCACTGGGGGCTGGTAGTGGGGTGGTTACTGGGGGTCACTGGGGGCTGGTAGGGGGGGTCACTGGGGGTGACTGGGGGCTGGTAGTGGGGGGTTACTGGGGGTCACTGGGGGCTGGTAGTGGGGGGTTACTGGGGGTGACTGGGGGCTGGTAGGGGGGTCACTGGGGGCTGGTGGCGGAGGCTGTTCGTGGGGCTAACGAGGGGCCACGGGGGCGTCGCTAACGAGGGGCCGTTAACGGAGCTGCGTGCCCCCCCCCCCCCAGCATGGCCAAGCGCAAGGTGACGTTCGAGGACCCCGAGGACGAGGAGGAGCCGGGGCCCCCCCGCAAGAGGGTGAGGGGCTGGGGGGCACCGGGGGGGGCCAGGGGCTGCTGGGGGGCACCAGGGGGCTAGTGGGGGCGGCTGGGGGGCACCGAGGGGCAGCTGTGGGGCGCTGGGGGGCAGCCGAACCTGGGGACTGTGCAGGCCCCAGGACCCCTGGGTGAGCTGTGGGGCAGCTGGAGGGTGCCGGGGGGCTGGAGCTGGGGGTTGTGGGGGCCCCAGGGGCTGGGGGGCTGCCGTGGGGGGGGCGTGGGTCGCCGTGGGTCACGGTGGGGCTGACCCACACGGGGGGCGGGGGCCGTGGGTCATGGCGGGGGTCACGGTGGGGCTGACCCACGCAGGAGGCGGGGGCTGTGGGGGGCCGGGGGTCACGGTGGGGCTGACCCACGCAGGAGGCGGGGGCCGTGGGGGGCCGGGGGTCACGGTGGGGCTGACCCACGCAGGAGGCGGGGGCCGTGGGGGGCCCCGGGAGCCGGTTCCCGGGGAAGCACTCGCTGGACAGCGACGAGGAGGACGAGGCCGAAGGCAGCAGCAAGTACGACGTGCTGGCGCCCCACGACGTGGAGGGTGAGCGGGGCGCCGGGGGTCGCCGTGGGGCGGCGGGGGGTGGCCGGGGGTCGCCGTGGGGCGCTGACCCCCGTCTCAGGGCAGGAGGCGGCGACGCTGGAGGCCGAGGGCGGGGTGCCCGTCACCCCCTTCAACCTGCAGGAGGAGATGGCCGAGGGGCACTTCGACTCCGAGGGCAACTACTTCCCGCGGCGCGAGAAGCTGCTCCGGGACAGCTGGCTGGACAACATCGACTGGGTGAGGGGGGACACGGGGACCTGGGGGACACCAGGGACGGGCTGGAGAACCTCGATGGGACATGGGGACACAGCAGGGTGCAGGGACATGGGGGACACCAGGGACAGGCTGGAGAACCTCAATGGGACATGGGGACACAGTGGGATGCAGGGACATGGGGGAACACCAAGGACAGGCTGGAGCACCTCAATGGGACGTGGGGGACATGGTGGAGGATGCCAGGGATAGCTTGGAGCATCTCAATGGGACGTGGGGGACATAGTGGAGGACATGGGGACAGGCTGGAGCACCTCAATGGGACGTAGGGGACACAGGGGACGGGCTGGAGCACATTAATGGGACGTGGGGGACATGGTGGGGGACACCGGGGACGGGCTGGAGCACCTCAACGGGACGTGGGGGACACCAAGGACAGGCTGGAGCACCTCAATGGGACATGGGGGACGTGGTGGAGGACATGGGGACAGGCTGGAGCACCTCAACGGGACGTGGGGGACGTGGTGGAGGACATGGGGACAGGCTGGAGCACCCCAACGGGACGTGGGGGACACCAAGGACAGGCTGGAGCACCTCAATGGGACATGGGGGACATGGTGGGGGACACCGGGGACGGGCTGGAGCACCTCAACGGGACGTGGGGGACATGGTGGAGGACATGGGGACAGGCTGGAGCACCTCAACGGGACGTGGGGGACACCAACGACAGGCTGGAGCACCTCAATGGGACGTGGGGGACATGGTGGAGGACACCGGGGACGGGCTGGAACACCTCAATGGGACGTGGGGGACATGGTGGGGGACACCGGGGGACGGGCTGGAGCACCTCAACGGGATGTGGGGGACATGGTGGAGGACACTGGGGACGGGCTGGAGCACCTCAATGGGACGTGGGGGACATGGTGGGGGACACCGGGGGACGGGCTGGAGCACCTCAACGGGACGTGGGGGACATGGTGGAGGACATGGGGACAGGCTGGAGCACCTCAATGGGATGTGGGGGACACCGGGGACGGGCTGGAGCACCTCAACGGGACGTGGGGGACGTGGTGGAGGACACCGGGGACGGGCTGGAGCACCTCAACGGGACGTGGGGGACATGGTGGAGGACACCGGGGACGGGCTGGAGCACCTCAACGGGATGTGGGGGACATGGTGGGGGACACCGGGGGATGGGCTGGAGCACCTCAACGGGACATGGGGGACATAGTGGAGGACATGGGGACGGGCTGGAGCACCTCAAGGGGACGTAGGGGACACCGGGGACGGGCTGGAGCACCTCAACGGGACATGAGGGACATAGTGGAGGACATGGGGACAGGCTGGAGCACCTCAACGGGATTTGGGGGACACCAAGGACAGGCTGGAGCACCTCAATGGGACGTGGGGGACATGGTGGAGGACACCGGGGACGGGCTGGAGCACCTCAATGGGACGTGGGGGACGTGGTGGGGGACACCGGGGACGGGCTGGAGCACCTCAACGGGACGTGGGGGACATAGTGGAGGACATGAGGACAGGCTGGAGCACCTCAACGGGACGTAGGGGACACAGGGGACGGGCTGGAGCACCTCAATGGGACGTGGGGGACATGGTGGGGGACACCGGGGACGGGCTGGAGCACCTCAACGGGATGTGGGGGACACCGGGGACAGGCTGGAGCACCTCAACGGGACGTGGGGGACATAGTGGAGGACATGGGGACAGGGGACAGGCTGGAGCACCTCAACGGGATGTGGGGGACACCGGGGACGGGCTGGAGCACCTCAACGGGACGTGGGGGACGTGGTGGAGGACATGGGGACAGGCTGGAGCACCTCAATGGGATGTGGGGGACATAGTGGAGGACATGGGGACAGGGGACAGGCTGGAGCACCTCAACGGGATGTGGGGGACACCGGGGACGGGCTGGAGCACCTCAACGGGACGTGGGGGACGTGGTGGAGGACATCGGGGACGGGCTGGAGCACCTCAACGGGACGTGGGGGACATGGTGGGGGACACCGGGGACGGGCTGGAGCACCTCAACGGGATGTGGGGGACACCGGGGACGGGCTGGAGCACCTCAACGGGATGTGGGGGACATGGTGGAGGACACTGGGGACGGGCTGGAGCACCTCAATGGGACGTGGGGGACATGGTGGGGGACACCGGGGGATGGGCTGGAGCACCTCAACGGGACATGGGGGACATAGTGGAGGACATGGGGACAGGCTGGAGCACCTCAATGGGATGTGGGGGACACCGGGGGACGGGCTGGAGCACCTCAACGGGACATGGGGGACGTGGTGGGGGACACCAGGGACGGGCTGGAGCACCTCAACGGGACGTGGGGGACATGGTGGAGGACATGGGGACAGGCTGGAGCACCTCAATGGGATGTGGGGGACACCGGGGGACGGGCTGGAGCACCTCAACGGGACATGGGGGACGTGGTGGGGGACACCAGGGACGGGCTGGAGCACCTCAACGGGACGTGGGGGACATGGTGGAGGACATGGGGACAGGCTGGAGCACCTCAATGGGATGTGGGGGACATAGTGGAGGACATGGGGACACCGGGGGACGGGCTGGAGCACCTCAACCGTTCGCGACCGCCCGGCTGAGGCGCGCGGCCACCCTCACCCGCCGCCGCCGGCAGGTGAAGATCGCCGAGCGCCCGGCGCGTCCCCGGCCGGCGGGTGACGACGAGGACGAGGAGCCGCCGCCGCCGCCGCCGCAGCCGGAGCTGCTGCAGGGCGCGCTGGAGCTGCTGCGCCCGGGCGAGACGGTGGCCGGGGCCCTGCGGCGCCTGGGGGGCCGGCGGCGGCGGCGGCGGCCGGGCCGGGGGGGGCCGGCGGCGGAGCCCCCCGGGGACGACGGGGACGGGGACGGCGGGCGGCTGGAGCGGCTGGTGGAGGTGGCCGACGGGCTGGTGGCCCGCGGGCTCCTGGGCGTCTACCAGGAGACGCGGGAGCGGCTGGCCCGGCGGCTGCGCGCCCTGGGGGGGGCCCCGGGGACCCCCCCGGCCCCCGGCGACGCCCCCCCCGCCGCCCCCGGCGACGCCCCCCCCGCCGCCGCCGCCCCCCTCGACATCTTCGCCCCCAACGTCGACCCCGAGCGGCTGGAGGCTCCGGCCGAGGGTGAGTGGGGGGGTCTGGGGGGGTCCGTGGGGCTGGGGGGGCTGGGGGAGCCCCCTATGGGGGGCTGGGGGAGCCCCAGCATGGGGGTCTGGGGGGGTCCGTGGGGCTGGGGAACCCCCTATGGGGGGCTGGGGGAGCCCCAGCATGGGGGTCTGGGGGGGGTCCGTGGGGCTGGGGGGGCTGTGGGAGCCCCCTATGGGGGGCTGGGGGGTCCGTGGAGCTGGGGGAGCCCCAGCATGGGGGTCTGGGGGGGTTTGTGGGGCTGGGGGGGTCTGTGGGGCTGGGGAACCCCCCTATGGGGGGCTGGGGGGGCCCCAGCATGGGGGTCTGGGGGGGGCCCATGGAGCTGGGGGAGCCCCCACGTGGGGGGCTGGGGGGGGGCTGGGGGTCTAGGGTTCGGGGGGAGTCCGTGGGGCTGGGGAACCCCCCCATGGGGTGCTGGGGGGGGTCTATGGGGCTGGGGGAACCGCTGCTATGGGGGTCTAGGTGTCTGGGGGGGTGGGGGGCTGAGGGAGCCCCCACATGGGGGTCTGGGGGAGCCATGGGGCTGGGAAACCCCCACCATGGGGGTCAGGGGGTTCGTAGCCCCCTTTCTGCGGCCCTGACCCCGCTCTGCCCCACGGCTGGGGGGGGGGGTCTGCAGCCCTGACCCCGCTCTGCCCCACGGCGCGGGGGGGGGGTCTGCAGCCCTCACCCTGCTCTGCCCCACGGCGCGGGGGGGGGGGGTCTGCAGCCCTGACCCTGCTCTGCCCCACGGCGCGGGGGGGGGGGGGGTCTGCGGCCCTGACCCTGCTCTGCCCCACAGCGTGGGGGGGGGGGGTCTGCGGCCCTGACCCTGCTCTGCCCCACGGCGTGGGGGGGGGGGGTCTGCGGCCCTGACCCCGCTCTGCCCCACGGCGCGGGGGGGGGGTCTGCGGCCCTGACCCCGCTCTGCCCCACGGCGCGGGGGGGGGGGTCTGCGGCCCTGACCCCGCTCTGCCCCACGGCGCGGGGGGGGGTCTGCGGCCCTGACCCCGCTCTGCCCCACGGCGCAGGGGGGCCGGCGCTGGACCCGGTGCTCTGGGAGTACAAGTGGGAGAGCGGCAGCGGCGCCCCCCTCTACGGCCCCTTCAGCAGCGCCCAGATGCAGGTGCGACCCACGGCCGGGGGGCTGGGACCCACGGCCGGGGGGCTGGGGGGCTGCAACCCACAGCTAGGGGTCTGGGGCTTATGGCTGGGGGGCTGCGACCCACAGCGGGGGGGGGCTGGGCCCCACGGCCGGGGGCACCGGGGGGGCTGGGCCCCAGGGCTGGGGGCTCCGCAGCGGCGTTGGGGGGCTGCACCCCCCATCCGGGGGTGCCGGGGAGCCCCCAGCGCCCCCCAGCGCCCCCCCGGTCCTGCCCCCCCAGGAGTGGGCGGCCCAGGGCTATTTCCGCCCGGGCGTTTATTGCCGCAAGGTGCAGTCGCCGGCCGGCGCCTTCTACCGCTCCGAGCGCATCGACTTCCAGCTGTACGTCTGAGCGCCGCAACACCCGCCGCGACACCGGGAGCGCCCCCGCAACACCCGCCGGGAACACCGGGAGCGCCCCCCGCAACACCCGCCGGGAACACCGGGAGCGCCCCCGCAACACCCACGGGAACACCGGGAGGGCCCCCCGCAACACCCGCCGCGACACCGGGAGCGCCCCCCGCAACACCCGCCGGGAACACCGGGAGCGCCCCCGCAACACCCGCCGGGAACACCGGGAGCTCCCCCCGCAACACCCACGGGAACACCGGGAGCGCCCCCCGCAACACCCACGGGAACACTGGGAGCGCCCCCCGCAACACCCGCCGCAACACTGGGAGCGCCCCCCGCAACACCCGCCGGGAACACCGGGAGCGCCCCCCGCAACACCCGCCGGGAACACCGGGAGCGCCCCCGCAACACCCGCCGGGAACACCGGGAGCTCCCCCCGCAACACCCGCCGCAACACCGGGAGCGCCCCCCGCAACACCCGCCGGGAACACCGGGAGCGCCCCCCGCAACACCTGCTGGGAACACCAGGAATGTCCCCCGCAACACCCGCCGGGAACACCGGGAGCGCTGCCGGAACACTTGCCAGGAACAGCCGCTGGGACTACCGGGAACACCCGGAATGCTGGGAGTGCTGCCGCAACACCCGCTGGGAACACCCAGCAGAACAGCCATTGGGAACAGCCGCCACAACACCCAACAGGAACACCAGGAGCACTGCTGGGAAGCCCGGGAACAGCGCGCCGGGGGTCGCGGGGGGGTCGCGTCTCCTTGGTTCGTTTTCTGTTTTTTTCCCCATTAAAACCCGTCTGCTCCCGGCTCCGGTCTCTTCCCCCCCCCCCCCCCACCGGCCGGGAGGGGGCCCAGGCGTCCGGGCTGCCCCCCGGGGCGGCCTCGTCCCCCCGGCACGGTGGGGAAGAGCCGGGCGGCCCGGACGCCTGGGCCCCTCGCGCCCCCCCGCTCCCTGCCGGCCCCACAGCCGCACGCTCAGCGCTCAGGGGGAGTCGTCTTTAATGGGGGGCTGGGGGGGCCCGGACGCCTGGGCCCCGCGCAGGGCTGAGCTGGGGGGCCCGGACGCCTGGGCCCCGCCGGTGGCGCCGCCTCCCGGGGTCGTCGCGGCCTCGGGCGCCGTCTGGGGCAGCTGCCGGCGTCAGGGCGCGGGGGGCCTGGGGGGCGGGGGGCTGCGCCGGGGGTCTCCTGCCCCACGGCCCCCAAACACCCCCCTTCCTGCCTCACAGCCCCCCCCTGCTGCCCCCTCCTGCCCCATGGCCCCCAAACACCCCCCTTCCTGCCTCACAGCCCCCCCCCGCTGCCCCTTCCTGCCCCACAGCCCCCCCCCACTGCCCCCTCCTGCCCCACGGCCCCCAAACACCCCCCCCCGCTGCCCCACGGCCCCCCCCGCTGCCCCTTCCTGCCCCACAGCCCCCCCCACTGCCCCCTCCTGCCCCACGGCCCCCAAACACCCCCCCTTCCTGCCCCACGGCCCCCCCCGCTGCCCCTTCCTGCCCCACAGCCCCCCCCTGCTGCCCCCTCCTGCCCCACGGCCCCCAAACACCCCCCTTCCTGCCTCACAGCCCCCCCCGCTGCCCCCTCCTGCCCCACGGCCCCCAAACACCCCCCCCGCTGCCCCACGGCCCCCCGCTGCCCCCTCCTGCCCCACGGCCCCCCCCGCGGCCCCCTCCTGCCCCACGGCCCCCAAACACCCCCCTTCCTGCCCCACAGCCCCCCCCGCGGCCCCCTCCTGCCCCACGGCCCCCAAACACCCCCCTTCCTGCCCCACAGCCCCCCCCCGCTGCCCCCTCCTGCCCCACGGCCCCCAAACACCCCCCCTTCCTGCCCCACGGCCCCCCCCGCTGCCCCTTCCTGCCCCACAGCCCCCCCCCACTGCCCCCTCCTGCCCCACGGCCCCCAAACACCCCCCCTTCCTGCCCCACAGCCCCCCACTGCCCCCAGCCCCCCGGGGCGGGTACCTGGCGCCGTGGGGCAGCCCGTTCCCGCTGTAGCCGTGGTCGTGGTGGAGGCCGAGGGCCCGGAGCCGGGCGGCCGCCAGCGCCTCCGACAGCGCCAGCTTGGGGGCCGGCTCCCTGCGGGCAGCGCCGCTCCCAGCATGCCCCGGGGCAGCACCCTGCTCCCAGCATGCCCCGGGGCAGGGCTCGCCCCCTCCCAGCATGCCCCAGGGCAGCACCCTGCTCCCAGCATGCCCCAGGGCATGGCTCCCCCCCTCCCAGCATGCCCTGGGGCAGGGCTCCCCCCTCCCAGCATGCCCTGGGACAGCACTCCCAGCATGCCCTGGTGCAGGGCTCCCCCCTCCCAGCATGCCTCGGGGCAGGGCTCCCTCCCTCCCAGCATGCCCTGGGACAGTGTCCCCGCTCCCAGCATGCCCTGGGGCAGGGCTCCACCTCCCAACATGCCTCGGGGCAGCACCCCCTGCTCCCAGCATGCCCCAGGGCAGCACCCCCACTCCCAGCATGCCCTGGGGCAGGGCTCCCCCCTCCCAGCATGCCCCGGGGCAGCACCCCCTGCTCCCAGCATGCCCCAGGGCAGCACCCCCACTCCCAGCATGCCCTGGGGCAGGGCTCCACCTCCCAGCATGCCCCAGGGCAGCACCCCCGCTCCCAGCATGCCCTGGAGCAGGGCTCCACCTCCCAGCATGCCCCGGGGCAGCACCCCCCACTCCCAGCATGCCCCAGGGCAGCACCCCCGCTCCCAGCATGCCCCGGGGCAGGGCTCCACCTCCCAGCATGCCCCGGGGCAGCACCCCCCACTCCCAGCATGCCCCAGGGCAGCACCCCCACTCCCAGCATGCCCCGGGGCAGGGCTCCCAGCATGCCCTGCTCCGTACTGACCAGTCGCAGGCGTCGGGGCGGCGCTTGAGCCCGGGGCCGGGGGGCCGGGGGCCACTGAGGGGAGAGATCCCATCATGCCCTGCTCCCCCTCTCCCATCAGCCCCTGCTCCCCCCTCCCAGCATGCCCCTGCTCCCCCTCTCCCATCAGCCCCTGCTCCCCCTCTCCCATCATGCCCTGCTCCCCCTCTCCCATCAGCCCCTGCTCCCCCTCTCCCATCATGCCCTGCTCCCCCCTCCCATCAGCCCCTGCTCCCCCTCTCCCATCATGCCCTGCTCCCCCCTCCCATCAGCCCCTGCTCCCCCTCCCCCATCAGCCCCTGCTCTCTCCCATCAGCCCCTGCTCCCCCTCTCCCATCAGCCCCTGCTCCCCCCTCCCATCATGCCCTGCTCCATCAGCCCCTGCTCCCCCTCCCATCATGCTCTGCTCCTCTCCCATCAGCCCCTGCTCCCCCCTCCCATCTTGCTCTGCTCCCCTCCCATCAGCCCCTGCTCCTTCTCTCCCATCAGCCCCTGCTCTCTCCCATCATGCCCTGCTCCCTCTCCCATCATGCCCTGCTCCCCCATCAGCCCCCGCTCACCCTGGGGCCGGGGCGGCGGCGGGGCCCAGGCGTCCGGGCGCCCCCGGGGTCGCGGGGTCGGAGGTCACCGGCCCGGCCTGCTCCCCGCGGGGGGGCTCCATCCGCGCCGCATCACCCGCGGGCCAGCGGCTCCCATCAGCCCGCGCGGCGCCTCCCGGCAGCCCCTGAGCGCGTCTCGCCCAATGGCGGCTCCCGTGCCGGCCCGGTCGCTCCCATGATGCACCGCGAGTGGGGGGGGCGCTCCGCGCATGCGCGGCGGCCGTTGAGGCAGCGGGAAGGGGAGGGAGCGCTCCGCGCATGCGCAGCCGCGGGCAGCGGGCGGGCTGCGCGCGCAGCCGCGCCCACGTGACCCTCCCCCATCGCCGCCGCCGGACTACGGCTCCCGGCGTGCCCCGCGCGGCAGGGGCGGGCGCGGTGACGTCGGCGCGACGGCGACGGCGGCCGCGCGCACGAGGGGCAGCGCGACAGCGGCGGCGATGGCGCCCGCGGAGGTAGCGGGGCCGGGGGGGGGCCGGGAGGGGTGGGGGCCTTCCCGGCATGCCCCGGGCGGGGTCACGCCCACGGGGGGGCTCCCGGCGTGCCGTGGGGCGGGGTCACGCCAATCGGGGGGGCTCCCAGCATGCCCTGGGGCGGGGTCACGCCCAGGTGGGGGCTCCCAGCATGCCGTGGGGCGGGGTCACGCCCAGGTGGGGGCTCCCAGCAGGCTGTGGGGCGGGGTCACGCCCAGGTGGGGGCTCCCAGCAGGCCGTGGGGCGGGGTCACGCCCAGGTGGGGGCTCCCAGCAGGCTGTGGGGCGGGGTCACGCCCAGGTGGGGGCTCCCAGCAGGCCCTGGGGCCGACGCCATGCTCCTTTCCCAGCATGCTGTGGGGCGGGGGCTCCCAGCAGGCCCCGGGGCCGACGCCATGCTCCTTTCCCAGCATGCTGTGGGGCGGGGGCTCCCAGCAGGCCCCGGGGCCGACGCCATGCTCCTTTCCCAGCAGGCTGTGGGGCGGGGGCTCCCAGCAGGCCCCGGGGCCGACGCCATGCTCCTTTCCCAGCATGCTGTGGGGCGGGGGCTCCCAGCAGGCCCCGGGGCCGACGCCATGCTCCTTTCCCAGCAGGCTGTGGGGCGGGGGCTCCCAGCAGGCCCCGGGGCCGACGCCATGCTCCTTTCCCAGCAGGCTGTGGGGCGGGGGCTCCCAGCAGGCCCCGGGGCCGACGCCATGCTCCTTTCCCAGCAGGCTGTGGGGCGGGGGCTCCCAGCAGGCCCCGGGGCCGACGCCATGCTCCTTTCCCAGCAGGCCGTGCGGCGCGCGCTGGAGCTGCTGCACATGAGCGTCTTCTCGCAGAGCGTCTCCCCCTGCGGCCGCTACCTGGCGGCCGGCAACAACTACGGCGAGATCGCCATCTTCAGGTAGCCCCGCCCCCTGCTGCCGGCCCCGCCCACCACTGCCGGCCCCGCCCCCCCGCCGGCCCCGCCCACCACTGCCGGCCCCGCCTCCCGCCGGCCCCGCCCACCGCCCTCTCCTCCCCCCGCAGCCTCTCAGCCGCCCTCAGCTCCGAGGCCAAGGAGGAGAGCAAGAAGCCCGTGGTCTCCTTCGCGGGTAGGTGCCCCCTGTCCCAGCATGCCGTGCGCCTGCTGCCGTCCCAGCATGCCGTGGGCCTGGCGTGTCCCAGAACGCCCTGCGCCTGGGCCCTCCCAGCACGCCGCGGGCAGTCGGCGTCCCAGCATGCCGTGGGCCTGCCGGTGTCCCAGAATGCTGTGGGCCTGTGAGTGTCCCAGCATGCCCTGGGCCTGTGGGTGTCCCAGAATGCCATGGGTCTGGCATGTCCCAGCATGCCCTGGGCCTGTGGGTGTCCCAGCATGCCCTGGGCCCGGCATGTCCCAGCATGCCCTGGGCCCGGGCCCTCCCAGCATGCCCTGGGTCTGGCGTGTCCCAGCATGCCCTGGGCCCGGGCCATCCCAGCATGCCCTGGGCCCGGCGTGTCCCAGCATGCTCTGGGTCTGGCATGTCCCAGCATGCCCTGGGCCCGGGCCATCCCAGCATGCCGTGGGCCCGGCATGTCCCAGCATGCTCTGGGTCTGGCATGTCCCAGCATGCCCTGGGCCCGGCGTGTCCCAGCATGCCCTGGGCCAAGGCCCTCCCAGCATGCCCTGGGCCCGGCGTGTCCCAGCATGCCCTGGGCCCGGCGTGTCCCAGCATGCCCTGGGTCTGGCATGTCCCAGCATGCCCTGGGCCCGGCGTGTCCCAGCATGCCCTGGGCCAAGGCCCTCCCAGCATGCCCTGGGTCTGGCATGTCCCAGCATGCCCTGGGCCCGGCGTGTCCCAGCATGCCCTGGGCCCGGGCCCTCCCAGCATGCCCTGGGTCTGGCATGTCCCAGCATGCCCTGGGCCCGGCGTGTCCCAGCATGCCCTGGGCCCGGGCCCTCCCAGCATGCCCTGGGTCTGGCGTGTCCCAGCATGCCCTGGGCCGAGGCCCTCCCAGCATGCCCTGGGTCCCAGCACGCCTGGCCGCCGCCCGCAGCCCACGACGGCCCCGTCTACGCCCTGGTCTCGACGGAGCGGCAGCTGCTCAGCGCCAGCGACGGGGAGATCAAGGCCTGGAACTGGGCCGAGATCGTCAAGAAGGTGAGGGCGGGGCCCGGACGCCTGGGTCCCTCTCGGACGCCTGGGTCCCTCTCGGACGCCGGGGCCCCTTCCCGGACGCCTGGGTCCGCCCCGGACACCTGGGTCCCTGCTGGACGCCTGGGTCCCTTCCCAGACACCTGGGCCCCTCCTGGATGCCTGGGCCCTTCTCGGACACCTGGGCCCTTCTCGGACACCTGGGCCCTTCCCCGGACACCTGGGTCCCTCTCAGACACCTGGGTCCCTCCCCGGACAGCTGGGTTCCTCCCGGACACCTGGGCCCCTCCCCGGACGCCTGGGCCCCTCTCCGGACACCTGGGTTCCTCCCGGATGCCTGGGCCCTTCTCAGACACCTGGGCCCTTCCCCGGACACCTGGGTCCCTCCCAGACGCCAGGGCCCCTCCCTGGACGCCTGGGCCCCTTCCTTGGACATCTGGGTCCCTTCCCGGACACCTGGGCCCCTCCCCGGACGCCGGGGCCCCTCCCCAGACAGCTGGGCCCCTCCCAGATGCCTGGGCCCCCCCGGACACCTGAGTCCCCCCGGACCCCTGAGCCCCTCCCGGACGCCTGGGCCCCTCCCAGATGCCCGGCCCCCCCCCGGATGCCGGGGCCCCTCGCTCACCCCTCTCTCCCCAGGGCTGCAAGGAGGCCTGGAGCCGCCGCCCCCCCTGCAGGTGAGTCCCCCCCCGCACCCCCCCCAGCGCCGGGTGCCCGGACGCCTGGGTCCCCGACGCCTGTGCGCCCCGCGCAGGAGCAGCCTGGAGGTGCCCGAGATCAACAGCCTGCAGCTGAACACCAAGGTGGGTCCCGGCCCCGGGGGGCTGCGCGGGGGGAGGGGGCCGCGGCCCCCCCGGCCCCCCCATATCGTCCCCGCTCCCCCCCCCAGGACAACACGCTGGTGCTGGCGGGAGGCGACTGCGTCGTCCGCGTCATGGACCTGGAGACGGGCGCCTTCACCGTGAGCGCGCGGCGCTGGGGGGCGGCGCGGGGACGGGGGGACAAGAGGGGGACGGGGGAACGGCGGGGGGGGATACGGGATGGGGAGGGAGGGGGGGAGAGGGATGGGGGAGAGGGAACGGCGGGGGGATGTGGGGTGGGGACGGGGAACGGTGTGGGGGGGACACGGGGTGGGGACGGGGAACGGTGGGGGGGATACGGGATGGGGCCAGAGTGCGGCCTGGGGGGACGTGGGACGGGGACAGGGGATGGGGACGAGCAGCGATATGGGGGGAGGCGGGACAGGGCTGGGGGCAGAGAGTGACATGGGGGGACACGGGAGGGGGATGTGGGGCAGAGAGTGACATGGGGGGACACGGGAGGGGGACGGGGATGGGGACAGGGAGCGACGTGGGGGGACATGACCCGGGGATGGGGATGGGGTCAGGGAGTGACGTAGGGGGACAGGGGAGAGGGACGGGGACGGGGAGAGACGGTGATACGGAGGGACACGGGAGGGGGACGGGGATGGGGAGTGAAGTGGGGGGACAAAGGAGGGGGACGCGGGACGGGGACAGGGAGTGATGCAGGGGGACGTGGGAGGGGGATATGGGACGGAGTGGAGCAGGGGGACAGGGAGGGGGACGGGGACAGGGAGCAACGCGGGGGGACGGGGAGCGACGTGGGGGGACGGGGATGGGGATGGGGACGGGGACAGGGAGCAACGCGGGGGGACGGGGAGCGACGTGGGGGGACGGGGATGGGGATGGGGACGGGGACAGGGAGCAACGCGGGGGGACGGGGAGGGGGACGGGGAACAACGCGGGGGGACGGGGAGGGGGACGGGGACAGGGAGCGACGCGGGGGGACGGGGACGGGGATGGGGACAGGGAGCGACGTGGGGGGATGGGGACGGGGATGGGGACGGGGAGCGACGCGGGGGGACGGGGACGGGGATGGGGACAGGGATGGGGAGCGACGCGGGGGCACGGGGATGGGGACGGGGAGCGATGTGGGGGGACGGGGACGGGGATGGGGACAGGGAGCGACGTGGGGGGACGGGGATGGGGATGGGGACAGGGAGTGACGTGGAAGAACAGGGACGGGGATGGGGAGCGACGCGGGGGGCACGCGGGTGGACGGGGATGGGGAGAGACGCGGGGGGCACGCGGGTGGACGGGGACGGGGAGAGACACGGGGGGACGTGGTACGGGGACGGGGAGAGACGCGGGGGGACGGGGACGGGGATGGGGACGGGGAGCGACATGGGGGGACAGGGACGGGGACGGGGAGTGACACGGGGGGCATGCGGGGGGACGGGGACGGGGATGGGGTCAGGGAGTAACGTGGGGGGACGGGGAGGGGGACGGGGATGGGGACAGGGAGTGACGTGGGGGGACAGGGACGGGGATGGGGATGGGGACAGGGATGGGGACAGGGATGGGGACAGGGAGCGACGCGGGGGGACGGGGAGCGACGCGGGGGGCGGGGACGGGGACAGGGATGGGGATGGGGACGGGGACGGGGACAGGGAGCGACGCGGGGGGCACGCAGGACGGGGATGGGGACGGGGATGGGGATGGGGAGCGACGCGGGGGGCACGCGGGGGGACGGGGACGGGGATGGGGACAGGGATGGGGAGCGACGCGGGGGCACGGGGATGGGGACGGGGAGCGATGTGGGGGGACGGGGACGGGGATGGGGAGTGACACGGGGGGATGGGGACGGGGAGCGACACGGGGGGACGGGGACGGGGACGGGGACGGGGACAGGGAGCGATGTGGGGGGCACGCGGGGGGACGGGGACGGGGACAGGGATGGGGAGCGACGCGGGGGCACGGGGATGGGGACGGGGAGCGACGCGGGGGGACGGGGACGGGGATGGGGATGGGGACGGGGACGGGGACAGGGATGGGGAGCGACGCGGGGGGACGGGGACGGGGATGGGGACGGGGACGGGGACGGGGATGGGGAGCGATGCGGGGGGACGGGGACGGGGACGGGGATGGGGATGGGGACGGGGACGGGGACAGGGATGGGGAGCGACGCGGGGGGACGGGGACGGGGACGGGGACGGGGACGGGGAGAGGGCTCGGCGGGGCGGCGGTGGCGCTGAGCCCGCCCGCAGCACGAGCTGCGCGGGCACCGGGACTACGTGCACTGCCTGGCGCTGCGGGAGCAGCTGCACCAGTGCCTGTCGGGCGGCGAGGACGGCACCGTGCGCCTCTGGGGTGAGCGGCGCCGCCACGCGTGGCCGCACGGGCGCCCGTGGGTGTCCCTGGGCGTCCCTGGGCGTGCATCCGCGGGCGTGCTGCAGCTGCGCGCCGCTGGGGCGCCCGTGTGCACGCGTGTGCCCTGCCTGTGTGCGTGCGTCCGTGTGCGCGCGTGTGCTCCGCCCGTGTGCACGTCTGGGTGTCCGTGGGTGTCCGTGGGCGCCCGTGGGCGTCCGTGGGTGTCCCTGGGCGTGCATCCGCGGGCGTGCTGCAGCTGCGCGCCGCTGGGGTGCCCATGTGCACGCGTGTGCCCTGCTTGTGTGCGTGCGTCCGTGTGCTCTGCCCATGTGCGCGCGTGGGCGTCCGTGGGCGTGCCCTGCCCGTGGGCGGCCGTGGGCATGCGTGGGTGTCCGTGGGCACACACAGGCAGCCGTGGGTGTGCGTGTGGTCTGTCCGTGGGTGTGCGTGGGTGCCCGTGGGCGTGCATCTGTGTGTATGCTGCAGCTGCGTGCCGCTGCGTGCCCCCGTGTGCACGCGTGTGCCCTGCTTGTGTGCGTGCGTCCGTGTGCACGCGTGTGCTCCGCCCGTGGGCGCGTGTGGGTGTCCATGGCCGCACGGGCGCCCGTGGGTGTCCGTGGGTGTCCGTGGGTGTCCGTGGGCGTGCATCCGCGGGCGTGCTGCAGCTGCGTGCCGCTGCGGGCGCCCGTGTGCACGCGTGTGCCCTGCCTGTGTGCGTGCATGCGTGTGCTCTGCCCGTGTGCGCGCGTGGGCGGCCGTGGGCATGCGTGGGTGTCCGTGGGCACACACAGGCAGCCGTGGGTGTGCGTGTGGTCTGTCCGTGGGTGTGCGTGGGTGTGCGTGGGCGTGCATCTGCGTGTATGCTGCAGCTGCGTGCCGCTGCGTGCCCCCGTGTGCACGCGTGTGCCCTGCTTGTGTGCGTGCGTCCATATGTGTGTGCGTGCTCTGCCCACGTGTGTGTGCGGGCAGTCGTGTGCGTGTGCACGCGTGTCCACGTGCACCCGCTGCAGCTGCGTGTGTCTGTATGCGTGCGTGCGTCCTGCCCATGTGTGCGTGTGCGCGTCCGTGTGCGTGTGCTGCAGCTGCGTGCTGCTGCGTGCGTCCGTGTGCCTGCGTGTGCCCTGTCCGTGTGCGCGTGTGTGTGTCCGTGTGCGTGTGCTGCCGCTGCGTGCGTCTCTGTACATGCGCGTGCGCTGCCCATGTGCACACGTGTGCGTCTGTGTGCGTGTGCTGCAGCTGCGTGCCGCTGCGTGCGTGTGTGCGTGCACGTGCCCTGTCCGTGTGCGCACGTGTGCTCTGCCCGTGTGCGCGCGTGGGCGTGCGCGTGTACCTGCTGCAGCTGCGTGCTGCTGCGTGCGTCCCTGTACAGCGTACCCACATGCACGCGTGTGCGTCTGTGTGCACGCGCGCGCGTGTGCCTGTGCGTGCATCCGAATCCACGCGTGCGCGCGTGCGTCCGCTTCCGTTTGCGTGCGCGCGGGCGTTTGCGTGTCTGTGCGTGTGCGCGCGCGTGCGGCACCTGTGCGTGGGTAAGCGCGTGTGGTTTTGTGCGTGCGTGCCCGTGCACGTATGCGCCCCCGTCCGAGCGTGGGCGTGGGCGTGGGCGTGTGTGTCCCCACGCGTGTGCGTGTGCGTGTGCGCCGCGCTCAGCTCCCCCCCCGCCCCGCAGATCTCCGCACCGGCGCCCAGGTCCAGGTCATCGAGGTGCACAAGTACGAGGTGAGCGGGGCCGGGGGGGGCCGGGGGGGGGGCCCCCGTGGGGCCCAGGCGTCCGGGCCCCCCTCACCCCTCTCCCCCCCCAGGAGTGCAGCCGGCCCCAGAACGGGAAGTGGATCCGGTGCCTGGCCACCGACTCGGACTGGATGGTGAGCGGGGCGGGGGGGGCGATGTGGGGCGGGGGGCGGCGGGGGCACCCCCCAGCGCGCCCCCCCCACTGCCACGGCGCCCCTAGGTGTGGGGGGGGGGGCACGGGGCCGGGGGGTGGCGTGGGGCGGGGGGCGGCGTGGGGGGATGTGGGGCGATGTGGGGCAGTGGGGGGTGACGTGGGGCAGCGTGGGGCCCCCCCCGGTGCCCCCCCCACCGCCCCAGTGCCCCCACCAGGTGTGCGGGGGGGGGTCAGCCCCCGGCACCCCCCCACCTCCCACCGCCCCCCAGGTGTGCGGGGGGGGGCCCGGCCCCCGCTGCCCCCCAGGTGTGCGGGGGGGGATGTGGGGCCCCCCCTCCACCCCCCCACCTCCCGCCGCCCCCCAGGTGTGCGGGGGGGGCCCGGCCCTGACCCTGTGGCACCTGCGCTCCGTCACCCCCACCACCGTCTTCCCGCTGCCCCCCTGCCAGCAGCACGTGCTCTTCTACCAGGACCTGGTGAGTGTCCCCGGCCCCCCCGGTGCCCCCCCAGCGACCCCCGGGGCCCCCCCAGCCCCCCCAGTGCCCCCCGGCACCCCCCGGTGCCCCCTGGCCCCTCCCAGTACCCCCCGGCACCCCCCAGTGCCCCTCCGGCACCCCCGGCACCCCCAGTGCCCCCCAAGCACCCCCAGTGGCCCCCCCGGCCCCCTCAGCGCCTCCCAGCGCCCCCCCAGCCCCCCCGGTACCCCCCAACAGTCCCTGGTGCCCCCCAGCCCTCCCAGTGCTCCCCCACCCCCTCTGGTCTCCACAGCGTCTCCCCAGCACCCCCCGGCCCCCCCAGTACCCCCCAACACCCATCAACCCCCCCGCACCCCCGTTGTCCCCCTGCGGGCCCCCCGGTGCCCCCCTCGGCCCCCCAATGCCCAGGGTTCTCTCCCCAGTTCTCCCTGGTCCCCCCAGTGCCCGGGGTTGTCTCCCCCCAGTCCCCCCAGTGCCCCCCAGTCCCCCCAGTCCCCCCCATTGCCCCCCGCGCCCCCCGGCCGGGCTGGCAGCAGGCGCCCCCTCCCACAGCTGCTGGCGGGGGGCCAGGGCCCGGCGCTCCCCCCAGTGCCCCCAGTCCCCCCCAGTGCCCCCCGCGCCCCCCGGCCGGGCTGGCAGCAGGTGCCCCCTCCCACAGCTGCTGGCGGGGGGCCAGGGCCCGGTGCTCCCCCCAGTGCCCCCAGTCCCCCCAGTGCCCCCAGTCCCCCCCAGTCCCCCCCCGCACCCCCCTGCCGGGCTGGCAGCAGGCGCCCCCTCCCACAGCTGCTGGCGGGGGGCCAGGGCCCGGCGCTCCCCCCAGTGCCCCCAGTGCCCCCAGTCCCCCCCAGTCCCCCCCCGCACCCCCCTGCCGGGCTGGCAGCAGGCGCCCCCTCCCGCAGCTGCTGGCGGGGGGCCAGGGCCCGGCGCTCCCCCCAGTCCCCCCAGTGCCCCCAGTCCCCCCCAGTGCCCCCCGCGCCCCCCGGCCGGGCTGGCAGCAGGTGCCCCCTCCCACAGCTGCTGGCGGGGGGCCAGGGCCCGGTGCTCCCCCCAGTCCCCCCAGTCCCCCCAGTGCCCCCAGTCCCCCCCAGTCCCCCCCCGCACCCCCCGGCCAGGCTGGCAGCAGGCGCCCCCTCCCGCAGCTGCTGGCGGGGGGCCAGGGCCCGGCGCTCCCCCCAGTCCCCCCAGTCCCCCCCAGTGCCCCCCGCGCCCCCCGGCTGGGCTGGCAGCAGGCGCCCCCTCCCACAGCTGCTGGCGGGGGGCCAGGGCCCGGCGCTCCCCCCAGTGCCCCCAGTGCCCCCAGTCCCCCCCAGTGCCCCCCGCGCCCCCCGGCCGGGCTGGCAGCAGGTGCCCCCTCCCACAGCTGCTGGCGGGGGGCCAGGGCCCGGTGCTCCCCCCAGTCCCCCCAGTCCCCCCAGTGCCCCCAGTCCCCCCCAGTCCCCCCCCGCACCCCCCGGCCAGGCTGGCAGCAGGCGCCCCCTCCCACAGCTGCTGGCGGGGGGCCAGGGCCCGGCGCTCCCCCCAGTGCCCCCAGTCCCCCCAGTCCCCCCAGTCCCCCCAGTGCCCCCAGTCCCCCCCAGTGCCCCCCGCGCCCCCCGGCCGGGCTGGCAGCAGGCGCCCCCTCCCACAGCTGCTGGCGGGGGGCCAGGGCCCGGCGCTGCACCAGCTGCAGCTCAGCGGGGAGCTCAAGGCCCGCGTGCCCTGCTCCCCCCGCACCCTCCTCTCCCTCTGCCTCAACGAGCGCTCCCCCGAGCACAAGGTGGGCGGGGCCTGCGTGCGGGGGCGGGGCCTGCGTGCGGGGGCGGGGCCTGCGGGGAGGGGGAGCTGGGGGCTAAAAGGGGGGTGGGAGGGACCTGGGAGGAGAAGAGCCTGGGGAGTGGGAGGGGCCTATGGGAGGGGCCTGGGAGTGGGAGGAGCCTGGAGGTGGGAGGAGTTTGGGCTGGGAGGGGCCTGGGAGTGGGAGGAGCCTGGAAGTGGGAGGAGTCTGGGCTGGGAGGGGCCTGGAAGTGGGAGGGGCCTGGAGGTGGGAGGAGTCTGTGCTGGGAGGGGCCTGGGAGCGGGAGGGGCCTGGAGGTGGGAGGAGTCTGTGCTGGGAGGGGCCTGTGAGTGGGAGGAGCCTGGAAGTGGGAGGAGTCTGGGCTGGGAGGGGCCTGGGAGTGGGAGGGGCCTGGAGGTGGGAGGAGTCTGTGCTGGGAGGGGCCTGGGAGCGGGAGGGGCCTGGGCTGGGAGGGGCCTGGGAGTGGGAGGGGCCTGGAGGTGGGAGGAGCCTGGGCTGGGAGGGGCCTGGGAGTGGGAGGGGCCTGGAGGTGGGAGGCCCTGAAATAGGATGTGGGAGGAGCTAGGAGAGACGGTTTGGGCGGGTGGGAGCTGGGGAGTGGGAGGAGCTCGATCAGGGTGGGAGGAGTTAGGGGAAATAGGGGCGTGGGAGGAGCTGTGAGGGGGTAGGAGGAAGCTGATGGGGTGTGGGAGGGGCCAGCTGGGGTGTGGGAGGGGCTTGGGGAAGGGGAGGAGCCTGAAATAGGCTGTGGGAGGAGCTGAAGAGGATTTGAGTGGGAGGAGCCTGGGAGTGGGAGGAGCTTGTATGGGAGTGGGAGGAGCTTCTCTGGGTGGTGGGAGGAGCTTCTCTTGGGGGCTGGGGGGAGCTAGGCCGGGTGGGAGAAACGAGGGAGGAATAGAGTGGGAGGGGCTATGAGGTGGTGGGAGGAGCTTGGTGGGAGTAGGAGGGGCTTGGTGGGAGGGGCCTGCACCTGTGGGCGGAGCCTGACGGGTCCATCCCTGCCCCCCCGGCAGGTGCTGACGGCAGCCGGGAGCAGCCCCAAAATCGACGTCTTCACGAACCTGGGCTACCGGGCCTTCTCGCTGACCTTCGCCTGAGCCCAGCGCCTCCCAGTACCTCCCAGTACCTCCCAGTACGTCCCAGACTGGGCTACGGGGCCTTCTCGCTGACCTTCGCCTGAGCCCAGCGCCTCCCAGTACCTCCCAGTACCTCCCAGTACGTCCCAGACTGGGCTACGGGGCCTTCTCGCTGACCTTCGCCTGAGCCCAGTACCTCCCAGTACCTCCCAGTACGTCCCAGACTGGGCTACGGGGCCTTCTCGCTGACCTTCGCCTGAGCCCAGTACCTCCCAGTACGTGCTGGTCCATCCCAGTATGCCCCAGTGCCCCCCGGGCTGGGCTGGCAGGACTTCCTGCGTGGCCAGAGGCCAGTGCTCCCAGTTCCTCCCAGTGCCCCCAGTTCCCCCAGTTTATTACACGCCTGGTGTTTTTTAAGCCCGGTGTCGACTGCGGTCAATGGAGGCGCCGCAGCGGTGGAGCCCTGCGGTGACGGGGGGGGACGTCGATGGGGACACGGGGACCGTGGGGACGGCGAGGGGGACATGGGGCTGTTGGGGACGTTGGGGGACATTGGGGACGTTGAGGACAACGAGGGGGACGTGGGGCTGTCGGGGACGTCGGGGACGCGGAGGGGGCCGTGGGGACGGCGAGGGGGACGTGGGGCTGTCGGGGACGTCGGGGACGCGGAGGGGGCCGTGGGGACGGCGAGGGGGACGTGGGGCTGTCGGGGACGTCGGGGACGCGGAGGGGGCCGTGGGGACGGCGAGGGGGGCGTGGGGCTGTCGGGGACGTCGGGGACGCGGAGGGGGCCGTGGGGACGGCGAGGGGGGCGTGGGGCTGTCGGGGACGTCGGGGACGCGGAGGGGGCCGTGGGGACGGCGAGGGGGGCGTGGGGCTGTCGGGGACGTCGGGGACGCGGAGGGGGCCGTGGGGACGGCGAGGGGGGCGTGGGGCTGTCGGGGACGTCGGGGACGCGGAGGGGGCCGTGGGGACGGCGAGGGGGGCGTGGGGCTGTCGGGGACGTCGGGGACGCGGAGGGGGCCGTGGGGACGGCGAGGGGGGCGTGGGGCTGTCGGGGACGTCGGGGACGCGGAGGGGGCCGTGGGGACGGCGAGGGGGGCGTGGGGCTGTCGGGGACGTCGGGGACGCGGAGGGGGCCGTGGGGACGGCGAGGGGGGCGTGGGGCTGTCGGGGACGTCGGGGACGCGGAGGGGGCCGTGGGGACGGCGAGGGGGGCGTGGGGCTGTCGGGGACGTCGGGGACGCGGAGGGGGCCGTGGGGACGGCGAGGGGGGCGTGGGGCTGTCGGGGACGTCGGGGACGCGGAGGGGGCCGTGGGGACGGCGAGGGGGGCGTGGGGCTGTCGGGGACGTCGGGGACGCGGAGGGGGCCGTGGGGACGGCGAGGGGGGCGTGGGGCTGTCGGGGACGTCGGGGACGCGGAGGGGGCCGTGGGGACGGCGAGGGGGGCGTGGGGCTGTCGGGGACGTCGGGGACGCGGAGGGGGCCGTGGGGACGGCGAGGGGGGCGTGGGGCTGTCGGGGACGTCGGGGACGCGGAGGGGGCCGTGGGGACGGCGAGGGGGGCGTGGGGCTGTCGGGGACGTCGGGGACGCGGAGGGGGCCGTGGGGACGGCGAGGGGGGCGTGGGGCTGTCGGGGACGTCGGGGACGCGGAGGGGGCCGTGGGGACGGCGAGGGGGGCGTGGGGCTGTCGGGGACGTCGGGGACGCGGAGGGGGCCGTGGGGACGGCGAGGGGGGCGTGGGGCTGTCGGGGACGTCGGGGACGCGGAGGGGGCCGTGGGGACGGCGAGGGGGGCGTGGGGCTGTCGGGGACGTCGGGGACGCGGAGGGGGCCGTGGGGACGGCGAGGGGGGCGTGGGGCTGTCGGGGACGTCGGGGACGCGGAGGGGGCCGTGGGGACGGCGAGGGGGGCGTGGGGCTGTCGGGGACGTCGGGGACGCGGAGGGGGCCGTGGGGACGGCGAGGGGGGCGTGGGGCTGTCGGGGACGTCGGGGACGCGGAGGGGGCCGTGGGGACGGCGAGGGGGGCGTGGGGCTGTCGGGGACGTCGGGGACGCGGAGGGGGCCGTGGGGACGGCGAGGGGGGCGTGGGGCTGTCGGGGACGTCGGGGACGCGGAGGGGGCCGTGGGGACGGCGAGGGGGGCGTGGGGCTGTCGGGGACGTCGGGGACGCGGAGGGGGCCGTGGGGACGGCGAGGGGGGCGTGGGGCTGTCGGGGACGTCGGGGACGCGGAGGGGGCCGTGGGGACGGCGAGGGGGGCGTGGGGCTGTCGGGGACGTCGGGGACGCGGAGGGGGCCGTGGGGACGGCGAGGGGGGCGTGGGGCTGTCGGGGACGTCGGGGACGCGGAGGGGGCCGTGGGGACGGCGAGGGGGGCGTGGGGCTGTCGGGGACGTCGGGGACGCGGAGGGGGCCGTGGGGACGGCGAGGGGGGCGTGGGGCTGTCGGGGACGTCGGGGACGCGGAGGGGGCCGTGGGGACGGCGAGGGGGGCGTGGGGCTGTCGGGGACGTCGGGGACGCGGAGGGGGCCGTGGGGACGGCGAGGGGGGCGTGGGGCTGTCGGGGACGTCGGGGACGCGGAGGGGGCCGTGGGGACGGCGAGGGGGGCGTGGGGCTGTCGGGGACGTCGGGGACGCGGAGGGGCTGTCGGGGACGGCGAGGGGGGCGTGGGGCTGTCGGGGACGTCGGGGACGCGGAGGGGGCCGTGGGGACGGCGAGGGGGGCGTGGGGCTGTCGGGGACGTCGGGGACGCGGAGGGGGCCGTGGGGACGGCGAGGGGGGCGTGGGGCTGTCGGGGACGTCGGGGACGCGGAGGGGGCCGTGGGGACGGCGAGGGGGGCGTGGGGCTGTCGGGGACGTCGGGGACGCGGAGGGGGCCGTGGGGACGGCGAGGGGGGCGTGGGGCTGTCGGGGACGTCGGGGACGCGGAGGGGGCCGTGGGGACGGCGAGGGGGGCGTGGGGCTGTCGGGGACGTCGGGGACGCGGAGGGGGCCGTGGGGACGGCGAGGGGGGCGTGGGGCTGTCGGGGACGTCGGGGACGCGGAGGGGGCCGTGGGGACGGCGAGGGGGGCGTGGGGCTGTCGGGGACGTCGGGGACGCGGAGGGGGCCGTGGGGACGGCGAGGGGGGCGTGGGGCTGTCGGGGACGTCGGGGACGCGGAGGGGGCCGTGGGGACGGCGAGGGGGGCGTGGGGCTGTCGGGGACGTCGGGGACGCGGAGGGGGCCGTGGGGACGGCGAGGGGGGCGTGGGGCTGTCGGGGACGTCGGGGACGCGGAGGGGGCCGTGGGGACGGCGAGGGGGGCGTGGGGCTGTCGGGGACGTCGGGGACGCGGAGGGGGCCGTGGGGACGGCGAGGGGGGCGTGGGGCTGTCGGGGACGTCGGGGACGCGGAGGGGGCCGTGGGGACGGCGAGGGGGGCGTGGGGCTGTCGGGGACGTCGGGGACGCGGAGGGGGCCGTGGGGACGGCGAGGGGGGCGTGGGGCTGTCGGGGACGTCGGGGACGCGGAGGGGGCCGTGGGGACGGCGAGGGGGGCGTGGGGCTGTCGGGGACGTCGGGGACGCGGAGGGGGCCGTGGGGACGGCGAGGGGGGCGTGGGGCTGTCGGGGACGTCGGGGACGCGGAGGGGGCCGTGGGGACGGCGAGGGGGGCGTGGGGCTGTCGGGGACGTCGGGGACGCGGAGGGGGCCGTGGGGACGGCGAGGGGGGCGTGGGGCTGTCGGGGACGTCGGGGACGCGGAGGGGGCCGTGGGGACGGCGAGGGGGGCGTGGGGCTGTCGGGGACGTCGGGGACGCGGAGGGGGCCGTGGGGACGGCGAGGGGGGCGTGGGGCTGTCGGGGACGTCGGGGACGCGGAGGGGGCCGTGGGGACGGCGAGGGGGGCGTGGGGCTGTCGGGGACGTCGGGGACGCGGAGGGGGCCGTGGGGACGGCGAGGGGGGCGTGGGGCTGTCGGGGACGTCGGGGACGCGGAGGGGGCCGTGGGGACGGCGAGGGGGGCGTGGGGCTGTCGGGGACGTCGGGGACGCGGAGGGGGCCGTGGGGACGGCGAGGGGGGCGTGGGGCTGTCGGGGACGTCGGGGACGCGGAGGGGGCCGTGGGGACGGCGAGGGGGGCGTGGGGCTGTCGGGGACGTCGGGGACGCGGAGGGGGCCGTGGGGACGGCGAGGGGGGCGTGGGGCTGTCGGGGACGTCGGGGACGCGGAGGGGGCCGTGGGGACGGCGAGGGGGGCGTGGGGCTGTCGGGGACGTCGGGGACGCGGAGGGGGCCGTGGGGACGGCGAGGGGGGCGTGGGGCTGTCGGGGACGTCGGGGACGCGGAGGGGGCCGTGGGGACGGCGAGGGGGGCGTGGGGCTGTCGGGGACGTCGGGGACGCGGAGGGGGCCGTGGGGACGGCGAGGGGGGCGTGGGGCTGTCGGGGACGTCGGGGACGCGGAGGGGGCCGTGGGGACGGCGAGGGGGGCGTGGGGCTGTCGGGGACGTCGGGGACGCGGAGGGGGCCGTGGGGACGGCGAGGGGGGCGTGGGGCTGTCGGGGACGTCGGGGACGCGGAGGGGGCCGTGGGGACGGCGAGGGGGGCGTGGGGCTGTCGGGGACGTCGGGGACGCGGAGGGGGCCGTGGGGACGGCGAGGGGGGCGTGGGGCTGTCGGGGACGTCGGGGACGCGGAGGGGGCCGTGGGGACGGCGAGGGGGACGTGGGGCTGTCGGGGACGTCGGGGACATCGGAGGGGGCCCAAAAGGCCCCGAAGTGGCCGGGAAGTGCCCCGAAACAGCCCCGCGTGGCCCCAAAAACGGTTCAGAACGGGCTGAAACGGCCCCAAACCAGCCCCGGGGAGCCTGAAAACGCCCCGAAACGGCCCCAAAACAGTGTCGCCCCTTCCCCGCCCCCACCCCGGACGCCTGGGTCCTCTCGCCGCCCCAGCGAAGGCCACGCGCAGCCCCGGCCGCCGGGGTTTATTGGGGACGGGGGGGGGACGCGGGGACACGGAGGGATGTGGGGACACGGGGGGATGTGGGTACATGGGGGGTCGTGGTGACACGGGGGACACAGGGACGTGGGGGGATGTGAGGACACGGGACGTGGGGACACGGGACGTGGGGACACGGGGATTGTGGGGACACGGGGGGTCGTGGGGACACGGGGGACACAGGGACGTGGGGGGATGTGAGGACACGGGGGGTCGTGGGGACACGGGGGACACAGGGACGTGGGGGGGTGTGAGGACACGGGACGTGGGGACACGGGGGGTCGTGGGGACACGGGGGGTCGTGGGGACGCGGGGGGACGCGGGGCTCAGGCCAGCGCCGCGGCGGCGGTCTCGCTCCTCGTCCCCTCCATGTTCTCGTAGGAGTCGGCGTCTGCGGGCGGTGGCAGCGTCAGGGCCACCGGCCCCGTCCCCTCCCCGTCCCCCCGGGGTCCCCGTCCCCTCCGGGGGGCTGTATCCTCACCCCTGTCCTGGTGTCCTCGTCGTGGTGTCCCCATGTCCCCATCCCGGTGTTCCTGCCCCCAAGTCCCTGTCCCGGTGTCCCCGTCGTGGTGTCCCCATCCCCGTCCCGGTGTCCCCATCCCGGTGTCCGCGCCATGGCATCCCTGTCCCCCCTCTCCGTGTCCCCATTGTGGTGTCCCTGCCGTGGTGTCCCTGTTCCCCCTTCCTGTGTCCCCATCCCAGTGTCCCTGTCCCCATCTGGCTGTCCCCATCCCAGTGTCCCCATCACAGTGTCCCTTTCCCCCCTCCCTGTGTCCCCGTCCCCCTTCCAGTGTCCCCATTGTGGTGTCCCCATTGTGGTGTCCCATGTCCCCGTCCCAATTCCGATGTCCCCGTCGCGGTGTCCTAGTCGTGGTGTCCCCATGTCCCCGTCGCGGTGTCCCCGTCCCCATCCCGATGTCCCCGTCGCGGTGTCCCCGTCCCCCTTCCAGTGTCCCCATTGTGGTGTCCCCGTCGCCGTGTCCCCGTCCCCATCCCAATGTCCCCGTCGCGGTGTCCCCGTCCCCCTTCCAGTGTCCCCATTGTGGTGACCCAGTCGTGGTGTCCCCATGTCCCCGTCGCCGTGTCCCCGTCCCCATCCCGATGTCCCCGTCGCGGTGTCCCCGTCCCCCTTCCAGTGTCCCCATTGTGGTGTCCCCATCGTGGTGTCCCATGTCCCCATCCCCATCCCGATGTCCCCGTCGCGGTGTCCCCCTGTCCCCGTCCCCCCGGCCGGGGCGCCTCACCGTCGTCGGGGGCCGGGGGGGGCCCGCGGCGGGGGGCCGCGTACAGGCCCCCCCCGGCCATGTCCTCGTAGGGCTGCGACCCTGGGGGGCGGGGGGGCGTCGGGGGGCGTCCCGGACCCCTGCATCCCCCCTGCGTCCCCCTCTGTCCCCCCGTCCCCCGCGTCCCCCACGTCCCCCAGTCCCCGTGTCCCCCCTGCATCCCTGCATCCCCCCGTGTCCCCCCCACATCCCCTCTGTCCCCCCGTCCCCCGCGTCCCCCTGTGTCCCCGTATCCCCACGTCCCCCACATCCCCCACGTCCCCCCACGTCCCCTCGTCCCCCTGTCCCCCCGTGTCCCCCCATTTCCCCCACGTCCCCACGCATCCCCCCGCGTCCCCTTATCTCCCCACATCCCCCACGTCCCCCCACGTCCCCTCGTCCCCCTGTCCCCCGTGTCCCCCCATGTCCCCCCATCCCTGCACCCCCCCGTGTCCCCCACGTCCCCACACGTCCCCCCCATCCCCTACATCCCCCATGTCCTCCCGTGTCCCCGCATCCCCCCATGTCCCCCGGTCCCCCCATGTCCCCTCGTGTCCCCCTGCATCCCCCCACGTCCCCCCATGTCCCCTCGTCCCCCCATGTCCCCCCATCCCTGCATCCCGCCGTGTCCCCCAGTCCCTGTGTCCCCCACGTCCCCACGCGTCCCCCCGTCCCCTACATCCCCCCATGTCCCCTGGTCCCCCATGTCCCCTTGTGTCCCCCTGCATCCCCCACGTCCCCACATATCCCCACATATCCCCCCCATCCCCCCACGTCCCCCCCGTCCCCCCCGTCCCCCCCGCTCTCCCATGTCCCCTGTCCCTGGGTCCCCCCATTCCCCCCACATCCCCCATGTCCCCCCCCGGCCCCCCGCGTCCCCCGTCCCCACTCACCGGCCGAGCCCTCGCTGCGCCCGTCCTGCCGCTCGCCCGCGCTCAGCAGCACCCGCTGGAGGCCTGGGGGGGCGACGGGGTCAGGGGGGGAGGCGGGGGGGGCCGGGGGGGAGGCGGGGGGCCGGGGACGTCCCCGTCACCTGAGACCAGCCGCGCCGCCCCGGGGCTCAGCGGGGTCTGCTCCATCGCCGGGGCCGCCAAGCGCCCGTCGCCTGCGGACGGGGGTACAGCCGCTCAGGGGGTACAGCCGGACGGGGGTACAGCCGCTCAGGGGGTACAGTCGGATGGGGGGGACAGCCGCTCAGGGGGTACAGCCAGACGGGGGTACAGCCGCTCAGGGGGTACAGTCGGATGGGGGGGACAGCCGCTCAGGGGGTACAGTCGGACGGGGGTACAGCCGCTCAGGGGGGTACAGTCGGGGGGGACAGCCGCTCGGGGGTACAGCTGCTCTGGGGGTACAGCCAGATGGGGGTGCAGCCGCTCTGGGGGTACAGTCAGACCGGAGGGGCGGCGGGGTACAGCCGCACAGGGCAGGCACTGCCAGACAAGGGGGTACAGCTGCTCGGGGGTACAGCTGGACAGAGGGATACAGCCAGATGGGGCCGTACAGCCAGACAGCAGGTTACAGCCGCCCCGGATCAGGTACAGCTGGAGGAGGGGGTGGTTACAGCCACACAGGGGCAGGTGCAGACATGCGGGGCAGGTACAGCCAGAGGCATGACAGCCGCTCAGGGCAGGTTACAGCCGCGCAGGGGCAGGTACAGCTGGACAGAGGGGTTACAGCCACATGGGGGCAAGTACAGACAGTCGGGGCAGGTACAGCCGCACGGGGTGGGGGGTAAAGCTGCTCAGGGCAGGCACAGCCAGACAGGGGTTACAGGTGCATGGGGGCAGGTACAGTCGGGGCAGGCACAGGCGGACGGGGGTCACAGGCGCACAGGGACTCACGCAGGCTGGTGCCGGGTGCCGGGCAGGTGTTGGCGTAATGTGGGGCGGCTGTGGGGCAGGACAGGATTGGGGGGGGAACCCCGTTACTCCCCCCCCATCGGGGGCCTGGGACCCCCGTCCTGCCCCACTGCCTCCCCCCCCCCAGGAGTATCTGCCCCCCACCTGCCCCCCCAGGGGTATCTTCTGCCGCCCCACCTGCCCCCAGGGGTATCTGCCCCCCATTGCTGCCCCCCCAGGGGTATCTTCTGCCCCCCCACCTGCCCCCAGGGGTATCTGCCCCCCATTGCTGCCCCCCCAGGGTATCTGCCCCCCCATTTCTGCCCCCCAGGGGTATCTTATGCCCCCCCACCTGCCCCCCAGGGGTATCTTCCCCCCCATTTCTGCCCCCCGGGGGTATCTGCCCCCCACCTGCCCCCCAGCGCTCGGCAGCCGCTTCCAGCCCGTTCTCGTAGCTCCCTGCGGAGGAAGGAGGCATCGGGGCAGGTGGGGGGCAGTTGTGGGACAGGTGTGGGGCAGACGTGGGGCAGACATGGGGTGGATGTGGGGCAGGTGTGGGGCAGGCATGGGAGAGCTGTGGGGCAGGTGTGGGGCAGACGTGGGGCAGACATGGGGTGGATGTGGGGCAGGTGTGGGGCAGGCATGGGAGAGCTGTGGGGCAGGTGTGGGGCAGACGTGGGGCAGACATGGGGTGGATGTGGGGCAGGTGTGGGGCAGGCATGGGAGAGCTGTGGGGCAGGTGTGGGGCAGACGTGGGGCAGACATGGGGTGGATGTGGGGCAGACGGAGAGGTGTGGGGCAGGCGTGGGGCAGGTGTGGGACAGGTGTGGGGCAGACGTGGGGCAGGCACGGGAGAGGTGTGGGGCAGTTGTGGGGCAGTTGTGGGGCAGACATGGGGCAGTCATGGGGTGGATGTGTGGCAGGTGTGGGGCAGTTGTGGGGCAGGTGTGGGGCAGACATGGGGCGGATGTGGGGCAGACGTGGGGCAGGTGTGGGGCAGGTGTGGGGCAGACGTGGGGCAGGTGTGGGGCAGGTGTGGGGCAGGCGTGGGACAGGTGTGGGGTGGACGTGGGGCAGGTGTGGGGCAGGCGTGGGACAGGTGTGGGGCAGACGTGGGGCAGGCGTGGGACAGGTGTGGGGTGGACGTGGGGCAGGCGTGGGACAGGTGTGGGGCGGATGTGGGGCAGGTGTGGGGCAGGCGTGGGACAGGTGTGGGGTGGACGTGGGGCAGGCGTGGGGCAGGTGTGGGGCAGGTGTGGGGTGGACGTGGGGCAGGCGTGGGGCAGGTGTGGGGCAGGTGTGGGGCGGACGTGGGGCAGGCGTGGGGCAGTTACCGACGGAGGCCTGGTCCCCGCGGGGCCCCGTCCCGTTCTCGTAGCCGTCTGGGGGGAGAGAGCTGCCGCGTCCCCCCCTGCCCCCCAAGTGCTCCCTGCCCCCCAAGTGCCCCCCAAGTGCCCCCATCGCCCCCATGTCCCCAGTCATCACCCTGCTGCCCCCCAAGTGCCCCCTGCCCCCATCCCACAAGCGCCCCCCCAAGTGCCCATCACCCCCCAAGTGCCCCCAGCTCCCCATCGCCCCCCAAGTGCCCCCCAGCCCCCCAAGTGCCCATCACCCCCCAAGTGCCCCCAGCTCCCCATCGCCCCCCAAGTGCCCCCAGCCCCCCATCGCCCCCAAGCACCCCCCAGCTCCCCATCGCCCCCCAAGTGTCCCCGCCCCCCAAGCGCCCCCCCAGCACCCCCCAAGCGCCCCCGCCGGCCGCTCACCCCCCGGGCTGTCGCCGTCGCTGTCGGGGTGCTCGTAGCCCCCTTCCTCCTCCTCCTCCTCCTCCTCCTCCTCCTCCTGCTGGCGCCCCGGGGGGGTCCTGCCCCACTCCCCGCCCCACGGCCCCCCCGGGGGCAGCGCCGTGGGGCTGCCGAGGTCCGCCGGGGGGCCTGGGGGCAGAGGGGCTGCTGTGGGCCAGGATGGGGGGGGCCGGGGCTGGTATGGGGCAGGACGGGGGGGGTCTAGGGCTGGTATGGGGCAGGATGGAGGGGTCTAGGGCTGGTATGGGGCAGGACGGGGTGGGTCTAGGGCTGGTATGGGGCAGGACGGGGGGGGTCTAGGGCCACTGTGGGGCAGGATGGAGGGGGTCTAGGGCTGGTATGGGGCAGGACGGGGTGGGTCTAGGGCTGGTATGGGGCAGGATGGAGGGGGGTCTAGGGCCACTGTGGGGCAGGATGGAGGGGGTCTAGGGCTGGTATGGGGCAGGACGGGGTGGGTCTAGGGCTGGTATGGGGCAGGATGGAGGGGGGTCTAGGGCCACTGTGGGGCAGGATGGAGGGGTCTAGGGCTGGTATGGGGCAGGACAGGGGGGGTCTAGGGCTGGTATGGGGCAGGACGGGGTGGGTCTAGGGCTGGTATGGGCAGGATGGAGGGGGGTCTAGGGCCAGTGTGGGGCAGGATGGGGGGCCTGGGCTCAGTGTGGGGCAGGATGGGGGGGTGGATGTGGGGCAGGACAGGGGGGGTCCAGGACTGGTGTGGGGCAGGACGGAGGGCCTGGGCTCGGTGTGGGGCAGGATGGGAGGGTCGATGTGGGGCCGGAGGGGGAAGGGGGTCCAGGTCTGGTGTGGGGCAGGATGGGGGGGGGGTCTAGGGCTGGTGTGGGGCAGGATGGGGGGGGGTCTAGGGCGGGTGCGAGGCAGGACGCGGGGGGGCCCGGGCCCAGTGTGGGGCCGGAGGGGGGGCCGCAGGGCGACTCACGGGGGGCGGCCGTGGGGCAGAGCACGTTGCCGTAGGGGCTCTGGGGGTCCGGCGCCGGCACCCTGAAAAACCTCGGGGGCGGCGGGGTTGGCACTGGCGCCGTGGGGCCCTGCCCCATAGAGACCCTGCCCCACAGCTACCCCCTGCCCCATAGAGACCCTGCCCCAGAGAGACCCCGCCCCACGGGGACCCTGCTCCATGGGGACCCCCTGCCCCAGAGAGACCCTGCCCCATAGAGACCCCGCCCCACGGGGACCCTGCTCCATGGGGACCCTGCTCCATGGGGACCCCCTGCCCCAGAGAGACCCTGCCCCACGGGGACCCTGCTCCATGGGGACCCCCTGCCCCAGAGAGACCCTGCCCCATAGAGACCCTGCCCCAGAGAGACCCCACCCCACGGGGACCCTGCTCCATGGGGACCCCCTGCCCCAGAGAGACCCTGCCCCACGGGGACCCTGCTCCATGGGGACCCCCTGCCCCAGAGAGACCCTGCCCCATAGAGACCCCGCCCCACGGGGACCCTGCTCCATGGGGACCCCCTGCCCCAGAGAGACCCTGCCCCACGGGGACCCTGCTCCATGGGGACCCCCTGCCCCAGAGAGACCCTGCCCCATAGAGACCCCGCCCCACGGGGACCCTGCTCCATGGGGACCCCCTGCCCCATAGAGACTGTGCCCCAAGGGAACTCTGCCCCACAACTACCCCTGCCCCACGGGGACCCTGCCCCACAGTTACCCCCACCCCATAGACACCCTGCCCCACGGGGACCCTGCCCCCCAGCCCCCAGCCCCACAGCCCCGTCCCTGCCCCACAGCCCCCAGCCCCACGGCCCCATCCCTGCCCCCCAGCCCCCCTGCCCCATGGCCCCATCCCAGCCCCCAGCCCCCAGCCCCACAGCCCCGTCCCTGCCCCACGGCCCCATCCCTGCCCCCCAGCCCCCCTGCCCCATGGCCCCGTCCCAGCCCCCCAGCCCCCCAGCCCCACGGCCCCGTCCCTGCCCCACGGCCCCGCTCACCTCCGGGCCGGTTTCCCCAGGCGCCGCTGGCACTTGCGGCTCTGCAGGGCTGCGGGGGGCAGAGACGTGGGGGGCTGGGGGCTGTGGGGCGGCCCCCCCGGCTATGGGGTGCCAGGGGCTGTGGGGCAGCCCCAGCCCCCCCCAGCTATGGGGCATCCCTGTGCCCCCCCGCCGTGGGTCCCCCGTGTCCCCCCGCTGTGGGTCGCCCCTCACCACGCCATGGGTCCCTGTGTGCCTCCCCGCCATGGGTCGCCCCGCATCGTGCCGTGGGTCCCCCCGCACCCCCCTGCCGTGGGTCGCCCCTCATCACGCTGTGGGTCGCCCCTCATCGGGCCATGGGTCGCCCCGCAGCGTGCCATGGGTCCCCCTGTGCCCCCCTGCTGTGGGTCCCCCGTGCCCCCCCCCGCCGTGGGTCGCCCCACAGCACGCCGTGGGTCGCGCTGACCTCGGTGGCTGTGGCAGAGCCCGGCCAGCACGGCCCCCCCCAGGACCACGTAGGCCACGGCCGCGGCCCCCACGGTGCCCACGCCGGCCCCCAGCCGGGGCCACCAGCCTGCGGGGACAGGGCCACCACCGTCACCCCCGCCCCCCGGCCGCCCCCCGGCCGCCCCACCTGCTCCCCGTCCCGTCCGCGTCCGTCCCCATCCGTCCCCCGTCTGTCCCCGTCTGTCCTCCCAGACATCCCCATCCGTCCCTGTCCCCATCCGTCACCCGTCCATCTCCATCCGTCCCGTCCATCTCCACCACCCCATCCGTCCCTGTCCACCCCATCCCTCCCCATCCCTCCCCATCCCTCCCCATCCATCCCCATCCATCCCCATCCCCATCCGTCCCCTCGTTCCCCAGCCATCCATCCCCATCCGTCCCCGTCCATCCCCATCCATCCCCCATTCATCCCCATCCACCCCACCCATCCCTATCCAGTCCTATCCATCCCATCCATCCCTGTCCGTCCCCGTCCATCCACACCTGTCCCATCCATCCCCATCCATCCATGCCCATCCCCATCCATCCCCATCCATGCCCATCGATCCCATCCAACTCCATCAACCCATCCATGCCCATCTGTCCCCTCCATCCCAGTCCATCTCCCTCCATCCATGTCCATCCCCCTCCATCCCCATCCATGCCCACCACCTGCATCCATCCCCCCATCCATCCCCCTCGGTGCCCACCGGGGGCGGGCTGCACGTCCAGCTGCACGTCCAGGCGGCGGGTGCTGCCCGGGGGCTCCGGGTGGGTGGCGGGGCCCCAGGCGCAGCGGTAGCGCCCGGCCTGGCCGGGCCGGACGTCGAGCAGGGCCAGGGCAGCGCCGTGGCTGGAGCTGGGCCAGAGCCAGGCGCCGGGGGCCACCCGCAGCTGCAGCACCGGCTTCTCGGCCATCCCCGCGTGCCAGGCCCACGCCAGCCCCCCTGCGGCGCCCGCCCCCAGCCCTTCGGTGCCGCAGGGCAGCACCGCCGTCGCCCCCACCGCCGCCCACACCACCGCTGCGTCTCCTGGGGTCACACAGGTGGGGATGGGGATGGGGACATGGGGACATGGTGGGATGGGATGAGGATGGGGATGGGGACAGGGATGGGATGGGATGGGATGGGATGGGATGGGATGGGATGGGATGGGATGGGGATGGGATGGAGATGGGGATGAGGATGAGGATGAGATGGGGATGGGATGGAGATGGACATGGGGATGGAGATGGGATGAGGATGAGGATGGGGATGGGGATGGGGATGGAGATGGGAATGGGGACAGGATGGGGATGGAGATGGGGATGGAGATGGTATGGGGATGTGGATGGAGATGGGATGGGGACAGAGACGTGGATGGGGATGAGATGGGATGAGAATGGGGATGGAGATGGAGATGGGGATGGAGATGGGATGAGGATGGGGATGGGGATGGGGATGGGGATGGGGATGGGATGGAGATTGGGATGGGATGGGATGGAGATGGGGATGGAGATGGAGGTGGGGATGGGGATGGGGATGGGATGGAGATGGGGACAGGGACAGGGACAAGGATGGGACGGGGATGGGGAAGAGGTAGCAGCACCATCAGCACCTGCGGCCCCGTTACCCCCATATCCCCCTTATGACCCCATGTCCCCCCATACACTCCTATGGCCCCATAGGACCCCCATACACCCCCATATCTCCCCATGGGGATCTCATGCCCCCAGCGTCCCCCCATAGGACCCCATATATCCCCCCCATATCCCCCCATAGGACCCCCATACCTCCTGTACCCCCATGGGCACCCCTCATCCTCTAAACCCCCCTATAGGACCCCTTCATATACCCTATATCCTCCCCATGGGATCCTCATATTCCCCCATACCTCCCCATAGCCCCTACATCCCCCAGGGGTGCCCCACACCCCCTGTAACCTCCATAGGACCCCATGCCCCCCATATTCCCCCATGGGCACCCCACATCCTCTAAATCCCCCCATAGGACCCCCATATGCCCTATATCCTCCCCATGGGCACCCCACATCCCCCCATAGGACCCTCATATTTCCCCATACCCCCCCATAGGCCCCCCCATAGCCCCTACATCCCCCACAGGTGCCCCGCACCCCCCCGCATCGCCCCATAGGACCCCCCACGCCCCCCCCCGCTCACCGCCCAGGTGGAGGTGCACGGTGCCGGTGTGGGGCCCCACGGCGCAGTCGTAGCGCCCGGCCTGGCCCTGCCCCACGGCGCGCAGCAGCAGCCCCCCGGGGTGGAGGGGGCCCCCGGAGGGCAGGGGCTGCCCCTCGTGGAACCAGGAGGCCGGGGGGAGCGCCGAGGCGTTGGCGGGGGGCCCGGGGCAGCGCAGCGTCACGTCCGAGCCGGGGGCCGCCGACACGAAGAGGGTCTCTGGGGGCGCCGGCACGTCAGCCCCCATCGCCCCCCATTGCCCCCATCACCCCCTATAGCCCCCATCACCCCCTATAGCCCCCATCGCCCCCATCACCCTCTATAGCCCCCCATAGCCCCCATCACCCCTTATAGTCCCCCATAGCCCCCCCACAGCCCCACAACCCCCCATAGCCCCCCATAGCTCCCTATCACCCCCTATAGCCCCCATAGCCCCATCGCCCCTATAGCCCCCCATAGTCCCCCATCACCCCCATCACCCCCCATCACCCCCTATAGCCCCCCATCACCCCCTATAGCCCCCACAGCCCCCATCAACCCCTATAGCCCCTATAGCCCCCATAGCCCCTATAGCCCCCATAGCCCCTATAGCCCCCAGCCCCATGGCACTCACGGCTGCCCGGCACGTTGAGCAGCACCTCGTACTCCTGGGGCTCCGGGGCCCCCCCAGCCCGCGGCACACGTAGACCCCGGCGTGTTGGGCGGCCACGTGGGGCAGCAGCAGGGACCCCCTGGCCCCCAGCCCCACGGGCCACCCCGGCTCCACGGTGAGGTTGAGCAGGTCGGGGCCCCCCCCCCGGCTCCAGTGCAGCCACCGCGGCAGCAGCCACGAGGGGGTCCCGGCCAGCGAGCCGGGGCAGGGCAGCAGGGCCACCGCCGACGCTGGGGGGGCCACGGTCACGCGGGCCACGGGGCCACGGGCCACCACCAGCCCCCCCGGGGCCACCAACAACACCCCCAGGGCCGCTGACACCCCTGAGGCCACCACCAGCCCCCCCGGGGCCACCAACAACACCCCCAGGGCCGCTGACACCCCTGAAGCCACCAGCCCCCCCGGGGCCACCAACACCGTCCCCAGGGCCGCTGACACCCCTGAGGCCACCACCAGCCCCCCCGGGGCCACCAACAACACCCCCAGGGCCGCTGACACCCCTGAGGCCACCACCAGCCCCCCCGGGCCACCAACACTGCCCCCAGGGCCGCTGACACCCCTGAGGCCACCACCAGCCCCCCCGGGGCCACCAACAACACCCCCAGGGCCGCTGACACCCCTGAGGCCACCAGGACCTCCCTGGGGCCACCAGGACTCTCCTATGACCATCAGTGACCTTCATGTCCATCAAACCCCCATGGCCTCCAGCCCCATGGCCCCAACCCCCATGGACACCAGCTCCATGGCCCTCAACCCCCACGGCCACCAGCCCCATGGCCTCTAACCTCCGTGGACTCCAGCCCCCAAGGCCCCAACCGCCATGGCCACCAGCCCCATGGTCTCCAGCCCCAAGACCATCAGCCCCCATGTCCCCAACCCCCATGGACTCCAGTCCCATGGCCCCCAACCCCCATTGCCTCCAGCCCCATGGCCTTCAACCCCCACAGCCAGCAGCCCCATGGCTCCAACCCCCATGGCCCCCAGCCCCATGGCCTTGACCCCCATAGCCTCCAACCCCCATGGCCCCCATCCCACAGCCCCCAGCCCCCCAGCCCGGGGTCCCCGTCCCACCGGTGGCGTTGGCCTGCAGCGGGGCGGCGGGGGTGCCGGGGGGGGCCCCGATCTCGCTCCCCAGCCCCAGCAGCACCAACAGGATGAGGCCCAGGCGGCCAGGCGCCATCTTCCCTGTGTGGGGCGGCGGGGATGGGGACGGGGACAGGCCGGACGCGGCGTCACCGCCGGTGCCCTGGACCGTGACCGGGTCCCCGGGGGCCATGCAGGTGGCGAAGGGGGGGTAATGGGGGGGTCCCGGTCCCCCCCGGCCTCCTTGTCCTCGGGGTCCCCAGGGCAGAGCCCCCTGGACCGGCTGCCCCACACACCCCTCCCCCCCCACTGGGTCCCTCCAGGGCCCATGGGCCCCCCAGTTCCCCCAGTTCCCCCCTGGCACCAGGGGACCAAGGCAACTGGGTAGGGACGGGGGGGCCATTTCCTGGCTGGGTTGACATGGGGGGGAGGGGGTTGGGGGGCATTGGGGGGTGATGGAGGGGTTTGGAGGGGTCTGAGAAGGAGATAGGGGGTGATGGAGGGGTTTGGGGGGCTCTGGGAGGGAAATTGGGGCTGGTGGAGGGGCTTGGGGGGGCTCTGGGGTGAGATGGGGGTGATGGAAGGGTTTGGGGGGCTCTGGGGGGGCGATAGGGGGTGATGGAGGGGTTTGGGGGGCTCTGAGGGGGGATTGGGGCTGATGGAGGGGTTTGAGGGGGCTCTGGGGTGAGATAGGGGCTGATGGAGGGGTTTGGGGGGGCTCGGGGGGGCGATGGAGGCTCTCTGGGGGGAGATGGGGGCCTGGAAGGGATGCTGGGGGGGGTGATGGGGGGGTCCTGGGAGATGATGGGGGCACTGGGGGGGTGAAGGGTCTTCGGGGAGCTCGGGGGGGGCGATGCGACACTGGGGGGGCACTGAAGGGGGCAGGTAGGGGGGGCCGGGCCCCTTCGGGCGTTTCCGCCGGGCGCCCTCGGGCCTCCCCGGCCCCGCTCGGCCCTTCCCGGCCCCGCTCGGCCCTTCCCGGCCCCGCTCGGCCCTTTCCGGCCCCGCTCGGCCCTTCCCGGCCCCGCTCGGCTCTTTCCGGCCCCGCTCGGCCCTTCCCGGCCCCGCTCGGCTCTTCCCGTCCCCGCTCGGCCCTTCCCGGCCCCGCTCGGCCCTTCCCGGCCCCGCTCGGCCCTTCCCGGCCCCGCTCGGCCCTTTCCGGCCCCGCTCGGCTCTTTCCGGCCCCGCTCGGCTCCGCCCGCCGAGCCGAACCCGGAAGTGGGGCCGGAGCGGGCGGCGATGGAGGGTGCGGCCACGTGGGGGGCTCGGGGGAGGGGGTGTTGGGGGGGGTCTCGGGGGTGTGGGGGGGCTCTGGGGGTGTGGGGGGGCTCTGGGGGGTCCGGGGGCATTTGGGGGCTGTGGGGCGTGGGGGGGGGGTTTGAGGGGAGCCGAAGGGTTGTGGGCGCTATGGGGGGCTCTGGGGCACGTGGGGGGTTCTGGGAGATATGGGGGGCTCTGGGGGGAGATGTGGGAGCTATGGGGCATGTGGGGGGCTCGGGGGGGATTCTGGGGGCTATGAAGGGTGTGGTGGGGATGTGGGAGCTGTGGGGAATGTAGGGGGCTCAGGGGAGTTATGGGGGCTATGTAGAGGTCTGGGGGGAGATGTGGGAGTTGTGGGGCATGTGGGGGGCTCTAGGGGGGTCCGGGGGGATGTAGGAGCTGTGGGGCACGTTGGGGGCTGAGGGGTGGCAGATGGCCTATGGGGGGGGGCTGGGAGATGTGGCCTGGGGGGGGGGACAACGATGGGGACAGCTCGGGACGGCTGGGGGGGGCCGAGGCGGGGGCCGCGCTCCCGCGCTCCCCACCCCTGACCCCCCCCGGTCTGCCCCCCTCGCAGGGCCCCAGGAAAGCGGGCAGCCGGAGGGCGGCGGCGAGGGGGCAGCGGCGGTCCCGGACCCCGAAGGGACCATCCAGGCGCTGCGGGTCCAGCTGGCGGCCGCCCTGGCCGAGGCCGAGACCGTCCGGGCCGTGGCCACCGTCAGCGAGAGCACCAAGCAGGAGGCCGTGGCCGCCGTCCGGCGCCAGTGCCGGGAGGAGGTGGCCTCGCTGCAGGCCATCCTCAAAGGTGGGGCCGGGTGGCGGGGGGCCCCGCGGCGGGCAGGGGGCCGCGGCGGGACCCCCGGCCCCCCGCAGCGTCTCCCTCTGCCCCCCCAGACTCCATCAGCAGCTACGAGGCCCAGCTGGCGGCCCTGCGGCAGGACCGGCACGCCGCCGCCGCCCGGGAGCCGCCGCCGGACTCGCTGGAGCTGCAGATGGAGAAGGTGAGCGGCGGCGGCGGACGGAGGACGGGGCGAGGGGGGACGCCGGGGGTCCCGGAGCCGTCGCCTCGCCCTGCCCTCTCGCCCGGCCCAGGCGCAGGAGGACTCGCGGCGGCTGCGCAGCGTGGTGGAGCCCATGGAGGAGGAGATCGCCCAGCTCCGGGCCCGGCTGGCGCGGGCCGAGGGGCTGATCCGGGAGCTGCGGGGCGACCCCGAGGGCCGGCTCTCGCCCGCCTCCGGCGACGAGGCCGAGGACGACGACGGCCTGGCCTTCGCCCGCGGCTGCGACAGCGTCTCCATCGCCGGCTCCGTGGCCGGCTCGGCGGCCCCGGCGCAGGACGACACGGCCTCGCTGCTCTCCACCGCCACCCTGGTCCCCGAGAGCATCTACCTGCCGCCCCCCGGCTTCCAGCTCGTCCCCGACGGCGCCTGGGCCCAGCTGCAGGACGAGGTGAGGCCCCGCGGCGGCGGCGGGGGGGACGCGGGGCCACGGCGTGACGCCGCCGTCCCCCCTCCCGGCAGGCCCGGCAGCAGCGCGAAGCCCTGCGGCAGGCGGGCGAGAGGCTGGAGGCGGCCGCCCGCGAGCGCCAGGGGCTGGAGGAGGCCCTGAGACGCAGCAGCGAGGACTGCGCCAAGCAGGTACCGGCCCCCCGGCCCCGGCCGTGCGTCCCGTCGTCCCCCCCGACCCCGGCCCCCAACCCTCCTTCCCGTCCCGCCGCCAGGTCCGGGTGCTGCTGGGGCAGGTCCAGGACTCGGAGCGGCTGCTGCGAAACCTCCAGGGCACCGTGAGCCAGACGCAGCGACGCACCCAGGAGCAGATGGTGGGTGCAGACAGGGCTGGGGGCGGAGAGGGGGCGCTGGGGGGGGAGAGGGGGCGCCGTGGGGGCCCCCCCCACTTCGGGGCTGACCCCCGTTGCCTGCACCCCGTCCCCAGGCCGAGCTGTCCGCCTCCCACAAGCGCCTGAGTGTGGAGGTGCAGCGCCTGAGCGAGGAGAACGAGGGGCTGCGGGGACAGCGGGGCCCCCCCAGCCCCGGGGACGGTGAGGACCCCGGCGAGCCCCTGCCCGGCTCCGTGCAGGTACCGGGGTCGGGGACGGGGTGGGGGGACACGTGCAGGGGGGATGCATCTGTGGGGTACATGTCCCAGTGCCGGGGGCTGTCCCTTTGGGGGGGCCGGGGCGTCCCTGGGGGGGATACGTCCCCGGGGGACGATCCCGGTGCGGGGGCACACCCCGTTTGGGGGGCCCTGGGTGCGCTGCCCCCCACCCCACGGCTGCCCGTGCCCCCCAGGAGCTGCAGGCGCTGGTGCGGAGGCTGTGGGCGGCCGGCGGGGCGCAGCGGCGGGCCGGGCAGCACGAGGCCGAGCGGCTCCGCATCGAGATCGTGTCGCTGCGGGAGCGGCTCCAGGACGAGCAGGAGACCCGGGCCCAGCTCCAGCGGCTGCTGGACGCGCAGGCGGCCGCCCAGCGCGAGGACAGCCGTAAGGGGGCACTGGGGTGGGGTGGGGTGGGGTGGGGGGGGGGATGACCACTGGATAACTGTGGGGCTGGGAGGGGGGCAGAGGGAGCGGGGGGCCCGAGAGGTGGGTCTGGGGCGCTTCCTCCCCCTCTAACTCTTTCTTCTTGCCTCCTCCGTCGCCGGCAGAGCTCATGGAGGGTGAGTGATGGGTCCCCCCCGGCCCCCGAGGGCCGCTCGCCCCCCGGCGCAGCCTGGAGCCCCCCAGCCTCCCCCATAACCCCGGTGTCGCCCCCAGCCTCCCTGTGCAGCGTCCGGTCGGAGATGGAGCGGCTGCAGCAGGAGCTGACGCAGGTACGTCCCGGGCTGGGAGGTTCGGGGGAGCATCCCTGCCCGGCGGGGAGGGATGGGGAGGGGGACGGGGACGGACCGTCACCCGCCCCACGGCCTCCGGGGCGGGCGTCACCCCGTCGTGGTCCCCCCTGACCCCCTGCCCCGTCCGCCCCCAGGCCCAGCAGCGAGGGCAGTGCCTGGAGCAGGAGCTGGAGCAGCTGCGGGCCCAGCGGGCGCCAGGCGAGGTGAGTGGGCGAGGACCGGCCGCCGGGGCATCCTGTCACCGTCCCCGAACCCCCTTAACCCTCTCGCCCCCCTCCCCAGGTCCGGCTGCCCCAGGACCCCTCCCCGGAGCAGCCCCGGAGCGTCGCTGAGGGGGCGCGGGGGCAGGAGGCCTGAAGGGGCCCCGGGACCCCCCCCCCGCCCCGGGGCTCCCTCTGGCCCCGTCTCTCAGGGAGGGCGCCTGAGCCCGCGTCCGACTGTTACCGTGTCTGACTGTTACCGGTGGTGCTTGGAGCCGCGGGGTCCCCCCCCCGGCTCCGGGCACCCCCCCAGCCCCAGCGGGGCTAATAAAGCTGTTTTTGTAACTGTGCTGTGTCTGCTCCGTGTCCGTCTGCGTGTCCCCCCCCCCCCCCCCGACCCGTGTCCGTCCCTCCCCGTGCTCGGCGCTCCGGTTGGGCGGTCCTCCAAGGCTACAGAGTGCGACCGCCGGGGGCCGGGGTAGAGCGGCCACCTCCTGCAGAGCTGAGCTGGTCCTCTGCGACCACAGAGTGCTCGCCCAGGTGCGGTAGAGTGGCTGCTGCCGAACCATGGAGAGGGTAGAGCGGCGCTGCCGCGGGAGGAATGAGAGAGCGGAGCGCTGTTGGTGGGGCAGAGCGCCTCGTTTGCCAAACCATAGAGCTTAGTCCTCCGCGGCGCTTAGGTGCCGGGGGGGCTCGGCGGGCTAGAGCGGCTCCCGCCTTCCCCGAGCGTCCTCGAGTGCGCCGCCGCCCGCGTTTCCGCCCTGAGCCGGAAGTGGGCCTGGAAACGTCACTTCCTGCGGAGAGGGCGGGGAAGGAGGCGCAACATGGCGCTGCCCGCGGTGCTGCTGCGCGCGGCCCGGGGCGAAGCCGCCGGTGGGAGCCGGGGGCGGCGGCGGCGGCGGCGGCGGGGTGGGGGGGGGGGGAAGCGGACAGACCGGGGCGAGGGCAGCGGCGGGGGGGGCGGGCGGGGGGCCGGGGGCGGCGGGGAGGGGGTGGCGGAGGGTGAAGGTCACGGGACACGTGGGGAGCGGGAGGAACCCGGGTGCCCGGGGGGGCCCCGACCTCCCCCAGGGGGCCCAGGCGTCCGGGGGGCCCCCGGTCCCCTCTGCATCCCCTCTACAGGGGGCCCAGGCGTCCGGGGGGGGTCTCTATCCTTCTCCGTCCCCCCCCACGAGGGGGCCCAGGCGTCCGAGGGGGCCCCCGCCTCTCTCCACCCCCCCAGGGGGCCCCCGCCCCCCTCTGCATCCCCCCTTCAGGCTACCCAGGCGTCCGGGGGGGCCTCTATCCTCCGCCCCCCCCCAGGGGACCCAGGTGTCCAAGGGGGTTCCTGTCCCCCTCTGCATCTCCCCCAGGGGGCCCAGGCGTCCGGGGGGGCCCTATTCCCCTCTGCCCCCCCACGAGGAGGTGCAGGCGTCCGGGGGGCCCCAGCTCCGCTCTGCATCCCACCTTTAGGCCACCCAGCCATCCGGGGGGGCCCTGTTTCCCTCCACCCCCTCGAGGGGACCCAGGCATCCGGGGGAACCCTGCCCCCACCTCTACGTCCCACCCCTGAGAGGAGCCAGGTGTCCGGGGGGGGCCTGTCCTCCTCTGCCCCCCCACGAGGGGGCCCAGGCATCCGGCGGGGGGGCCCTTCTTCCTGCAGACCCCGCAGGGGGCCCAGGCGTCCGGGGGCAGGGGGGGCCCTGGAGGACCCGCTGTCACCTCCCCGCCTCTCCCGCAGGTCTCCAGAGCCGCCTGTCGCGGCTCCTGCTGGGAGCCCTGGGCGCGGTGAGTGCTGGGGGGAAGGGGGGAGGTTTTGGGCGGGGAGGGGGGGCCATGGTGCCCGGCCCCCGCCCTGACCCCCCTCCCCCTGCCACGCAGGCCCCCCCCGGCCCCCAGCCCCGGCGCGGCCTCGCGGTCGAGGCTAAGAAGACCTACGTGCGGGACAAGCCCCACGTCAACGTGGGCACCATCGGGCACGTGGACCACGGCAAGACCACGCTGACCGCCGCCATCACCAAGAGTAGGATGTGGGGGGTGGGACCCAGGCATCCGGGACCCCCCAGGACCCCTTTTCCCCCCGAGGAGGGACCCCAGGCGGCCGTTTCGCAGCCCATCGGGGAGGGGGAACGCCGCTGTCCCAAAGGAGCCCCCTGACCCGGCTCTCGTCCCCTCCTGCTCCTCGGGGTGGGGGGAGCCCCACGTGCGGGAACGGGGGCGTTGGGGCTCCCGGACCCTGTCCAGGAGGGACCCAGGCATCCGGGACCCCCCAGGACCCCCTTTCTCCCCCCGGGGAGGGACCCCGGCGCCCAGGGCGGGGGTTGTGGGCGGTGGCGGCTGACCCCCCCCGCCTGACTCCCGCAGTCCTGTCGGAGTCGGGCAGCGCCCAGTTCAAGCGCTACGAGGAGATCGACAACGCGCCGGAGGAGCGGGCCCGCGGCATCACCATCAACGCGGCCCACGTGGAGTACGCCACCGCCAACCGCCACTACGCCCACACCGACTGCCCCGGGCACGCCGACTACGTCAAGGTACCGCCGCCCCCGGGGCCTGGCCTGCCCCCCAGCCCCCCGCCGCGGTGCGGTCCTGCCCCCCGCAGCCCCCGAACCACCCTGCTCCAGTAGGAGCTACCTTGGTCTCGCCCCGCCTCCCTGGGGTCCCCCTGCCCCCTTCTGTCCCCCCCGACGGTCTCTACTTGCCCCTTTCTGCCCCCTCCCCGAGTTCCCCTGCTCCTGGGGGTCGTCTGCCACGTCCTGCCCCTTTGCAGCCCCCCACCCCGGAGCCCACCCTGCCCCCGAAGGCACCTCCTTGCCCCGTCCTGTCCCTCCTCGACCCCGTCCTGCCCCCCGCGCCGCTTCTGCTCCCTGGGGCCCCCTCTCGTCCCCGTGGATCTGTGTTGGTGCCCCCCAGACCCCCCCCCAAGCTGCGTCCTGCCCCGAGCGCTCTCCCCGCCCCAGCCCGGTGTTGTCCCCCCACCCCGGCACCCCTGATGCCCCCCTTCCTGCCCCCCAGAACATGATCACGGGCACGGCCCCCCTCGACGGCTGCATCCTGGTGGTGGCCGCAACCGACGGGCAGATGCCGCAGACCCGGGAGCACTTGCTGCTGGCCAAGCAGGTGTGGGGCTGGTGCGGGGGGGGGGGGCTGGGGGGTTCTGGGGAGCAGGTTGGGGGGCTGCGGGGGGCAGGTCGAGGGATCTGGGGGCGGGTATGTGGGGCAGGTCTAGGCATCGGGGCTGGGAGCGGGTCTGGGGGTTTGGGAGGTGCATGGGGCAGACCGGGGGGGTGTGGGGCAGACCGGGGGGGTGTGGGGCAGACTGGGTGGGTGTGGGGGCCCGGCGGGGGCCCTCAGGGGCTCTGCGGGCTGAACGCCGAGGCCGTGCCCCACGGCCCGGGGCGGGGGCGCCGTGGGGCTGACCCCCGGCGGCGGCCGCCCCCCAGGTGGGGGTGGAGCACATGGTGGTGTACGTGAACAAGGCGGACGCGGTGCCGGACCAGGAGATGTTGGACCTGGTGGAGCTCGAGGTCCGCGAGCTGCTCACCGAGTTCGGCTACGACGGGGAGCGGACGCCCGTCATCGTGGGCTCCGCCCTCTGCGCCCTGGAGGTGAGCCTGGCCCCGCCCCCGGCCCCGCCCCTGCTGTGGGCCCCACCCCCTGCACCCTGGAGGTGAGCCTGGCCCCGCCCCTGGCTCCACCCCTGCTGTGGGCCCCACCCCCTGCACCCTGGAGGTGAGCCTGGCCCCGCCCCCGGCCCCGCCCCTGCTGTGGGCTCCGCCCCCTGCACCCTGGAGGTGAGCCTGGCCCCGCCCCTGGCTCCACCCCTGCTGTGGGCCCCACCCCCTGCACCCTGGAGGTGAGCCTGGCCCCGCCCCCGGCCCCACCCCTGCTGTGGGCCCCGCCCCCTGCACCCTGGAGGTGAGCCTGGCCCCGCCCCTCCATGGACTCCACCTCATGTGTCTTGGTGGGGAGCCCTGGCTCCGCCCCCATTGCAGGCCCCACCCCCTGCACCCTGGAGGTGCCCCTGGCCCTGCCCCCTAACAAGCCCCACCCCCTGGCTGCAGGCTCCGCCTTTCCTCTCCTGTATCTGAGCTAGTGCTGCCCCACGGCTGGACCCCCTGGGCCCCACAGTCAGCCCCCCCAACCCTGTTCCAGCCCCTCTGAGCCCCACAGCTGGCCCCCTGCCCCATTCCGGCCCCCCTGAGCCCCACAGCCAGCCCCCCCGCCCCATTCTGGCACCCCCCGGGCCCCACAGCCGCTGTCCCAGGGCCCCCCCGCCCCCCCAGGCCTCACAGCCAGTGCGCTTGAGCCCCACACCCCATTCCAGCCCCCCCCCCAGGCCCCCCACCCCCTTCCGGCCCCTGCTGACCCCGCCGCCCCCCTGCGCCCCACAGCAGCGGGAGCCCGAGCTGGGGCTGAAGTCGGTGCTGAAGCTGCTGGAGGCCGTCGACAGCCACATCCCGCTGCCCGCCCGCGACCTCGACAAGCCCTTCCTGCTGCCCGTCGAGTCCGTCCACTCCATCCCCGGTAGGTCCCGCCCCACGGCCGCCCCACGGCCCGCCCGACGCCCCCCCACAACCCCTCCTTCTCCGTCCCCGCAGGCCGCGGCACGGTGGTGACGGGGACGCTGGAGCGCGGCACCATCCGCAAGGGCGACGAGTGCGAGTTCCTGGGCTACAACCGCAACCTGCGGACGGTGGTGACCGGTAGGAGGCCTCCCCCCCCCCAAAACCCGGTCCCCGCCCCACGGCGCTGGCCCCACGGCGCTGACCCCCTTCTCCCCAGGCATCGAGATGTTCCACAAGAGCCTGGAGCGGGCGGAGGCCGGCGACAACCTGGGGGCGCTGCTGCGGGGGCTCAAGCGGGAGGACGTGCGCCGCGGCATGGTCATGGGCAAGCCCGGCTCGCTGCGGGCCCACCAGAAGGTGGAGGCGCAGGTGGGCGCCGTGGGGCGGCCGGCGGGGGGAGGCCGTGGGGGGCCGTGGGGCGGCCCCTGATGCCCGCCTGCGTCCCCCCCCCCAGGTTTACATCCTCAGCCCCCAGGAGGGGGGGCGGCACAAGCCCTTCGTGGCGCACTACATGCCCGTCATGTTCTCGCACACCTGGGACATCGCCTGCCGCGTGCTGCTGCCGCCGGACAAGGTAAGGGCGACCCCGCCGGCCCCACGGCGTGCCCCACGGCGCGCCGCCGCCCCCTCACCCCTCTGCCCGCCCCCCTGCAGGAGATGGTGATGCCGGGCGAGGACACGCAGCTGGGCCTCATCCTGCGGCAGCCCATGGTGCTGGAGCAGGGCCAGCGCTTCACCCTGCGCGACGGCTCCCGCACCATCGGCACCGGCGTCGTCACCAAGACGCTGCAGCTGGGCCCCGAGGACGAGGCCATCAAGTGGGGGTAGCGCGCGGTGACGGCGGCGGGCTGCAGGCGGCGACCGCCCGCGCGCGGGGTCCCCCGCGGCGGACGGGAGGTGACCGCCGCGCCGGCGGTGCGCGGGGGGTCACCCGCCGTGCCGGCAGCTGGACCGGGGGTAGCGGGCGCACAGGCGCACGCGGGGACGGGGTTGGGGGGGGAGGGGGGGAGGCGGCACACAGCCCCCGCTCCCGGCGGTTAATAAAGGTCTGGAAACGCGGTCGCGGCTCCGGCTGTCTCTCGCAGGGCTCGCGGCGCCCCACACACGCACCCCAGCCCCGGCTGAAGTTAGTTTAAGATTTTATTTATTTTTTTTTTAATTTTTAAATATTTTTTTTTTAACGTAATAAAAAGTCCGAGTGCGGCATCGCGGCGGCTCCTTTGTTCGAGTTAACGGGGGCGGGTCGGGGGGGGGGGGGGGGAAGCGGAGACCAAAAAAAAAAAACCTTTCTGCGCTAACGGCCCGATTCTTGCTTTTGGTTGGGTGTCTTTTGGGTTTTTTCCTTTTTTTTTCCCCCCTCGGTTATAAATAATAGAAAATAAAACTTGGGGGTCTCCGGGAGTGGGGGGGAGGGAGGGAGGGACTACCCCCTCCCTCCCCCCCCCCCCCCGCCGCCACGCTCCCCCAAACGAACGCAAAGACAAAGGTGCTTGGTCGAGCCGGCGCGACAGCCGGGGCTGGGTCAGGCGGCCGTCGGGGGTCACGTCAGGCGGCCGTCGGGGCGGGCGTCAGTTCCCCGGGGGGTGGAAGGGGAGCTGCTGGGACGGGTGAGACTGGACTGCGAGGAGAGGAAACGGCGGTGGGTGAGCGCGGGGCGCCGCCGCCCCCCCCCCCGCCACACCCCCGCCGTCCCCCGACTCACCTTGGTGGTGCCCGATGTAGGTGTAGGGCGACGGGGTGGAGGCCGAGAGGGCCGGCACCCCGCTCTGGGGCACCCCGCCCTGGGGGGGCCCCCCGTGGCTCTGTGGGGGGTGGAGCAGCATCACCTGGGGTGGGTGGGGGGCCCCCGGGTGGGGGGGCGGCGCCGCCGGGAGCCCCGTCTGCACGTGGGCCTGCGGGGAAGGGCGGGGGGGGGCCGTGACCCGTCTCGCGCCGCGGCCCCCCCGAAACCAGCGTGCTTCTCTGCTACCCCTTGTGCACCGGCACTGCGCCCCCCTGTCACCCGTCACGTCCCCATCACCCATTGCGTCCCCTCTAACCATCGTGTGTCTCTGCTACCTGTTGTGCACCACGCCCCTGTCACCCGTCACGTCCCCATCACCCGGCGCATCCCTTTAACCATCGTGTTTCTGCTACCTGTTGTGTGCCACGTTCCCATCACCCGTAACATCCCCCTCACCCATTGTGCCCCCCATAACCATCGTGTGTCTCTGCTGTTGTGCACCGCATCCCCGTCACCCTCCATGTCCCCCCTAGCTATTGTTTCTCCGCTAGCAGTTGTGCACTGTGTTCCCCCGTCGCCTGCCGCGTCCCCCGTAACCATCGTGTTTCTGTTACCCGCCGCGCGCGGAGTCCTCCCTCCGTCACCCAGTTTCCCGTCGCGGCCCCGTCACCCGTCGTGCTCCCGCTACCGTCGCGTTTCCGTTACTCCTCGCGCCCCCGTTACCGCCGCCTACCTGGGTGACGTGGGCCATGTTGGAGTAGCCGTGCTGGAGCTGCTGGTGGGCGTGGATGGCGTAGACGGCGGCGGCCTGCTGGGGGAAGCTGCTCTGGGGCGACTGGGCGCCGGGCCCGGGCGTGATGGAGGGCGGCGTGGCCGTCAGCGTGGCCGCGTGGTAGAGGCTCTGCTGCTGCTGGGCCCCCCCCAGGTGCGGGGGCTGCCCGGCCTGGTGCTGCGGGGCACAGGCAGAGCCGTCAGCGGCGCCGTCCGCCCCGACACCCCCCCCCCTTCCCCTCCCGGGACCCCCGCGGCCGGCGGTACCTGCACGGGGCTGGGGGCGGCGTGCTGGGCCGGCTGCTGGCTCCCCGTCGGCGTGGTGGCGGGCTGGGGCTGGTGCGGGTGCAGCGGGGCGGCGTGGTGGGGGTACGACTGGTGCACGGTGGCTGCGGGGAGGCGCCGTCAGCCGGGTTGGGGGGGGGGGGGGCGCGGGGCCGGGCCAGGGCCGGGGCCGGGACTCACCGTAGAGCGTCTGGGGCGCGGGCTGCTCGGCCGGCGGGTACTGGGGGGCGGAGGAGGAGACGATGGCCTGGGGGTGGCTGCCCGACGCCATCATCCGGGGGTTGCTCTGGAGCATCGGGGCGAAGACCGGCTACGGAGGAGGAGAGACCACGCGCTGGGCCGGGGGTGCTCAGCCCTGGCCAGGTGTAGCGCCTCCCCCATTTGCTGTACTGCATCTTTCTTCACTTCTATTGTGTCACCCATCTGTACCACGTTCTTCCCTGTTCCCGCTCTCCTTGTCGATCCTTGTCGCGTGCTGTCTGTGTCGCAAGTCTCTCTGGTGGACTGTACTATGTTCCCCCTTGTCCGACTGTTGCATTCCTATCCACATAACTCCAGCTTAGCTTTAGGGCATCTTTCTTCACCTGCCTGACACCCTGTGATTGCCTGTAGCGTTTTGCTGCACCTGGCTCGTCTGCCTGTAGCCTCGTCTGGTTGTATCGCTCGGATCCAGCCACGTCATCCAGGTACAGTGCTGAGTCACTTCTCTCCTCTTTGTGCCACAACCCCATCCCCATCCAGCTGTACCACACCCCTCCGCCTGTACTGTGTTCTGTGTGTTGACAATGTGCTTGCCTGTAGCACACCACCCTTGTCTGTATCACCCGCTGCCACAGCCCCTCTTCCCTGCCTGTCTCACACACGCACGCGCCCTCGTCTGTCCCGCATCTCCAACCCGCTCCCCTCCCCGTCCGCCTGTACCTGCGAGGGGTAGTGAGCCATGGGCTGCATCATGGCAGGCTGCCCCGTGAACTGCTGGGGGTTGTAGGAGATGTAGGAGGAGTACGGGGTGGCCGCCACCAGCGGAGGCCCCGCCGCCGCCGCCGCCTGCATGATGGGGGGCGCCGATGCCGGCTGGTGCTGGTCCGTGCGCTGCGGGGGGAGCGACCCTGCTGGGGGGAGGACACACACGGACGGAGGCTCAGGGCGGCCCCGGCCCCACGGGCGACGTGGGGCCGGCGCCACGGGCGGGCAGGGGCAGCGTTCGCTCACCTTTGGCCCCCCGGTACTTCCCCTGTTGGCCGGGCACCGAGTTGGAGACGGGGTAGGGGTACATCTGGGGCGCCTGCGGGGAGGGAGAGCTCAGGGGGGCGGCCCGGACGCCTGGGTCCCCCCCGCCCCCCCGGCTCGCCGCCGCCCCCCGGCTCACCTGCACGGCGGGGCTCATGTGGATCTGAGGTATGTAGGAGATGTACTGGGGGCTGTACATGCCGCTCTGCCCGGCGGCGAGCACCGGGATGGAGGGGGTGGAGTGGGTGCGCGGCCCCGGCGAGGTGGGCGTGCTGGCGGCCTTGTTCTGCGGGGAGAGCGCGGGGTGAGCGGGGCCGCCCCGCGCCTCCCCCCGGCCCCCCCCGGCCGCCCCCGCCGCCGCTCACCACCGCCAGCAGCGTCTTGGAGGGGTTGAACTCCTTGGCGTTGGGGTTCAGCGTCGACTTCTTCACCTGCCTGCGACGGAGGAAGAGGAGGGGGCAAGCAGTGAGCCGCGGCCCTCCCCACCCCCCCGGCGCCCCCCGCCCCTCCGCGCCACCGCCCAGCACTCACTCCGAGACGGGTCCCTCCTCCTTGTCGTCGCCCTCGCCCTTGCCCGGGGGGGTGCCCGGGGGCCGCTCGGGGCCGCCCTCGCCCGCCTTCTCCTCCTTCCCGCCGTCCGGCGGCGGCTCCGCGGCGCCCTTGGGGCCGGGGCCGTCCTCGGGGGCCTTGCCGCCCGCCGCCTCGGCGCCCTTCTCCTTCCCTTTGCCCTCGGGCGGCTCCTTGGCCCGAGGCGGGAAGGGCTCCAGGCCGGCGTCCGGGGCGCTGCTGGGCTGGAGCTGCGGGCGGAGGGCAGCGTGAGCCCCACGGCCGCCCCGCGGCCGCCCCCCTCCTCCTCCCCGCGGCCTCACCTTGAACTGGGCGCCGAACTTGCGCAGCTCCTCCAGCTGGCTCCGCTGCTGCTCCGTCTGCAGCCCGGCTGCGGGGAGAGCGCGGGGTGAGGTGGGGGGGCCGCCCCGGCAGCTGCCCCCCACCCCACCCCGGCCCGGGGCCGCTCACCTTTGCCGGGCGCCTTGGGGGGCTCCGGGGGTCCCGGGGCCTCCAGGGCTCGGCCGGCGTCCTTGGCCGCCGGTGCCTCCTTGGCGGGGGGCGCAAAAGGGGGGGCACCGCCGCGGTCCTTGCCGTCGGCCGGGGGGGCCGCGGCCTTGGGGGACGGCGGGTTGGGGGGTGCCGCAGGCTCCAGCGCCGTCCGCGCCTCCCCCGGGGCGGCGGGCCCGGCTGCCGGCGGGTCCTGGGGGGAGGCCGGGGCGGGCACGGCCGCCTTGGGGGAGCGCGGCGGGTACATGCGCCCTGCTGCCGGGAGAGGGGCGGGGGTGAGCGGGGGGGGGGAGCTGGCGGTTGCCCCCCCGCCGCCACCGCCGCCCCCCCGGCCCTTCCCCACCTGCCGGCGGCGCCGGGGAGGCCTCGGCGGGGCGCCCGCCCGGAGACGACGCCGTCTTGGCTCCCCGGATGGGGCGCTGCGACTTCGGAGACATGCGGGACGGCCCTGGCGGGGGCGCAGCGGGGTGAGGAGGGGGGGGCGGCCGAGCCCCCGGCCCGCCCCGGCGCCGGCCCCGCGTCCCGCTCTCACCTCCGTTGATGCCGCGTTGCTCCGGGCCGGGTTCGGCGTGGTGGGGGGCGCCCCGAGGCGGGAGGGAGCCCACCCCGGGCCGCCCGCCGCGGGAGGAGCCGCAGCGCACGCCGCCGCGCGACCCGTCCCGCACGCGCTGCGGCAGCGGGTTGTACTTGCTCTCCCTGCGGAGAGAGGCGAGGGGCGCTCAGAGGGGCTGGGGGCGCTCGGAGGGGCCGGGGGGCGCTCGGAGGGGCCGGGGGGGCCGACCTGGCGGCGGCCAGGCTGGGGCTGTCGCGGCCGGAGCCCTGGCGCTGCACCGAGCTGTGCTTCTCCTCCTCCGTGCGCCCGTCGTCGTTCTCCATGGCGATGCGGAGCCGGTACTGCGGGCTCGACTCGATCTCCCGCGCCAGCTGGGCCGCCCGGGCCTCCCGCTGCCGAAACTCCTCCGAGTTGTCCTTCTCCAGCGGCACCCTGCGGGGGGGGGCCCGCGCGGCGTCAGCCCGGCCAGGGGCTCCCCGCGGCGGCGGCCGGACCCCCTGCTCCCCCCGCCCCGGCCCTGCCGGCGCGCTCACGTGTAGGAGGAGAGGCTGCTGTCGTAGGTGGTCTTCACGCCGTAGGTCTCCTCGTTGAACTTGAACATCTCGTTGGGGTCCCAGCCGTTGGACTGCGGGAGGAGAGGGCTCAGAGGCCGCCCGCGCCGCTCGCCGCCCCCGCCCCGGCCCCCGCCCCGGCCCCTCACCATGTCCGAATCCAGGTCGTAGTCGTCGCTGTTGCTGTCGCCCCCCTCCCAGCGCTGCAGCACCTTCTCCTTGTGCTCCCCGTTCACCTTCGAGTTCATGGCGATGGCCGAGTCGGTGAACTTGTCTGCAGGGGGGGCGGGGGTGAGGCCTGGCCGTCGCCCGCCCCCCCCCCCCCCCAACGCGGCTCTACCGCCCCCTCCCCGCGCACCTTTCGTGGCGTAGTTGAAGTCCACGTTGCGGAAGTGCACCAGCATGACGTCGGCGGGTTTGAAGACCATGGTGTCCACGATGTCCTCGCGCTTGGGGCCGGAGGGCTGGTCGGGGTTGCGCCGGTGCACGGCGTCCACCGCCAGCTCGAACTGCGGGGACGGACGGACGGACGGGCGGGCGTCACGGCGGGGCCGGGGGCGTCAGCCCGAGGCCGGGGCCGCCGCTGCCCGCACTCACCTTGGAGCTCAGCGTCTTGAAGATGCCCTCGAAGGTGCTGCCGTTCTTCACCTTGACGTCGCAGGTGGAGCCCTGGGCGGGAGAGGGGGAGGCGATGGACCGCGGCCCGGCCCGGGCGCCCCCCAGCACCGCAGCTGCCCCCCCCAGCGCCGGGACCGCCCCCCCCAGCGCCGGAGCCGCCCCGCGGACTCACCACCACGGCCGTCAGGAAGTGCAGCATGCGGGAGTTGTTGTAGACGCCCTCGAAGACCTGCGGGGAGGGGGGCGGAGGGGTGAGGGGCTCCCCCAAACCAGCGGCCCCCGCGCCGCCGCCGCCCCCCCCCGCCCCGAGCTCGCTGGTCACTTACCGGCGCCTGGGGGGGCCCCTTCCCCGTGCTCTGGCCCCTGAAACGCAAATGAGGGATGTGCCGGGTCCCCGCAGCCCAGTGGGGCCGGGGGGGTGCAGCCTCCGGGACCGCGGCGCGGGCGGAGCCCGGACACTTGGGTCCCTGGTCCCAGTGATGGGGGGGCCCGGACACCTGGGTCCCTGGTCCCAGTGATGGGGGGGCCCGGACACCTGGGTCCCACTGATGGGGGGGCCCGGACACCTGGGTCCCTCTGATGGGGGGGGCAGACAGCTAGGCCCCTGGTCCCACTGATGGGGGGGTCTGGATACCTGGGTGCCACTGATGGGGGGGGAGTCCTGGACACCTGGGTCCTTGGTCTCCCTGATGGGGGGGGGCCCGGACACCTGGGTCCCTGGTCTCCCTGATGGGGGGGGCCCGGACACCGGGGTCCCCCTGATGGGGGGGGGCCCGGACACCTGGGTCCCTGGTCCCCCTGATGGGGGGGGGGCACACTGGCACTTGTGGCCCACCGGACACCTGGGCCCCTTCCACCCCCTTGGGGGAGGCCGCGGCGGGGGGGGGGGGGCGGGGGCGTCCACCCCCCCACGTGCCCCTTCCCCCCGCCCTGATTGGCCGCGCCGCCGGCCAATCAGCGCCGGGCTCCCTCCTTTCCCCCCTCCCAACCCCTCCAACCCCCCCCTCCAACCCCCCCCTTTCCCGGCCCGGCAGGACCCGGATGTTACCTGGTGCCGCCGCTTCCTCCGGCGCCTCCCCCCCCCCCCGCCGCGCCGCCGCGGGCCGCTCCGCCGCCGGGGCTGAGGCTGCCGTTAGGGCTGGCGGCGGCGGCGGCGGCGGCGGGGGGAGGCGGCGGCGGCGGCGGCGGGGCCTTGCGGGCGGCGGGCGGCGGCGCCGCGGCGGCGGCGGGGGGCTGCGGGGGCAGCGGCTGCGGCTGCTTCAACATGGCGGCGGCGGCGGCGGCGGCGCGGCGTCTCCCTCCCCCCCCGCCCGGGGGCGCGCGCGGGGCGGCGGCGGCGGGTGGCGGCGGCGGGTGGCGGCGGCGGCGGCGCGCGCGGAGCCGGGCGCGGCGGAGCCGACCGGGGAGGGGAGGGGAGGGGAGGGGGGGCCGGGGCGCCGGCGGCCGCAGCGCGCGCGCCTCCCCTCGCGCCCTGTGTCCCTCCGCACAATGGGCGGGGAGACACCGCGCATGCGCGCCGCGCCGGCTTTTCCCTCTTTTTCTTTTTTTTTAATAATAACCCTTCCCCGGCCTCTTTCGCTTTTTGCTCACGTGACGGCGGAGGAAACGCCCCCCCCCCTTCCAGCACCGGCTTCGCTCCACGCGCGTTTCCTCCGCCGGCAGGGAAAAAAAAAAAAAAAAAAAAGTAGTCCCCCCTCCCCTCCCGCCGCGCATGCGCGCCGCCGCCACAAAGGGCGCCGCTCCCGCCCCCTCCGCGCTGCGCATGCGCGGCCGAGGCTACCCGCCTGCCTTCCCCCCCAACCCGCAAAATCCGGCGGCCGCGCATGCGCGCGCCGAAGGGGGTGGGGGGGTGGGGCGCATGCGCAGTGCGTCGCCTCTCCTCGCGGCCGGGTTGGGGGGGGCGGAGGGGCACGTGAGGACACGGGCGCCTCCAGTGAGATCCCTCCGCCGGCCGCATCACAGCGGGGGGGGGGCGCGGGAACGAGTCCCGGCTCCTGCCTCAACCCCGCCGCCCCCCCTTTCCCCCCCCGGCGACTGTCGCCTCTCAGGTACCGGCGGGAAGAGAGGGTGTTGTATGTCGTCGTCCCCCCCCGCGCGGTGGGGTGACCGGGGTCTCCATGGCGACCCCCAGCGCTCGGGGTGGGGGGGGCGCTCTGGCCCCGCCCGCCGCTCCGCGCTAGAGTTTACGTCTCACGCAGGGCGACGCTCTAGTCCTCCACGCGCTGGCTCTATGGTGTTTACGTTAGTACGGAGCGGGGGCTCGATAGCCTCGCCTCTCTATGGTGGCAGCGGGCGGCTGAGACAGTCTAGGCGTGGAAGAAGCCGAACTGGCTCTCTATGGCTCTCTGGGGGCCCTCTGCCTGCCTCCGTCTTCTCAGCTTTATGGTTCTCCTAGAGCCGCTCTAGTTACCCTCAGCCTTCTGCTCTATGATCAGCGGGAGCAAGAGGCGCCGCCATCCCGTCTCTATGGTGAGCAGCCGGGGGAGGGGGGGGAGGGGGCGCTCTGGTCTCCTCGCCCTCTCTACGCTCCGGCGAAGAAGGAGGGGGGACGCTCTGCACCGACTTGCCCCACCTCGATGCTCCCGGGGCGGCCGCTCCGGTCAGTGCTGCCCCCTCCCCACGGTCACTTGGGGGCGCTCCGACCCCCCCGCGCCACCTCGGGAGGCGGAAGCGGAAGAGCGGCGAGACCCGGAAGCGGAAGCCGCCGGGTGTGTGGGGGGGAGGTTGGGTCGGGCCGCCCCCGCCCCTCCCCCCCGCCCCGTTCGCACTCGGGACCAGCGACGCGGAGCCGGGGCGGGGCGGGGCCGCCATGGTCAGCACCGGGGCCGGGGGGGCCGGGGGCGGCCCTGCGGGGGACCCAGAGGGGTCTGGGGGGCCGAGCCGGGGGGCCGGGGGTGGCTGTGGGGGGTCCCGGGGGGGCCTGAGGGGCAGATGTGGGGGCTGTGGGGGGTCCCCGAGGGGCCTGCGGGGAAGATGTGGGGTCTGGGGGGGGTCTGAGATGACTGTGGGGGGTCCCGGGGGGCCTGGGGGGGCAGATGTGGGGGCTGTGGGGGGTCCCCGAGGGGCCTGCGGGGAAGATGTGGGGTTTGTGGGGGGCTGAGAGTGGCTGTGTGGGGTCCCAGAGAGGCCTGTGGGGCAGATGTGCGGTCTGTGGGGGGTCTGAGATGGCTGTGTGGGGTCCCCGAGGGGCCTGGGGGGGCAGATGTGGGGGCTGTGGGGGCCAGGGGTGGCTGTATGGGATCCCCGAGGGGCCTGTGGGGCAGATGTGGGGTCTGTGGGGGGTCTGAGATGGCTGTAGGGGGTCTGTGAGAGGCCTGTGGGGCAGATGTGGGGTCTGTGGGGGGCCAGGGGTGGCTGTGTGGGGTCCCCAAGGGGCCTGTGGGGCAGATGTGGGGTCTGTGGGGGGTCTGAGATGGCTGTAGGGGGTCTGTGAGAGGCCTGTGGGGCAGATGTGGGGTCTGGGGGGGGTCTGAGATGGCTGTGTGGGTCCCAGAGGGGCCTGTGGGGTAGATGTGGGGATTTGTGCGGGGCCAAGAGCTGCCCTGCAGGGTCACGAAAGGACAGGAAGGGTCTGGGGGGCAGATTTGGGGAGTCAGGGACGTCCTTATGGGGTCCTGGGCAGAGCATAGAGGATCGGGGTGGTCCTGCGGGGTCCTGGATGGAGGATGAAGGGTCTGGGGGGCAGATCCGGGGGCTCCAGGGGGTCAGGGCCATCCTTATGGGGTGCTGGGTAGAGGATGAGGGCTCTGGGGGGGAGATTGAGGGACTTTGGGAGGCCGGGAACGGCTCCCGGAGAGCCCGGAGCGGTGCCAGCGGGAGGAGGAGGAGGAGGAGGAAGCTCCGGCGGTCCCGGGCCGACCGCCCCGTCTCTGTCTCCGCAGGTGAGGACGAGCGCGGCCGCCGGGGCAGCAGCGGCGTCCGCAGCGCGTTGGGGCCGCGGGACGCGGGGGCGCCCGGGCCCCCCGGGGCCGCCGGCGGCATGAACGGCAGCGCGGGGGCCGGCGGCGGCGGCGGGGGGGGGACGCCCCCGCCCTGCCCGCCGGCTCCCCCGGGCTGGCGGGACTTCTGCGAGACCCACGCTCGCGCGGCCGCCCGGGACTTCGCCCGCCGCTTCCGGGCCTTCGTCAGCGACAACCCGCAGTTCGGGGCGCCGGGGGCCGAAGCCGCCTTCTCCCGCCGCTTCGCCGAGCACTTCGTGGAGCACTTCGAGGCCGAGGTGACGCGAGCCTGCGCCGGCGGGGACGCCTCGCCGCCCCGCTGCGCCATCGCCCCCTTCACGGGCGCCCACCGCCCCCGGGACGTCTCGGAGACCTGCAGCGAGTCGTCGGTGGCCTCGCCGCTGGAGCCCGCCGCCGCCGCCGTCGCCGCCCCGGGGCTGCCGGGGGGCCAGTCGCGCAGCTCCGAGGACGTGGCCGCCGCCGCCGCCGGCTCCAAGGCCAAGCTGCGCAAGCGCTTCTCCCTGCGCAGCGTGGGCCGCAGCGTCCGCGGCATCCTGCAGTGGCGCGGCGCGGCCGAGCCGCCGGCCGCCGGCCGCGAGCCGCCCGCCGCCGGCGCCAACACCAACTCCAACTCGTCCGGCGGCGCCGGCGATGCCGCCCCGGCCGCCGGCGAGCGCTGGGCCCAGCGCTTGGAGCGCCTGCGCCTCGGCCGAGCCCCCGGCGCCCGGGCCGAGCCCTGCAGCGTCCGGCGCGAGGGCCTGCTCAACTTCATCGTGGCGGACGACGGCGGGCCCGGGGCGGGCGCGGGGGGCCGTGCCCGCTGGCAGCGGTGCCGCCTGCTGCTCAGGAAGGCCGGGAAAGGCGACGGGGACGGCTACGCCCTGGAGTTTTACGTCCCGCCGAAGGTGGGCTCGGGCGGCGGCGGAGGGGGGCAGCGCCGGGATCCGCTCTCCGCCGTCCCCGAGGAGCGACGGGGAAGGGCTCGGGGACGCGGAGGCGAGGGGAACCGGAGCCCCTGGCGTCCCCCGTCACCTCGCCCCGTCCCCAACAGGCCACCAAGGCTCGCGTCAGCATCCTGTGCTCGGCGGTGACGGCCGTGCGCACCACCACGCCGCTGGAGATGCCCGACAAGGAGAACACGTTCGTCCTGAAGGTGCCGGTGGCGGCGGGGGGGGGGTGAGGCGAGGGGGGCCGCGGTGGCAGCAAGCGCTGACCCCCCCCCTTCCTCCTCCTCCTCCTCGCGCTCCGCCAGATGGAGAACTCGCTCGAGTACATCCTGGAGACGGTCGACTCGCTGCAGATGAAGTCGTGGCTGGCCGACATCCAGGACTGCATGAGCCCGGGGTGAGCCCCGCGTGCCCCCCCTCCGCGCCCCGGGCCGCCTCCTTTGCCCCCCATCCCGGCGGCCCCTTTCGCCCGCACTCGCCTCTCTTCCCTCTGCTGCCCCCTCCCCGCCCTCGGCAGCGCTGGCGCGGGTCCCCCCCCCCCAACCCTGTCCCCTCGCCCCGGGGACGGGGCCACGAGCGCTCGTCCCCCCCTCCGGCCCGTGTCCCGCAGGGAGGAGGCGGAGAGCCCGGCCGCCCCGTGCCTGAACCACTCGGAGAGCGTGCCCAGCCGGGAGCTGCCCCTGCTGCCCGGCGAGAGCAGCGAGCACCTGGCGCAGGGTGAGTCCCGGCGCCCTGCGCCCCGGCCCGGCGCCCCCGGCCGGCTCTGACGGCCTCCCCGCCGCCCCCAGGCGCCTACGGCGGGCTCTCCGAGCGCCCCTCGGCCTCCGTGTCGCCCAGCTCCGTCTCCATCGCCGCCTCCCACTTCGACTCCATGGAGATGCTGCCGCCGGAGCTGCCCCCCCGGATCCCCATCGAGGAGGCGGCCGAGCGGCTCCAGGCCCCCTTCCCCCCCGGGCTGCTGCACACCCCCTTCCCCGACACCCCCGACGGCGCAGGTGCGGGGGGACGGGGCACCGCGCTGGGGGTCTCGGGGAGGGTTTGGGGTGTCGGGGTTGGTGCTGGGGGTCTGGGGAGGGTTTGGGGTGTCGGGGTCAGTGCTGGGGGTCTTGGGGAGGGTTTGGGGCATCGGGGTTGGCACTGGGGGTCTGGCGAAGGATTTGGGATGTCGGGGTTGGCACTGGGGGTCTGGCGAAGGATTTGGGATGTCGGGGTTGGCGCTGGGGGTGTTTGGGGAGGGTTTGGGGTGTCAAGGTCAGTGCTGGGGCTCTGCAGGAGGGTTTGGGGTGTCGGGGTCGGCGCTGGGGGTGTTTGGGGAGGGTTTGGGGTGTCGGGGTTGGCACTGGGGGTCTGGCGAAGGATTTGGGATGTCGGGGTTGGTGCTGGGGGTGTCTGGGCAGGGTTTGGGGTGTCAGGGCTGGCATTGGGGGTGTTTGGGGAGGGTTTGGGGTGTCGGGGCTGGCATTGGGGGTGTTTGGGGAGGGTTTGGGGTGTCGGGGTCGGCGCTGGGGCTCTGTAGGGTGGTTTTTAGGGCTCCCTCTTTCCGCCTTGGTCTCTCTGATGCTCTCCGTGCCCTCGGCAGGCTCCTTCCTCTTCCAGGCGGAGGCGGAGGCGGGCGAGGGGGACCCCGAGCACCCGCTCTCCGAGTACCCCTGGTTCCACGGCACCCTCTCGCGGCTGAAGGCGGCCCAGCTGGTGCTGGCGGGGGGCACCAGCAGCCACGGCGTCTTCCTGGTGCGGCAGAGCGAGACGCGCCGGGGCGAGTACGTCCTCACCTTCAACTTCCAGGGCAAGGCCAAGGTGAGGGAGCGGCGGGGGGCGGGCGGGGGGCCGGGGCCGGGGCCGGGGCTGACGTCCCCTCCGTCGGCAGCACCTGCGGCTCTCGCTCAACGAGGACGCCCAGTGCCGCGTGCAGCACCTCTGGTTCCAGACCATCTTCGACATGCTGGAGCACTTCCGCGTGCACCCCATCCCGCTGGAGTCGGGCGGCTCCAGCGACGTCACCCTCGTCAGCTACGTCGTGGCCTCCCAGCGGCTGCACGGTGAGGGCGCGCGGCGCCGCCGGCTCGCTCCGTCCCCGTCCCGGGGCCGCCGGCTCGCTCCGTCCCTGCCGCGGGGCTGCTGGGGCGTGCGGGCCGCTGGCCCAGGCTTCCTCCGGCCGCTCTGGGAGCTCTTCCCTGGGGAGATCCGGCTGTTCCCTCCCCACGTGTGTGTGTCCAGCTGTTCCCTGTCCGTGCGTCCGTGTGCGGTTGTTCTCCCTGTGTGTGTGTGTCTACCTGCTTCTTTGCTCTGCCTGTGTCAAGCAGCTTGCTGCCTACGTGTGTCTATGTGCGCGTCTGCCTGTTTCTGTCTCCTTGTACGTGCTTGCGATTGTTTTCTTCTCCGTGTGTGCACGTGCGTGTGGAGTTGTTCCCTGCCTGTGCTCGTGCACACCCAGCCGCTTTTCTTCAGACTTGCACGTTTGTGCCCGACTGTTTTCCACGCGTGTTTGGTGGCGTACAGCTGGGCCCTCCGCCTGTGCATGCACGTCCGTCTCCGCCGCTCCCCTCTCCGCGTGTCTGTGTGCGGCTGTTCCCCCCAGCGTACGTGTGTGCCCGGTTGCTCTCCTGTCTGAGTGTGTCTGGCTGTTCACAGCTGCCGTGTCTGTCTGTGTCCGGCTGTTCCCTTCCCTGGGGTGTGCCTGTGTCTGTGTCTCTTTCTGCCTCACCTCTGTTTTGGGTTGCTTCTCCCGCTGTGCGTGCCCGCACACAGGTGTTTTTCTCTGTAAGCGCGCGTGTGTCCCTGTCCAGCTGTTCCTCCTGCTTGGGGGTCCGTCTCTAGCTGTCCCACCCCGGTGTGGCTGCCTCTGCCTGTTTACCTTCCGCGTGGCTGTATCTGCGTCCGCCTGTGCCTGCCGCCCGCCCCGTAGCGCTCCCACCTGCCCGCCTCCCTCTCGGGAGCCGGCCGTGCCCCTCCGGCCCCCCTGTCCCGTCCCGTCCCGTCCCGTCCGTGTGTCCGCGTCCCCGTGTGTCCCGTCTCTCACAGGCGTCTCTGTCTCCCCGCGCCCCCCGCTCCCGCGCCCTCCCCGCAGGCAGGGACAGGTCCGGGAGCCGCTCGGCCGCCTGTGAGCCCAGCCCTCGCAGCCCCGACTCGCCCGGTCTCATCTCCATCGGCACGAGTGACTGTTTGTAAGTGTGACGGGGGCGGTGGGGGGGTGGGGGTGGGGGCAAAGGGGGGCCCCGGCGTGCCTGAGAGCATCACACCCCCATCGCGCCCTCCCCGCGTCCCCCCGGGCGGTTGGTTTGGGGAGGGGGGGACGGCGGCGTGCCGGCGCGCCGTGGGGTCCCGGCGGTGGGGGGGGGTCGGCGGCCGCGGGGACGTCCCCGGGGGCCCCCCCCCGGATCCACCTGACGTCCCTCCGTCCGTCCGTCCGTCTCTCCGCAGAGCCGAGCACGTGCCGTAGCGTGCCGCCGCCTGCTCCGCCGCCGCGGGGGCCCCCGGCACCCCCGGACGCCGGGGTCCCTGCCCTGTCTCCGGCCGCCCCCGGCGAGGAGGAAGAGGAGGAGGAGGAGGAAGAGGAGGAAGCGGCCGACAGCTCCGGCGACCGGGGGGCGCCTCGGGCCAGAGGCCCCCACGCCGAGGACCCTGACGGGGGACCGGGACGCGCTCGGGCCGTCAGCAACCAGTACTCTTTCGTCTGAACCCCCTCGGCTTCCCCCGCCCTGCACGGACCTTCTTTCTGCCCCCTTTTGCCCCTTTTTGCCCCGGGGCCCCCCCGCCGCGGTACGGCCTCCGCAGGCCCCCAGGTACGTTACAGTCCCCCCCAAACACTACAGGGCACGGGGGCTGCCCCGGGGAGTGGGGTAGAAACGGCTCCTGTGCCCCGTCTCCGGCCCCCCGCCCAAGGTTTATTTTTCTACCGGGGACGGTTTTGCCCCCACCCTGGGGGAGGGTTTTGCCCCCCCGGGGCCGGTCGACAGCCGCGTTTCCCCCCCCCCACCCCCATCCCGTTTCGGGTCGGTTTGTACAGAAACCGCGGGCGCCTTTTAAAAGAAAAGCGGAAAACCGGAGCCGTCGGCCTCATCTGGGGGTGGGGGGCGCAGGGCCGGCGCCGGCCCCATTTCTCCCAGGGCCGATGGGGGGCTGCCCCTTACCCTGGACTGGGGTGGGGAGGGGGGCCAGGCCGTCTCCATGTGGGGCAGGTTTGGGGAGCCCTGGGGCAGTTGGGGCAGCTCTCGGGGGGCTTGGAGGGCACCAGGGATCCTGGCGGTGTCTTTGGGGGTCTCCCAGGTTGGTTTGGGGATCTCTAGGGTGATTCCAAGGTCCCCAGAGCAGCTTTGGGGTCCTGGGGTGTCTTTCGGGGGTGTCTTTGGGGTGATGCCAGGGGTCCCCAGAGCTGCTTTGGGGTCCTGGGGTGTCTTTGGGGGTGTCTTTGGGGTGATGCCAGGGGTCCCCAGAGCAGCTTTGGGGTCCTGGGGTGTCTTTGGGGGTGTCTTTGGGGTGATGCCAGGGGTCCCCAGAGCAGCTTTGGGGTCCTGGGGTGTCTTTGGGGGTCTGTGAGGTGATTCCAGGGTCCCCAGAGCAGCTTTGGGGTCCCGGGGGGCTCTTGGGGGGCAGTTTGGGGGTTGCTAGAGGAGGTTTGGGGGGCTCCAGGGCAGTTGGGTGGTGGCTGAGTGCAGTTTGGGGGTCCCTGGTCCATGTTGGTGATCCCTAGGGGGCGTTGGGGGGTCCCTGTCCCCATTTTGGGGCAGTTTGGAGATCCCCAGAGCAGCTCTGGGATCCCTGGGGCCTTGCTCAGGCAGTCGGGGGGCCGTGGGGGCGGTTTGGGCACCCTGGGGCAGCTTTGGGGCAGTTTTAGGTGTTTCTGGAGCAGGTTTGGGTCGGTCTGGGGCGGTTCCTTGCACAGCCTTGCAGCCCCCGGCGCAGTTTTAAGGCAGTTTCTAGATTTCTGGGAGCAGTTTGGGGCATTTAGGAGGTTTCTGGGGCCGTTCCGGGATCCTTGGAGCAAATTTGGGTCAATTTTGGGGGTCCCTGTGCCAGCTTGTGGATCCCAGGGGCAGCTGGGGGATCCTTGGGGCAGGTTTGGGCCACCTTGAGGGTCTTTGGGGGCAGTTTTGAGATAGTTTTGCTCTGGGGACCCCTGAGGGCTGGGTTGGGTCAGTTTGGGGGGGTCCCCATCCTGCTTCGGGCATCCCTGGGGCAGGTTTGGGTCAATTTGGGGGAGGACAGGGAAGGACTGGACAGTCCCCATCAATTTGGGGGAGGACAGGGAAGGACTGGACAGTCCCCATCCCAGTTTTGGGCTCCCTAGAGACAGTTGTGGGTCTCCCCTGCCTGCTCGGGGGTCCCCAGGGCAGTTTGGGGTGTCCCCGTCCCATTGGGGGCTCCGCAGAGGCAGTTTGGGGGGAGGCGCATCCCCTTGGGGGGGGGGGCTGCCGCCCCCGGCAGCTGCCCGGGGGGTGGAAATCTCCGCGCTTCGCTCTTAATCCCGGGGCCCAGCTGTCCCAGCCCGGCCCCCCCGCGGCTATTTTGGGCCCCGGCGCCCGTGGGCCCCTTATAGGGTAAAGCCCAGCGCCCTCCGCCCCCCCCCCCCCCGAGCCAGGACCCCCGGACGCCTGGGTCCTCGCCTGGGCTCCGGGCTCGGGGACGGGGGATTTATACCTGTCGCGCTCCCCCCCCCCCCCACCCCAACCAACCCGGCCCCGGGGGACCAGGCTGGGCACGGCACGGAGCTGCCCCACAGATGCCGTGGGGCGGCGAGGGGTCCTCGGATTCCCCCCCCCCCAGTGTGGGGCAGCATGTGGGTCTGGGGGAGGGGCTGGGGGTCCCGGTGGGGCTGGAGGACCCTGAGGGCTTCCCCGGGCGAGCTGTGGGGCAGGTTATGGGGCTAGGGGCCCCCCCACCATCCCACCCCATGGCCAGCTAGGGGTACGCCAGCCCCTCTATGCTTTGGGCCTCGCTGGGGGACTCGGCCCGCTGTGGGGCTGGTTGGGGGGCCGGCTGGGGGACTCGGAGGGAGCCCGCGACCTGGTGCGGGCTGGAGGGGGGGATCCCCAGCCTGCTTGGGGGGTTGCAGGGGGTCTCAGGCCCCCCGCCCGCTATGGGGCCCGGCCCCCCCGGCGCTGGCTCTGCCAAAGGCCAAGGTTGGGGTAACTGGAGCCGGGCGGGAGCAGGTGGGGCTCGAGTTACGGCCGGGAACCCAACACCCCCCGGCCCCCCGCGCCGTGGGGCAGCCCCGCGGCCCCCCAGGCCGCCTGGGTCCCAGCGGGGAGACGCCCGGCGAGCGGGGCGAGACCAGCCCGGACGCCTGGGCCCTCCTTGTTGGGGGGGGGGTGGCAAGCAGTGTCGGCCGGTCTGCCCGGACGCCTGGGCTCCCTCCCCAAATTGGGGGGGGGAAGGGGGGGGTCCCACGACCCCGGGCGCGAGGACGCGGCCTGCCAGGGCTGTAAACCGATGCCGGGAGCCCCCCAGCCGTGGGGCCGCCGTGGGGCAGGGGGCGACGCCGCAAGCCCCCCTGGCCCTGGGGCCGGACACCAAATCCCTGTTTACGCCGCGGGTGGGCGCGGATCTGGTTTCGGCTCCTGGAGCGGCTCCTCCAGCGGGACCCAGGCGTCCGGGTGCCCCCCCCTTCTGCCCCGTGGGCCCTGCTGACCCCCAAAAAGGACCCAGGTGTCCAGGTGGTCCTACTGTGCCCCATGGGTGTCCCTGACCCCAAGAGGGACCTGGATGTCCAGGTGCTCCCTGACCCCCAAGAGGGGCCCAGGCGTCCGGTGCCTCCTGACCTCGAGAGGGACCTGGATGTCCAGGTGCCCCCTGACGCCCAAGAGGGACCCAGACGTCTGGGTGCCCCCTCACCCCCAAGAGGGACCCAGGCGTCCGGGTGGCCCTACTGCACCCCATGGTCCCCCCGACCCCCAAGAGGGACCTAGGTGTCCAGGTGCCCCCTGACCCCGAAGAAGGACCGAGGCGTCCGGGTGCCCCCTGACCCCGAAGAGGGAGTGGGATGTCTAGGTGCCCCCTGACCCCCAGAGGGACCCAGGCATCCGGGTGCCCCCGACCCCCAAGAGGGACCCAGGCATCCGGGTGCCCCCTTGACCCCCAAGAGGGACCCAGGCATCCGGGTGCCCCCGCTCCGCCCCACAGGCTTCCCGCCCTGTGGTGTCCCTGGGGCGTCCTGCTCTGCCCCCCCGGGGGCCCCGGCGTCCGGGAGAGGGCTCTGCCCCGAAGCGCCCAAGTCCCGGCTGTCCGTCAGGGCCAGAAATAACCCCGGGACGGGCAGGCTGGGCGGCGGGACGGGACGGGGCGGCGCGGGACGGCGGCGGCCGGGGGGGGGGACGTTGAGTGACGCCGGGGGCTGCGGCGGCCCCGGGCAGCGGCGCGGGGGGCGGCCGTGCCAGGGCCGGCGTCAGCCGGGGCCGCCCCGGGGGCCGGGGGGGGCGGGCGGCCCCTCATAAGCCCCCGCGCCGGCCGCCCGGCCCCGAGGGCGCCCGGACCCCCCCTCACCCCCCGCCCCGAGCGACGGCCGCCCGGCGCGGCGGGACGCGGACGGCATGGAGAACGCCCACGCCAAGACGGTGGAGGAGTGCCTGGCCTACTTCGGGGTCACCGAGAGCGTGGGGCTCTCGCCCGAGCAGGTGAAGCGGAGCCTGGAGAAGTACGGCCACAACGGTGAGTCCGGGGACGGGGGGACAACGGGGGCACAACGGGGAGCCCGGGGATGGGGGGGACAACGGGGGCACAACGGGGAGCCCGGGAACGGAGGAGACACGGGGGGACGTGGAGGGACATGGGCACAGCGGGGAGCCCAGGGACAGGGGGGACAATGGGGAGCATGGGGATGGGGGGGACACGGGGGACATGGGGGGATATGGGCACAACAGGGAACCCAGGGACGGGGGAGGCAATGGGGAGCATGGGGATGAGGGGGATTCGGGGGGACAGGCACAATGGGGAGCCCGGGGACATGGGGGGACGGTGAGACATGGGACGGGGAGACATGGGGGTCACAGGACACAACACCGAGCGCAGGGGGACGGGGATAAGGGGGGACGTGGGGCGCAACGGGGACATGGGAGGGACGTGGGACACAGTGGGGAGCACGGGGACATGGGGACGTGGGGCACGGCAGGGAGTGCGGGGGGCTGGGGGGGACGCGGGGGGGCTGTGGGGCGCAGCAGGCGCCGGGGGGACAGCGGTGGCACCCGCGTCCCCCCGGCAGCCTCCGTAATGCCTCTCTCCTTGCTCCGTCCGCGGCGCCGCAGAGCTCCCGGCTGAGGAGGGTGAGTGTCGACGGTATGGGGGGTGGGGGGCAGAGGGGGCCCAGGCGTCCGGGCTGGGGGTCCCGGCCGGTCTCTGAGCCCTTGCGCCCCCCCCCCCCCCAAGGTAAGACCATCTGGGAGCTGGTGGTGGAACAGTTTGAGGACCTGCTGGTGCGAATCCTGCTGCTGGCCGCCTGCATCTCCTTTGTGAGTGAGGGGGTCCCACCGCGGGCAAGGCTGCCCGGACGCCTGGGCCCCTTGCAGGGCAGCAGGTCCGGGAGGTGCTGGGTCGAGGTCCAGGGGATGCTGCCCGGACGCCTGGGCCCCTCGCAGGGCGGCAGGTCCGGGAGGTGCTGGGTCGAGGTCCAGGGGATGCTGCCCGGACGCCTGGGCCCCTCGCGGGGCGGCAGGTCCGGGAGGTACTGGACTGACCTGCGGTCTGGGAGATGCTGCCTGGACGCCTGGGCCCCTTGTGGGGCAGCAGGTCTGGGAGGTGCTGGACCGGCCCAAGGTCCAGGGGATGCTGCCCGGACGCCTGGGCCCTTTGCGGGGCAGCAGGTCTGGGAGGTGCTGGGTCGAGGTCCCGGGGATGCTGCCTGGATGCCTGGGTCCCTTGCAGGACAGCAGGTCTGGGGGTGCTGCCCGGACGCCTGGGCCCCTTGGGGAGCCGTGGGGCTGGGGACGGGGGGAGGCGGCCGCCGCCGCCGCGTCCTTGGCAGTGACCTCTGGGGCTGGAATCAGGCCCCAGGAGGGGATCCGGTGTCGGCCACGACGTCTCAAGTGTCGGCAGCTGCCCCGGGCGGGGGGGTGGGACGCGGGTGTCCCCTCCCCGGGGGCCGCAGCCGGGTCCTCGTCTCCGCGGCCGCCTCCCCCCCCCCCCCGCGGCGTCTTGACATTTGCCGCGGGGACAGCTGGGCCCTTCGCGTGACAGCGAAAGGCGATCCGGGGCTGCGCGACCCCCATGGTGACCTGTCCCTGTCCCCGTCCCCCCACCCCCGCAGGTCCTGGCCTGGTTTGAGGAGGGCGAGGAAACCATCACCGCCTTCGTAGAGCCCTTCGTCATCCTCCTCATCCTCATCGCTAATGCCGTGGTGGGCGTCTGGCAGGTAAAAGGGTGGCTACAGGGCTGGGGACATCGGGACTGGGCTTGGGGACGGGGTTGGGGACACAGGGACGGGGCTGGGGACAGGACTGGGACTATGGGAGCAGGTCTAGGGACACAGAGACGGGGCTAGGGCCATGGGAGCACATCTGGGGACACGGGGACGGGGCTGGGGCCAGGACTGGGGTCATGGGAGCAGGTCTGGGGACACGAGGACAGGGCTGGGGTCATGGGACCACGTCTGGGGACATGGGGATGGGCTGGGGCCATGGGAGCAGGTCTGGGGATGTGGGGATGGGCTGGGGCCAGGATTGGGGCCATGGGAGCAGGTGTGGGGACGTGGGGATGGGCTGGGGACAGGGTTGGGGTCATGGGAGCAGGTCTGGGGACACGAGGACAGGGCTGGGGCCAGGCTTGGGGCCATGGGAGCAGGTGTGGGGACGTGGGGACAGGACTGGGAACAGGCTTGGGGCCATGGGAGCAGGTGTGGGGACGTGGGGATGGGCTGGGGTCAGGATTGGGGCCACGGGAGCTGGTCTGGGGACGTGGGGACAGGACTGGGAACAGGCTTGGGGCCATGGGAGCAGGTGTGGGGACGTGGGGATGGGCTGGGGTCAGGATTGGGGCCACGGGAGCTGGTCTGGGGATGTGGGGACAGGATTGGGGCCACGGGAGCAGGGTCGCGGGCGGGCGTCCCCGTCCCTGAGCAGCTCCTGGCCCCGCCGTGCCCGCAGGAGCGCAATGCCGAGAACGCCATCGAGGCGCTGAAGGAGTACGAGCCGGAGATGGGCAAGGTGTACCGCGCCGACCGCAAGGCCGTGCAGCGCATCAAGGCCCGCGACCTGGTGCCCGGGGACATCGCCGAGGTGGCCGGTGAGGCGGGGGACGGGGCACCCGCCAGCTCCCGGGGACCCCCAGCAGCTCCCAGTGATCCCCAGTAACCGCTGGCAGTTCCAGTGTCCCCCCAGGAGCTCCCAGTGACTCCCAGTAACTGCTGGCAGCTCCCAGTAACCCTCAGGAGTTCCCAGTGACTCCCAGTAACTGCTGGCAGCTCCCAGTAACCCTCAGGAGTTCCCAGTGACTCCCAATAACTGCTGGCAGCTCCCAGTAACCCTCAGGAGTTCCCAGTGACTCCCAGTACTGGGAGGCAGTACTGGGAGTTACTGGTGGCTCCAGTAACTCCCCCCAGGAGCTCCCAGTGACTCCCAGTAACTGCTGGCAGCTCCCAGTAACCCTCAGGAGTTCCCAGTGACTCCCAGTAACTGCTGGCAGCTCCCAGTAACCCTCAGGAGTTCCCAGTGACCCCCAGTAACTGCTGGCAGTTCCAGTAACCCCCAGGAGCTCCCAGTGACCCCCAGTAACCGCTGGCAGTTCCAGTAACCCCCAGGAGCTCCCAGTGACTCCCAGTAACTGCTGGCAGCTCCTGGTAACCGCCAGCAGGTCCTGGCAGCTCCCCGTGGCCCCAGTGACTCCCTGTAACTCCCACTAACCCCTGGGAGCTCCCAGTATCCCCCAGTAAGCCCAGTAACCACGATGCCCGCAGTGGGAGACAAGGTCCCAGCCGACATCCGGATCATCTCCATCAAGTCGACGACGCTGCGGGTGGACCAGTCCATCCTCACCGGTACGGCCCGGGCCACGCACGTGTGTGCATGCGTGTGCGTGCGTGTGCGGTACGGCGGGGGCTGCCCGAGAGGGTGCGTGCCCGGGGGCGCCCGCCCACCCGCGCCCGTCCCCCTGCTCCCAGGCGAGTCCGTCTCCGTGATCAAGCACACTGATCCGGTCCCCGACCCCCGGGCCGTCAACCAGGACAAGAAAAACATGCTCTTCTCTGTGAGTGTCCCCCCCGCCGCGCCCTCGGCGTCTCCTTCGATCCCCGTCCCCCCGCCGCCTGCCCCGGTGCCACCCTGTCCCTCTCCCCCTCCAGGGCACGAACATCGGGGCGGGGAAGGCCGTGGGCATCGTGGTGGCCACGGGGGTGAACACCGAGATCGGGAAGATCCGGGACGAGATGGCAGCGACGGAGCAGGACAAGACGCCACTGCAGCAGAAGCTGGATGAGTTTGGCGAGCAGCTCTCCAAGGTGATTTCTCTCATCTGCGTGGCCGTCTGGCTCATCAACATCGGCCACTTCAACGACCCCGTCCACGGCGGCTCCTGGATCCGCGGCGCCATTTACTACTTCAAGATTGCCGTTGCCCTGGCTGTCGCTGCCATCCCTGAAGGTCTGTGGGGCTCCTACTCGCTACAGGCTCGTAGCACCCTTTCCCGGCCCCCTATGGGCTCGTAGCACCTTTCCCGGCCCCATACGGGCTTGTAGCACCCTTCTCCAGCCCCATACAGGCTTGTAGCGCCTTTTCTGGCCCCATACTGGCTTGTAGCACCTTCTCCAGCCCCATATGGGCTCGTAGCACCTTCCCTGGTCCCACATGGGCCCGTAGCACCCTTCTCCAGCTCCATAGAGGCTCGTAGCACCCTTCCCTGGCCTGGTAATGCTCTTCTAAGGTCCTGTAGGGGCTTCACCATCTTTTCTTGATCCCACATGGGCTTATAACTCTGTTCTTGGGTCCTTCGTGGCCTTGTGAAACTCTTCCTTGATCCCGTAAGGGCTGGTAATGCCCTTCCTGGGTCCCATATGTGCTTGGAGCACCTTTCTTTGATGCTATGTGGGCTTGTAACACCGTTCCTTCATCCCGTACGGGTTTGTAGCATCCTTCCTTAGTCCTACTTGAGCTTATAACAATCTTTCATAATTACAATAACGCCCTTTGATCGTATATGGGCTCGCAACGCCATTCCCTAGCGTTACATGCAGTTACAACACCCAGCCCTGGGTCCCGCTGGGTGGCGGGGCCCGGGGCTGAGGTTGGTCCCGGTGCCCCGCTGCAGGGCTGCCGGCCGTCATCACCACCTGCCTGGCGCTGGGCACCCGGCGCATGGCCAAGAAGAACGCCATCGTGCGGAGCCTGCCCTCCGTGGAGACGCTGGGCTGCACCTCCGTCATCTGCTCTGACAAGACCGGCACCCTCACCACCAACCAGATGTCCGTCTGCAAGGTGAGCCAGGGCACGGCATGGCCCCACGGCGCCCCCCCCCCCCCCCCAGGATGCCCTGGTGTCTTCCTGGGATGCCTGGACACCCCTCAGGAGGCCCTGGCATCTGCCAGCACGCCCTGACAGCCTCCTCGAGGTGCCCCTGACCCTTTTCTTCCCTCTGCCCCCAGATGTTCATCGTGGACAAGGTGGAGGGCGACGTCTGCTCCCTCAACGAGTTCTCCATCACCGGCTCCACCTACGCCCCTGAGGGAGACGTGTGAGTGACGGGCCCCAGGCCCCTGTCCCGTCCGCAGCAGGCTCGTAACGGCCTCCTCCTCGGGGTCCGCATCCCCAATGGGAGGAAAACACCCTCCTCGTGGGGATCCCTGCCCCAATGGGCCCCATCTGCTGCGGGACCCCACACGGCAGTGGGGCGTTCCCTCGGTGGTGTCCTCCATGTCCCCGAGCCGTCCCGTCCCCCAGGATGAAGAACGAGAAGCACGTGAAGGCCGGGCAGTTCGACGGGCTGGTGGAGCTGGCCACCATCTGCGCCCTCTGCAACGACTCCTCCCTCGACTACAACGAGGTGAGGCCGTCCCCTTGCTCCCTCCCGGTGCCCCCTGGGGACTCCCAGTGTCCCCGGCCCTCCGCGTCCCTGTGGGTCCCCCCATAGCCCGCCCCGATCCTTCATCCCCTCCCTGTGCCTCTCCAGGACTCCCCAAGCCCCAGGTTCCCCCCTCCCTGCCCTGGGACCTGCCAAGTCCCCCTGTTCCTCCCCGCGCCCCTCCATTCGGCACCAGGATCGCCCCGGGGTGCCCGTCCTTCTGTCTGGCCCCAGGACACCTGGGCCCCCCCGGGTGCCCCATGCTGACCCCAGCCCCACAGTCCAAAGGCATCTACGAGAAGGTGGGGGAGGCAACGGAGACGGCCCTGACCTGCCTCGTGGAGAAGATGAACGTCTTCAACACTGATGTGCGGAGCCTCTCCAAGGTGGAGCGGGCCAACGCCTGCAACTCCGTAAGTGGCCCTGCAGCCCCTCGCCAAGTCCCTCGTGTCCCTGCCCTCCCCGGTCCCCTTGTCCCTGTGTGTCCTGCTGACCCCACTGTCCTCTTTTGTCCCCCATTTCCCCCCAGACCCTGCTCTCCTCCCTGTGTCCCCCATGTCCCTGCTGACCCCATGATCCCCCCATCCCCCATGTCCCTGCTGGCCCCGCTGTCTTCCCCATGTCCCTGCTGACCCCGTGTCCTCACCTTGTCCCTGCTGACCCCATGTCCCCACGATTGCCCTGTGTCTCCCTGACCCTACTGTCTTCCCCTTGTCCCCACTGACCCCATGTTGAAGGTCTCCCCCATGTCCTTGTTGACCCCGTGTCCCCGTTGACCTTGTGTCCTCATGTACCTGTTTCCCCTGTGTCTTGCTGATCCCCCGTCCCTGCTGATCCCGTTGTCCTGCTGGTCCCCCCTCTGTGCACCCATGTCCTGCTGACCCAATGTCCCCATGCCCTGCTGACCGCCTGTCTCGGTGTCCTTGTGTCCCCACACCCTGCTGACGGTGTCGTTCCCCCCCCACCCCAGGTCATCAAGCAGCTGATGAAGAAGGAGTTCACGCTGGAGTTCTCCCGCGACCGCAAGTCCATGTCCGTCTACTGCTCCCCGGCCAAGGCCTCGCGGGCCGCCGTGGGCAACAAGATGTTCGTCAAGGTGAGACCCGCGTGCCCGTGCCCGTTTCCCCCGCGTCCCCTTCCCCTGCGCATCCCCCTCCCTCACGTCGTCCCTCCACAGGGAGCCCCTGAGGGCGTCATCGACCGCTGCAACTACGTGCGGGTGGGCACCACACGGGTGCCGCTGACGCCCGCCGTCAAGGAGAAGATCCTTGCCGTCATCAAGGAGTGGGGCACTGGCCGGGACACGCTGCGCTGCCTGGCCCTGGCCACCCGTGACACCCCCCCCAAGAAGGAGGACATGATGCTCGAGGACTCCACCAAGTTCTCCGAGTATGAGGTGAGGACGGGGGCTTGGTGCTCAGCTCGGGGGCATCCCCAGTGCTGTACAGACGTGTGACCCCCTTCCCAGAGGTCCCTGATCCCACGTGCCCCTGCAACACCCTCCCTTGGGATCCCTGATCCTGTACGGGTGTATAACGTCCCCTCCCTGGGGTCTCTGTTCCCGTACATCTGCCCTAACGCCTCACGTCCCCCTAGACGGACCTGACCTTCGTGGGCTGCGTGGGCATGCTGGACCCGCCACGGAAGGAGGTGATGGGCTCAATCCAGCTGTGCCGGGACGCGGGCATCCGGGTGATCATGATCACAGGGGACAACAAGGGCACGGCCATCGCCATCTGCCGCCGCATCGGCATCTTCAGTGAGGAGGAGGAGGTGACGGGGCGGGCCTACACGGGCCGCGAGTTCGACGACCTGCCGCCCGCTGAGCAGCGGGAGGCCTGTCACCGTGCCTGCTGCTTCGCCCGCGTGGAGCCCACCCACAAGTCCAAGATCGTTGAGTTCCTGCAGTCCTTTGACGAGATCACAGCCATGGTGAGAACGAGGCGCTGGAGGAGGGAGTCCAGCAGCACTCGGGGGTGTCCGTCATGGCTCTGATGTGGTCTTGGGGCTCCAGCGTTGCTCTAGGGTGGTCCTGGGGGGTCCAGCATCTCTCCAGGGCATCCAGCATCATTCTGATGCGGTCCTGGGTCTTCAGCATCTCTCTGGGGCAGTCCCGAGGGTCTGGCATCGTTCTGGGTTTGGGGTTGGGGGTCCGGTATCGCTCTGGGGGAGTCGGCATCTCTCCAGGGTGGCCCTGGGGGTTCGGCATCGTGCTTGGGGCACGGTGGTCCCTGGGAGACCCCGCGGCGCCGGGAGGTCCTCGACGGCAGCCCGGTGATGCCATCCCTGTGCCCAGACGGGCGACGGAGTGAATGACGCGCCGGCGCTGAAGAAGGCGGAGATCGGCATCGCCATGGGCTCGGGGACGGCCGTGGCCAAGACGGCCTCTGAGATGGTGCTGGCGGACGACAACTTCTCCACCATCGTGGCGGCGGTGGAGGAGGGCCGCGCCATCTACAACAACATGAAGCAGTTCATTCGCTACCTCATCTCCTCCAACGTGGGCGAGGTGGTCTGGTGAGCTGGCACACCCGGACCCCTGCCCCAAATCCCCCCCCTCCCCCCAAGGCCCCCGTCCCCCCAGTGAGGACGCGACGCCCCGGCGAGCTGGGACGCCCCGATCCCCTCCCCAAGCCCCCCAACCCTCCTCACGCCTCCCACAGATCTCCGACAGGGACGGGGTCGTCGGGCGAGATGAGGTCCCCTGAGTCCCCTCTGGATCTCCAGCCCTCCTGGATCCCCCCTTGCAGTCACCCCGTCCCCCCCGGGTCCCCTCCAGCCCCCCCTGGATTCTCCTGATCCCCTCTGTGCCCCCCGCAGTCTCCCCCGTGGACCCCCCCCAGATCAACCCCAATGCTCGCCGGATTCCCTCTAGATCCCCCCGATCTCCGACGTACCCCCCTCCCCAATTCCCCTCTGGATCTCCCCGATCCCTGAAGACCCGGTGTCCCCCGCTCCCCTGACGCTGCCTCCCCCCAACCCCTCCTAATCCCCCTGGCTCCCCCCAGTCCTCCCTCCCCTACAGATCCCCCTTGATCCCTCCCTGGCCCCGACTTCCCCTGCTCCCCGGCTCTCCTCTGTCCCCCCCGCCCGGTCCCCCCGGTTCCCCTGGCTCTTCCCGCTCCCTCCCACCCCCCTGACCCGCCTCCCCCAGCATCTTCCTGACGGCGGCCCTGGGGCTGCCCGAGGCGCTGATCCCGGTGCAGCTGCTCTGGGTGAACCTGGTGACGGACGGGCTGCCGGCCACCGCCCTCGGCTTCAACCCGCCGGACCTGGACATCATGGACAAGCCGCCCCGCAGCCCCAAGGAGCCCCTCATCAGCGGCTGGCTCTTCTTCCGCTACCTGGCCATCGGGGGTGAGCCGCCGTGCCCGTCCCGCCTGCCCCGGCGAGTGCCGCCGCGCGTGGTTCACCCCCGTCCCCCCCTGGCTCTTCCCAGGCTACGTGGGGGCTGCCACCGTGGGCGCCGCGGCCTGGTGGTTCCTCTATGCCGAGGATGGCCCCAGCGTCACCTACCATCAGCTGGTGAGTAGCGCCGGTGACACCGGCGGTCCTGGGACGCCCCTGTCTCCACCGGCGACCCGCTGTCCCCGCTGGGACCCACCGTCCCAGCTGTGACCCTGCCAGCCCCATTGCGGCCCCGCCGTCCCCACGGTGACCCTGCCTTCCCTGCGGTCACCCTGGGGTCCCTGCAGTGACCCCACCTGCGTCCCCATGATGGCGCTGGCATCCCCACGGCGACCCCGGGGTGCCCACAATGACCCCCCCCCATCCCCGCAGACCCACTTCATGCAGTGCACAGAGCACAATGCGGAGTTTGAGGGCCTCGACTGCGAAATCTTTGAGTCGCCGGTGCCCATGACCATGGCGCTCTCCGTGCTGGTCACCATTGAGATGTGCAACGCCCTCAACAGGTAGGAGACGGGCTCCAGTGTCCCCCCTCTGCATGTCCCCCCACGTGTCCCACCTGTGTCCTCCCTGTCCCCGCAGCCTCTCCGAGAACCAGTCCCTCATCCGCATGCCGCCCTGGGTCAACATCTGGCTCGTCGGCTCCATCTGCCTCTCCATGTCCCTCCATTTCGTCATCCTCTACATCGACCCACTGCCCGTAAGCAGGGGCCAGGGGAATTCAGGGGGCTTGGGGAGGGGATTCGGGGGGCCAGTACGGCTCAGCGCATCCCTCCATCGACGCCCTGCCGCAGATGATCTTCAAGCTGACGCCTCTGGACGCGATGCACTGGTTCATGGTGCTGAAGATCTCCTTCCCCGTCATCTTGCTGGACGAGGCACTCAAGTTCGTCGCCAGGAATTACCTGGAGGGTGAGGACGCGGCCCTGGCCCCAGCACCCCTCCAGCCCTCCCCAGCCGCTCCGGCCCCTCCAGCCCTTCTTCCCCTCCATTCTTCCATCCCTCCGTGTCCATCAACCCCGACCCAGCCTGGACACCTTGTCCCCCAGGGCTGGGACAGGCCACAGAGCCCCACGGCTGGGCAGCTCTCGCGTTGCTCCGTGGCCGCACCGTCCAGCCCTTTCTTCGTCCCACCGTTCGCCTCGGTCTCTGTCCCTCCCTGAGTCAGTTCCACCATCCCACTATCGCTCCGTCCCTCCGTCCCACTGTCACTCTGTCCCTCCATCCCACAATATCATTATCACTCTGGTCCTCCATCCTTCCAGCAGTTTTGTCGTCCGTCCATCCCTCCATCCTTCTATCTTGCCATTCCTCCCTCCTTCCTTCCCTCCCTCCTTCCTTCTCTCCATCCCTCCATCCTTCCATCTTGCCATCCCTCCAATCCTTCCCTCCATCCTTCCATCTCGCCATCCCTCCCATCCATCCCTCCATCCTTCCCTCTCTCCATCCCTCACCATTATCTCATCTTCATTCCTCCCTTCTTGTAGCATAAACTCATGTCCCCTCCATCGTCCTTGGGCCTGGCCACAGGTACTCACCTGTCACCCTGTTGGCTGTGTCCCTGTCACCCTGCTTGTCCCCGTCACCCTGTTGGCTGTGTCCCCATCACCCTGGTGTCCCTGTCACCTGCCTGTGTCCTCCTCAGCTCATGACCATGTCCCCATCATCCTGCCTTGTGATGGGGTGTCCTTGTCTCCCCGTGTCTCCTGCCACCCCACGTGTGCCCATCACCCCATGGCTGTGCACCCCGTCACCTCTCCGTGTCCCTGTCACCCCATGTGTCCTGTCACCCCCCGGCTGTGTCCCCATCACCCCTTGTGTCCTTGTCACCCCCCTGCACCCGTGTTGCCCGGGGTTGGGGGGTGGTGGGGGGCGGTGGGGGGCAGCCGGGCCCCACTGACACCGTGTCCCTGTCCCCCCAGCCGACGCCGAGGACACCCGGAGGAGGCAGAAGTGACCCCGGGGCCGCCCCGTGCCCGGAGCTGCTCGGCCCCCGCGTGCCGTGGGGCCCCCTCCGCGCCGTGGGGCCCCCTCCGCGCCGTGGGGCCGCCCCCCCCGCTGTGGGGCTGCCCCCTGGCACCGCTTATTTATTGCCATTAAAGGGAAACCGCCAGCCCGGCTCCTGCCTCGCCGGGGGGAGCGGGCAGGGGGGCACGCGCAGCCCCCGTGGCATGTGGGGACACACGCAGGGACACGTGTGTGGGAGGACACACATGGCCATGGGGACAGACACGGGGACACGCATGGTGGTGGGGTCATGGGAACATGGGGGGACACGCGTGTGGGAGGACACACGGCCCTGAGGATGGACATGGGGACACACGTGGTGGCGGGGACATGAGGACATGTGTGTGGGAGGACACATGGCCCTGAGGACGGACATGGGGACACACGTGGTGGTGGGGTCATGGGGACACGCGTGACCGTGGAAGAGGCAGATGGGGGGGGGGGCAGCAGCTCCATTCACAAATCCAGGGGTGGGAACCAGCTGAGGGGGCAGGGTGCCAGCTGGCCAATCAGCCGCCAGAGCGGGGGGTGGAGCCAGGGCTGGGGGGTGGAGCTGGGAAGGGGCTGGATAGAAATGCCCCACCCCCTCCGAGGGGGTCGGTGCTGGGGGGCGATGGGGGGCCCCAGCTATGTGGGGGGCCCCAGCTATGGGGTGCAGCCCCCCGGGTCACCCCACAGCTGGATGCAGCCCCCCAGCTCACCCCATATTGGGGTGCAGCCCCCCCCAGGTTGCCCCACAGCCAGATGCAGCCCCCCAGGTCACCCCATATCGGGGTGCAGCCCCCCGGGTCACCCCATAGCCAGATGCAGCCCCCCCAGGTCACCCCATATTGGGATGCAGCCCCCCAGGTTGCCACAGAGCCTGGTGCAGCCCCCCAGGTCGCCCCACAGCTGGATGCAGCCCCCCAGCTCACCCCATATCGGGGTGCAGCCCCCTGGGTCTCCCTGCTGCGATTCGCAGCGGGGGTCCCCGCCCCAGGGCGGTGCCGTGGGGCTGATCCCACCCCCCAGCCCCCCGGCGGCTACGTTCACCCCCCAGCTCCCGGCTCAGCAGGTCAGTGGGGACCCCCGTGCGTGACCCCCAGGCGTGACCCCCAGGTGTGAACCCCAATCCCCCCCAGCATGGGGGTCCGGGCCCGGTTTGGGGGTCTCGGACGGGGGCGGGGGGGCCAGGCAGACGTGGCGGGTTCGGGGCGGACTTTGCTCCCCCAGCCCGGCCGGAGGTGGCTGCCATGGGCCCAGGCGTCCAGGAGCGGGGGGAGGGGAGGGGGCCGTGGGGCAGCTGTAGGGCAGGGCTCCGGTGCGTGGGGGCAGCTATGGGGCAGGGACCAATGTGGGGCAGGACCCCAGGGCACGGGGTGAGGGGGGAGATATGGGGCAGGGAGCAGACAGGAGGAGTCTCCACGAGCTGGACTGCTGCAGGGGGTCTCTATAGGGCAGGGAGTGACATAGAGGGTCTCTGTGGGGCAGGGCCCACCCCGAGGGTCTCTGTGGGGCTGGACCCCAATGCCCAGAGGGTCTCTCTGGGGCAGGGCCCACCCTGAGAGTCTCTCTGGGGCAGGACCCCAATACCCAAAGGGTCTCTCTGGGGCAGTGCCCACCCCGAGGGCCTCTGTGGGGCTGGAACCCAGTGCCCAGAGTGTCTCTAAGGGGCAGGGCCCACCCCGAGGGTCTCTCTGGGGCAGGACCCTGGTGCCCAGAGGGTTTCTATGGGGCAGGGCCCACCCTGAGGGTCTCTGTGGAGCAGGACCCCGGTGCTCAGAGGGTCTCTATGGGGCCGCGATGGGCCTGCAGCACTCTACGGCCCCACCAGATGGCGGCGCCACCCTGCCAGCCCCTCTGGTACGTCTTGGGCAGCGCTCTATGGTCTCCGCAGGCTCCTGGGCCATGGGCAGCCCCCCGGACCTGTCCCCGCTGCTGCCGGCCCCCCGGCTCCGGGCCCTGGCCCAGGCCTGGCTGGAGGAGGACGCGCCGGGCCCCGACTACGCAGCCCTGGCCGTGGGGCGGGCGCCGTGCCGGGCTCAGCTGCTCTGCAAGTCGCCGGGCGTCTTGGCGGGGCTGCCCTTCGCCGAGGCGGTGTGGGCCGAGACAGGGTGCACGGTGGCCCGGCGGGTGGCCGAGGGCTCGCCGGTGACCCCGGTGGCCGTGGTGGCCGAGGTGCGGGGTCCCGGAGCCGGGCTGCTGCTGGGCGAACGGGTGGCCCTCAACTGCTTGGGCCGCTGCAGCGGGGTGGCCACGGCGGCCGCCCGGGCCGTGGGGCTGGCCCGGGCCGCGGGGTGGCCAGGGACGGTGGCCGGGACGCGGAAGACGACGCCGGGCTTTCGGCTGGTGGAGAAGTACGGGCTGGTGGCCGGGGGCGCCCACCCCCACCGCTACGGCCTGGCCGACACCGTCATGCTCAAGGACAACCATCTGCTGGCGGCCGGGGTCCCCCTGGGCCAGGTACCCCCGGGGCGCCCTGACCCACGGCCCTGGGGGGGCGGCCGGCGGGCGGCTCTGGGGCCGAGCCAGGGCCCCAGAAGGGCGGCTCTGGGTCTGGATTTGGGGCTGGACAGGGGCATCCCTGGGTGCGTTTTGAGGCCGAATTGGGGTACACTGGGGGTCTATTTTGGGGCCGAATTGGGGCAACTCTGGGTCCGGCTTTGGGCCTGAAGGAGGGCAACCCTGGATCCGTTTTGGAGCTGAACAGGGGTGATCCTGGGTGCATTTTGGGGTCAAATAGGAGTAGTCCTGGGTCTAGGGTGCAGCTGCGTGGGGGCAACCCTGGGTGCGTTTTGGGGCTGAAGGGGGGCAACTCTGGGTGCATTTTGGGGCTGAATTGGGGTACATTGGGGTCCATTTTGGGGCCGAATAGGGGCAACCCTGGGTGCGTTTTGGGGCTGGACAGGGGCAACCCTGGGTGCGTTTTGGGACTGAATTGGGGTAAACCAGGGTCCATTTTGGGGCCAAATAGGGGCAACCCTGGGTCCAGCTTTGGGGCTGAAGGGGGGCAAACCTGGATCTGTTTTGGGGCTGAAGGGGGGCAACTCTGGGTGCATTTTGGGGCTGAACAGGGGTAACTCTGGGTCCATTTTGGGGCCAAATAGGGGCAACCCTGGGTCCCTTTTGGGACTGAATTGGGGTAATCCCGGGTTGGGGTGCAGCTGTGTGGGGGCAACTCTGGGTGCGTTTTGGGGCCGAACAGGGGTAACACCGGCCCTGGGGCGCAAACGACTGGCGTAACCCTGGGTCCGTTTGGAGGTGCCGGGGGGCAACCTTGGGTCTGGGGGGGTTGCGGGACGGGGCGGCTCCACCCCCATGGGGCTGGGGCGGGCAGGACCCCTGGGGCGGCTGCCGTGGGTGCCCCCGGACGCCTGGGTCCCGCCATGCTCCAGGTGGTGCGGGACGCCCGGCGGGTGGCCGGCTTCGCCCTGAGGCTGGAGGTGGAGTGCGGCTCCGCGGCCGAGGCCCTGGAGGCGGCCGGCGCCGGCGCCGACATCGTCATGCTGGACAACTTTGGCCCGGAGGTAGCGGGGAGCCCCAGGGCGGGATGGGGCAGCCACGGCATAGGGTGGGATGGGGTGGCCATGGGGCAGGATGGGATGGGGTGGCCACAGCGTGGGATGGGGTGGCCATGGTGTGGGGTGGGGTGGCCATGGGGTGAGATGGGATGGGGTGGCCATGGCGTGGGATGGGGCAGCTGTGGGGTGGGATGGGGTGGTCATGGCATGGGATGGGGCAGCCGTGGGGTGGGATGGGATAGGGTGGCCATGGGGTGGGATGGGGCAGCCATGGGGCAGGTTGGAGCAGCCACAGCGTGGGACAGGGTGGCCGTGGGGCAGAATGGGGTGGCCACGGCATGGGCCGGGCGGCCGTGGGGCGGGATGGGGCTGCCCCAGTGCTGCCCCCTCCCCAGGCGCTGCAGGCGGCGGCGGCAGCGGTGAAGGCTGCCCACCCCAGGGTGACGGTGGAGGCCAGCGGCGGGATCAGCGAGACCAACCTGCCCCACTTCCTGGGGCCCCACGTTGACGTCGTCTCCATGGGGAGCCTCACCCAGAGCGCCCCGGCCCTCGACTTCTCCCTCCGCGTCCTCCCTGGGGACGGCGACGGCCCCCGCTGAGTCCCGACATGTGGGGCTGAGAGGAGACCTCAGTCCCTGCCCTGGGGTCTTGGGGGATGTCCCAGCTTTGACCCATGGAGAAGGGCCCACAGGGACCTCCATCTTCATAACAAGGTTCCCCAGGGACATCCCTGCCCCGATCCCGGGGACCTCGATCTCCATCCTGGGCTCCCTGGGGGCGTCCTGAGGTGCCCAGGGACGTCCCTGCCCCGATCCCGGGGACCTCGATCTCCATCCTGGGCTCCCCGGGGGCGTCCTGAGGTGCCCAGGGACTCTGAGGTCCATCTTAGACCCCTGGGGACCCCCCGGCTTCAATCCATGGACTATGGGGACCTCAGTCCCTAGCCCGGGGATGTCCCAGCCCTGTCTCATGGAGAAGGGACCTCCCCAAGTCCTTCCCCAGGTGAAGTCCCAGCCTCATCCTGGGGTCCTTGGGCCCATTCCTTGAGGAGGGACCCCCCTGGAGACCCCGGAGGACCTTGATCCTCATCCTGGGGTCCTCCCCAGGCACCCGGCACCAATAAACTCTCCCTCAACCTTGCCCCCGTCACCTGTCTCATGGTGTCCCCCCAAATCGGGGTCTGCTCCCCCCCGAGCCAGTGGGTGAAAAAAGAGACACTTTATTCCCAATGGGTTAAGACTCAAGGAAGAGGCATCGGGGTCGGGGTGGGGGGCACCCAGGTGGGGACCCAGGTGTCCGGGGGAGGGTGGGGGGCGCAGGCGGGAGGGACAGGGCCCAGGCGTCCGGCATGGGGGCTCTCACTCGCCCTCCTTGTCCTCGCCGTGGGTGATGATGTAGCAGATGTTCTTGTAGTCCACGTTGCCGGCCACGTCGGGGGGGAAGGCAGCCCACATGTTCTTGATCTGCGGGGGCACCATGGGGGGGGGTCATCCAGGGCTGGGGGCGGGGACACCCCAAACTGCCCTCTCTGGGGACAGGGATGGGGCTGGGGGGGGGTTCCAGGGGTGTTGGGGGGCTCCCAGCGGGGGATTTGGGGGTCCTGGAGGGAGGTGGGGGGATCCCAGGGGTGTCGGGGCTCCCATGGGGGCAGTAGGGGCTCTTAGGGGGGGTGGGGTCCTGGGGGGTGTTTGGGGTCCTAGGGGAGCATTGGGGATCCCGGGGGGGGCTTAGGGAGTCCCCAGGAGTATTTAGGGTCAGAAAAGAGCAGTTTAGAGTCTCAAGGAGAAGGTATTTAGGGTCTGGGGATCTTAGGGTCCCCAGGGGGTATTTAGGGTCATCAGGGGGGGTATTTTGGGTCCCCAGGAGGCATTTCGAGGTCTTGGGGGGTGGAGGATGGGTGGGGGTGCTCAGGGTCCGGGGGGGGTCATCGCTCACCTCCTCGGGGGTGAAGCGGTCGCACTGGGTGGTCAGGAGCTCCTCCAGGCTGGGGGAGAGCAGGGCTGAGACCTGCTGCCCCCCCCTCCCCGTGTCCCCCCACGTCCTGCCCCTGTCCCCGTGTCCCTACGGCCTCCCATGTCCCCCCATATCGTCCCAGAGCCTCACGCCCCCCCCCATGTCCCCATGACACCCTGTGTCCCCTTATCCACCCATGTCCCCCATGTCCATCCAGATCCCCACGTCTCTCCAGATCCCTCCATGACCCCCATAGCCCAATGTCTACCCATATCCTCCCACGTCCCCCCTCATGTCCCCATGTCACCCCCCCCATGTCCCACCATGACCCCCCATAGCCCCATGTCACCCTCATGTCCCCATGTCACCCCATGTCCCACCATGACCCCCATAGCCCCATGTCTGCCCATGTCCCTATGTCAAACCCATGTCCCCCCCCCCCCGGCTTTTCCCCACACTCACAACTTCTTCTTGATGGAGCCCTTCCCATCAGGGTCCAGCACCTTGAATGCCCCCATGATGACGTCTTCAGGGTCCGCACCTGCCACGGGGGGGACACAGGGGATCACGGGGGGGGTCACAGGGGTCTGGGGGAGCCATGGGGGGGATCACGGATTTGAGGAGGGAGGGGAATCTCCTCACCCTTGAGCTTCTCCCCAAACATGGTGAGGAAGACGGTGAAGTTGATGGGGCCACTGGCCTCCTTGATCATGGCTTCCAACTCCTCGTTCTTCACGTTCAGCCGCCCTGGGGGGGGTCGTGGGGGGGGACACGGGATGGGGGCGTGGCCACAGCCCCTCCCCTTAGGCCCCTCCCCTTCCCCCCTCGACCCCTCCCCTTCCCGGAGCCCCTCCTCCCCTTCCCTAAACCCCGCCCCACCTTCCCTAAATCCCTCCCCTTTTCCTAAGCTCCTCCCCATTCTCCCTAGGCCCCTCCCATTTATCTATAGGCACCTCCCCACTTCCCCTTTAGCCCCACCCCTTCCCTCTAAGCCCCTCCCATTTCCACAAGCCCCTCCCCTTTCACTGTAGGCTCCTCCCCCTTCAGCTAGGACCCTGAGCCCTGAGCCCCTCCCCTCTCCCCCAAGGCCCCGCCCCAGACCCCACCCCCTCCCTTAGGCCCCTCCCTATCTGCCAGGCCCCTCCCCCTCTGCCAGGCCCCGCCCTACCCATGGCAGCGAAGGTCTCTCTGAGGTCATCCTTGTCGATGATGCCGTCCCGGTTTTGGTCGATGACCGTGAAGGCCTGGGGGGGGGGATGGGGGGGATGAAGGTCACTGCAAAGGCTCATGGGAAGGGGGCTCCCCCCCCCCGCAGCTGTTCTTCCCCCCCCCTCGGCCTCAAGGCGTCACCCGATCCCTGGCCTTGGGACAGGTGCTGCATGCCGGAGGGGCCCAGGCGTCCGGGCGCCTCCCCCCCCACCCAGAGGGACCCAGGCGTCCGGGCGCCTCCCCCACCCCCCAACCAGTCTGGAGGGGACCCAGGCATCCTGCCCCCCTGCAAGGGGACCCAGGCGTCCAGGCTCCCCCCCCAAGGGGGACCCAGGTGTCCTGCTCCCCCCCGAGGGACCCAGGCATCCTGCCCCCCCCAACCCAGAGGGACCCAGGCATCTGGGCTCCCCCCCCCCCCAAGAGGGGACCCAGGTGTCCGGGCCCCCCCCAAGAGGGACCCAGGCGTCCGGGCTCCCCCCCCCCAAGAGGGACCCAGGCGTCCAGGCCCCCCCCAAGAGGGACCCAGGCATCTGGGCTCCCCCCCGCCCAAGAGGGACCCAGGTGTCCGGGCCCCCCCCCCAAAAGGGACCCAGGCGTCCGGGCCCCCCCCACCTCCTTGAACTCCTGGATCTGGGTCTGGTCGAACATGGAGAAGACGTTGGAGCTGCCCTCGGCCGCGCGCCGCTTCGCCTTCTTGGGGGCCTGGGGGGGCAGGGGGCCGGGGGCTCACTGGGGCGCCCGCGGGGCGGGGGGCCGCGGGCGCCCAAGGGGACCGGGGGTCCCCAGCAGGGGCTGTGGGGTCCATGGGGGTCCCTATGGGGCTGGGGGGGGCTGGGGGGCCCTGGGGTCCCTAGGGGGATCTGGGGGTCCCTGGGGGGGGTCCCTATGGGGCTGGGGGTCCTGGGGGAGCCCTGGGGGGATCTGGGGGTCCCTGGGGGGTCCTTATGGGGCTGGGGAGGCCTAGGGGGGGTCTCTGGAGGGATCCAAGGGTCCCTGGGGGATGCCTATGGGGCTGGGAGTCTCTGGGGGGGTCTGATGGGACCTGGGGGTCTCTGGGGGGTGTATGGAGGGATCTGGGGTCTGTAGGGGGGTCCCCGGGGGTCTCTAGGGGGTCTCTGGGGGGTCCTGGGGGGTCCCTGGGGGGGTCCCTGGGGTCTCTGAGGGGTCCCGGGGGGTCGGGAGTCTCTGGGGGGGATCTGGTGGGACCTGGAGGTCTCGGGGGGTCCCGGGGGGTCTTTAGGGGGACGTGAGGGTCTGTGGGGGGTGCCGGGGGGGTCTGGGGGTCCCGGGGGTGGCCGTGGGGCCGGGGCCGCAGCCCCCCACTCACCATGGCGGCAGTTGGGGGTCGGCGCCTGGGGCCGGCGGCTCCGGCCGGGTTTTATGGCTGCGGGGGGGGGGGCGGGGGGGGCTGGGCCCAAAATAGCCCCCGCCGGCAGCGCCTTTCTTGGGCCCCCCCGGACGCCTGGGCCCCCTGGACGCCTGCCCCCCCCCCGCCTTGAGGGTCCCCGCAGAGCTTCCTTATCGGGAGCGGGGCTAAATATAGCGCCCGGACGCCTGGGCCCCTCCTTGAGGGGGGCTCCGGCATCCCGGCACCTGCCGCCCCCCCCCCCCCCCCCGGCCGGGGACCCAGGCGTCCGGGCAGGGCCGGCCCGGGGGGGGGGGGGCGGCTGCCGACAGGGACCCCAGTGCTCCCAGTGTCCAGATCCCCAGTGCTCCCACTGCTCCCAGTGTCCAGATCCCAGTGCTCCCAGTATCTGGATCCCCAGTGCTCCCAGTGCTCCCAGTGCTCCCAGTGCTCCCAGTGTCCGGACCCCAGTGCTCCCAGTGCTCCCAGTGTCTAGATCCCCAGTGCTCCCACTGCTCCCACTCTCCGGACCCCAGTGCTCCCAGTGCCTGGATCCCCAGTGCTCCCAGTGCTCCCAGTGCTCCCACTGCTCCCAGTCTCTGGACCCCAGTGCTCTCACTGCTCCCAGTGTCTAGATCCCCAGTGCTCCCAGTGCTCCCAGTGCTCCCAGTGTCCGGACCCCAGTGCTCCCAGTATCCAGATCCCCAGTGCTCCCAGCGCTCCCAGTGTCCAGATCCCAGTGCTCCCAGTATCCGGATCCCCAGTCCTCCCAGTGCTCCCAGTGCTCCCACTGCTCCCAGTGCTCCCACTGCTCCCAGTCTCTGGACCCCAGTGCTCTCACTGCTCCCAGTGTCTAGATCCCCAGTGCTCCCAGTGCTCCCAGTGCTCCCAGTGTCCAGATCCCAGTGCTCCCAGTATCCGGATCTCCAGTCCTCCCAGTGTTCCCAGTTCTCCCAGTGCCCCCAGTGCCCTCAGTTCTCCCAGTGTCCCCAGTGTCCCCAGTGCTGCCAGTGTCCCCAGTTCCCCCAGTGCCCCCAGTGCCCCCAGTTCTCCCAGTGCCCCCAGTTCCCCCAGTGCTCCCAGTTCTCCCAGTGTCCCCAGTGTCCCCAGTGCTGCCAGTGCCCCCAGTTCCCCCAGTTCTCCCAGTTCCCCCAGTGCCCCCAGTTCCCCCAGTGCCCCCAGTTCCCCCAGTGCTCCCAGTTCTCCCAGTGCCCCCAGTTCTCCTAGTTCTCCCAGTGCTCCCAGCGCCCCGTAGCCCCGCCCCCAGCGGCCTGGCCCCGCCCCTCGCACTACGTTTCCCAGAAGCCCCCGCGGCAGGGAGGGGGCGGGGCCGCTCCGGCCAATGAGCGTGAGGGGGGCGGAGCTGGGTGGGGGGCGCTCGGCCAATGGGGAGAGAGGAGCGGTTGAGGCGCCATGACGGAGCCGGTGCGTCTGGTTCTGGGGCGACCGGGGGGGCCGGGGGGGAGGGGGCCGGGACCCCCGGGGGGGCCCAGGCGTCCGGCGACCCTGTTCCCGCCTTCTCCTCCCAGGGGCCCCGGCGTCCCGGCCCCCCCCTCCCCAAAGGGTCCCAGGCGTCCCGGTGCCCCCCCCTCCCCAAAGGGTCCCAGGGGTCCCGGTACCCCCCCCACCTCCCCCCCAGGGGTCCTGCTCCCCCCCCCAGGGTCCCAGGGGTCCCGGTGCCCCCCCCCTCCCCAAAGGGTCCCAGGCGTCCCGGTACCCCGCACCCCCCCCCAACCCTCCAGGGGCCCAGGGGTCCCGGTGCCCCCCCACCTCCCCCCAGGGGTCCTGCTCCCCCCCCCAGGGTCCCAGGGGTCCCGGTGCCCCCCCACCTCCCCCCCAGGGTCCCAGGGGTCCCGGTGCCTCCCCCCCCCAGGGGCCCAGGCGTCCGGAGCGCCCTCACCCCTGTGCCCCCCCAGAGCAGCGTGCGGCCGGGGCGCGCCGAGGCGGCGGCCGTGGGGCCGGCCGTGGGGCCGGGGGCTGCAGGAGACGCCCCGGCCCCCGCCTCGCCCCCCCGGGGCAGCAGCGACAGCGACGACGACGCCGGCCCGCCGCCCCCCCGCAGACCCCGGCCCAAGCGCCGGTGCCTGCGCCTCGGCCCCGACGTCCCCAGCGTCCCCGTCTACTCCAACAAGGTGAGGGGCCCAGGCGTCCGGGCGCCCCTGTTCTTCCCCCGCTGCGGGGCCCAGGCATCCGGGGGGCCCCTGTTCTTCCTTGCGCACCCACCCCTGCTGCGGGGCCCAGGCGTCCGGGCGCCCCTGTTCTTCCTTGCGCACCCACCCCTGCTGCGGGGCCCAGGCGTCCGGGCGCCCCTGTTCTTCCTTGCGCACCCACCCCTGCTGCGGGGCCCAGGTGTCCGGGCACCCCTGTTCTTCCCCCGCTGCGGGGCCCAGGCGTCCGGGGGGCCCCGCTCCATCCCACCTGCCCCCAGAGGACCCACTTGTCTGGGTGCCCCCCCTCCCCTGCTGGGGGGCCCAGGCGTCCGGGCTCTCTCCCCGGGGAGGGGGTCGGGCTGCGGGCGACCCCGTCTCTCCCCGCAGGTGAACAGTTGTTTCCGGCTCTGCCCCACGGCCCAGCTCCGGGACTTGCCGGCTGCTCCGCAGCCCGGAGGTGAGGGGCAGGGGTGGTGGTGGGGGGGGCGGGGGTCCCATGTCCCCCCTTGACCCCGCGCCCCCCTGCAGAGCCCCCCATCGACGTGGACGCGGAGGAGGAGGAGGAGGAGGAGGAGGAGGAGGGTGAAGGGAAGCCGGAGGCGGCGCTGGAGCCGGAGCCGTGAGTGACGGGGCCGGGGGGTGTCGGGAGTCACCCCCGCCCCCCGCGTGACCCCGTCGGCGCCCCCAGGTCGGAGGGGGCCGGGACCCCCGGGTCGCCCTGCTCCCCGCAGCCCCTGAGCGGCCGGACGCGGCGCATCATCCGGTGAGCACCCGGGGAGGTTCGGGGTACTGGGGGGGGGTTCGGGGTGCCCAAAGAGGGGGTGTTGGGGTGCCTGGGGGGGTTCGGGGCACCCAAAGGGGGGGGTTCGGGGTGCCCAAAGAGGGGGTGTTGGGGTGCCTGGGGGGGTTCAGAGCACCCAAAAAGGGGGGTTGGGGCATATGGGGGGGTTCAGGGCACCTGGGGGGGGTTGGGGTGCAGAGGGGGTGTCAGGGTGCAGGGCGCAGGGGGATTCGGGGTGCAGGGGGATCGTGGGGTGGCTGAGGGGACTCAGGCTGGCGAGGGGGGATTTGGGGTGGGGGGATTCGGGGCAGCCCGGGGGGCTCAGGCTGGCGGGGGGGGATTCGGGCTGGGGGGGTGTTGGGGTGGCCGAGGGGGGTGTCGGGGTGCAGAGGGGATTCGGGGCGGCCTGGGGGGCTCAGGCTGGTGGGGGGGGATTTGGGCTGGGGGGTGTTGGGGTGGCCAAGGGGGGTGTCAGGGTGCAGGGGGGAGTCCTGGGGCAGCCCGGGGGGCTCAGGCTGGCGGGGGATTTGGGGCGGGGGGATTCGGGGCGGGGGGGTGCTGGGGTGGCCGAGGGGGGCGTCAGGGTGCAGGGGGGGTCCTGGAGCAGCCCGGGGGGCTCAGGCTGGCGGGGGCCGCGCAGGGACGTGGACCGGCGCCTGCGGGGCCTGAGCTCGCTGGTGCTGGGCTGCGCGGGGCGGGGGGCGCTGCCGGGCGGCGAGGCCCCCCCGGCCCCCCCGGCCCCCCCGGCCCCCCGCCTCCTGCAGCTGAAGGTGCAGCGCCGCGCCGAGCTCTACCGCGTGCCCCTGCGCACGGTGCGTCCCTGGCCCCCGGGTCCCCCGCGTGTCCCCCCCGGGTCCCCCCCCGGGTCCCCCGCGTGTCCCCCCCGGGTCCCTCCGTGTCCCCCTGGCCTGGCCCCGCAGCCCTCTTGTCCCCCCGCGGCCCCCAGGTCCTTCCGCAGCCCCCCGGCCCGGCCCCACGGCCCCTGCGTCCTTCCATGGCCCCCATGGTCCCCATCCCTGTCGCCCCATCCCCAGCCCTGTGTCCCCAGCCCCCCGTCCCCATCACCCCGTCCCCATCCTCATTGTCCCGTCCCCGTCTCCCCGTCGCCCCATCCCTGTAACCCCGTCCCCGTCGCCCCATCCCCATCACCCCGTCCTCGTCTCCCTGTCCCCGTCCCCGGCTCCACGTCCCCAGCTCCGTCACCCCGTCCCCATCGCCCTGTCTCGACCTCCACGTCCCCAGCTCCATGTCCCCATCTCCTCGTCCCTGTCACCCTGTCCCCGTCCCCAGCGCCATGTCCCCATCACCCCGTCCCCAGCTCCATCTCCCCGTCGCCCCGTCCCCATCGCCCCGTCCCCATCGCCCTGTCTCGACCTCCACGTCCCCAGCCCCATGTCCCCATCGCCCCGTCCCCAGCTCCATGTCCCTGTCGCCCCATCCCGGTCCCGAGCTCCATGTCCCCATCGCCCCGTCCCCATCGCCCCGTCCCCAGCTCCATGTCCCCATCACCCCGTCCCCATCCCTGTCTCCCCATCGCCCCATCCCCATCACCCCGTCCCCATCCCTGTCTCCCCGTCGCCCCGTCCCCATCACCCCGTCCCCAGCTCCATCTCCCCGTCGCCCCGTCCCCATCACCCCGTCCCCAGCTCCATGTCCCTGTCGCCCCATCCCGGTCCCGAGCTCCATGTCCCCATCGCCCCGTCCCCATCGCCCCGTCCCCATCGCCCCGTCCCCATCACCCCGTCCCCAGCTCCATGTCCCCATCACCCCGTCCCCATCCCTGTCTCCCCGTCGCCCCGTCCCCATCACCCCGTCCCCATCCCTGTCTCCCCGTCGCCCCGTCCCCATCACCCCGTCCCCAGCTCCATGTCCCTGTCGCCCCATCCCGGTCCCGAGCTCCATGTCCCCAGCTCCATGTCCCCATCACCCCGTCCCCATCCCTGTCTCCCCGTCGCCCTGTCCCCATCACCCCGTCCCCAGCTCCATGTCCCTGTCGCCCCATCCCGGTCCCCAGCTCCATGTCCCCATCGCCCCGTCCCCATCGCCCCGTCCCCAGCTCCATGTCCCCATCACCCCGTCCCCATCCCTGTCTCCCCGTCGCCCCATCCCCATCACCCCGTCCCCATCCCTGTCTCCCCGTCGCCCCGTCCCCATCACCCCGTCCCCAGCTCCATGTCCCTGTCGCCCCATCCCGGTCCCGAGCTCCATGTCCCCATCACCCCGTCCCCATCGCCCCGTCCCCAGCTCCATGTCCCCATCACCCCGTCCCCATCCCTGTCTCCCCGTCGCCCCGTCCCCATCACCCCGTCCCCAGCTCCATGTCCCTGTCGCCCCATCCCGGTCCCGAGCTCCATGTCTCCATCACCCGTCCCCATCACCTGTCCCCATCACCCGTCCCCGTCCTGGTCGTCCTGTCCCTGTCCCCAGCTCCGTGTCCCCGTCCCCATCACCCCGGTCCCGGTGGCCCCGCGGTGACGCGCGGCCCCGGCCGCCCGGCAGTCGGAGCCGCTGCAGGCGGCGGTGGAGCACATGGCCCGGGTGCTGCGGGTGCCCGCGGGACGGATCCTGCTGCTGCTGCGCGACCGCCAGCTGGAGCCCAGCGCCACCCCCCAGGCCCTGGGGCTGGGGGTCGCCGACATCGTGGGTGAGCCGGGGGGGCGGTGGGGGCCGCAGGGGCCAAGGGGGGGCCGGGGGTTGTGGGGGGCCGCGGGGGGCAGGGGGGGAGGCGGGGCCGGCGGGGGGCTGCGGGGGGCCGGCGGGGGCGACGAGGGCCGTGGGGGGCCAGGAGGGGCTGGTGGGGGGCTGGCAGGGGGCCGTGGGGGGCTGCAGGGGGCCATGGGGGCAGCGGGGGGCTGCAGGGGGCGGTGGGGGGTGGTGGGGGCCATGGGGGCTGGCGGGGGGCTGCAGGGGGCCACGGGGGGCTGCAGGGGGCCATGGGGGCAGCGGGGGCTGCAGGGGGCGGTGGGGGGTGGTGGGGGCCATGGGGGCTGGCGGGGGGCTGCAGGGGGCCACGGGGGGCTGGCGGGGGCCTGCAGGGGGCCAGGAGGGGCCGCAGGGGGCCGTGGGGGCAGCGGGGGGTGGCGGGGGGCTGGCAGGGGGCCATGGGGGCAGCGGGGGGCTGCAGGGGGCGGTGGGGGGTGGTGGGGGCCATGGGGGCTGGCAGGGGGCTGCAGGGGGCCACGGGGGGCTGGCGGGGGGCTGCAGGGGGCCAGGAGGGGCCGCAGGGGGCTGCAGGGGGCCGTGGGGGCAGCGGGGGGTGGCGGGGGGCTGGCAGGGGGCCATGGGGGCTGGCGGGGGGCTGCAGGGGGCCGTGGGGGGTGGTGGGGGGCCATGGGGGCAGCGGGGGGCTGCAGGGGGCTCCGGGGGGGTGGTGGGGGCTTGTGGGGGGCGGCGGGGGGCCAGGAGGGGCAGCGGGGGGCCGCAGGGGCCGGGGGCCGCCCAGGGGCCGCCCCCAGCCCCGCTTTCGCTCCTGCGGCAGAGTGCGTGGTGGACGTGGGGGCCGGCGGGGAGCCGGAGCCGGGGCCGGGGCCGGAGGGGGGGCCGGAGCCGGAGGGGGGGCCGGCGCCGGGCCCCGGGGAGCTGCGGCTGGCGGTGCAGGGCCAGGACCGGCGCTCGCTGCTGCGGCTCAATGTGCCCAAGGTGGGTCGGGGGGGCCGGGGGGGCACAGGGACATGGGGGGCCCGGGGGGGCTGGGAGAGGTGGGGGGGTGCAGAGACATGGGGGGGGCTGGGGGCCTGGGACATGGGGGGGATCTGGTGGGCTCCGGGGGAGTCTGGGGGGGTTGGAGGGGGTCCGGGGGGCTCCAGGGGGGTCGGGAGGGCTGGGGGGTCCAGGGGGGCTCTGGGGGGGTCGGAGGCTCTCCAGGGGGTCCGGGGGGCTCCGGGGGGGTCAGGTTTGGGCAGCGCCGTGGGCCCCGCAGGCGGCGCCGCTGGCCGGGCTGATGGAGCGGTACCGGGCGGCCCGGGGGGGTTGGAGGGGGTCCGGGGGGGCTCCAGGGGGGTCTGGGGGCTCCGGGGGGTCCAGGGGGGCTCCGGGGGGGTCGGAGGGGCTCCGGGGGGGTCAGGTTTGGGCAGCGCCGTGGGCCCCGCAGGCGGCGCCGCTGGCCGGGCTGATGGAGCGGTACCGGGCGGCCCGGGGGGGTTGGAGGGGGTCCGGGGGGGCTCCAGGGGGGTCTGGGGGCTCCGGGGGGTCCAGGGGGGCTCCGGGGGGGTCGGAGGGGCTCCGGGGGGGTCAGGTTTGGGCAGCGCCGTGGGCCCCGCAGGCGGCGCCGCTGGCCGGGCTGATGGAGCGGTACCGGGCGGCCCGGGGGGGTTGGAGGGGGTCCGGGGGGGCTCCAGGGGGGTCTGGGGGCTCCGGGGGGTCCAGGGGGGCTCCGGGGGGGTCGGAGGGGCTCCGGGGGGGTCAGGTTTGGGCAGCGCCGTGGGCCCCGCAGGCGGCGCCGCTGGCCGGGCTGATGGAGCGGTACCGGGCGGCCCGGGGGGGTTGGAGGGGGTCCGGGGGGGCTCCAGGGGGGTCTGGGGGCTCCGGGGGGTCCAGGGGGGCTCCGGGGGGGTCGGAGGGGCTCCGGGGGGGTCAGGTTTGGGCAGCGCCGTGGGCCCCGCAGGCGGCGCCGCTGGCCGGGCTGATGGAGCGGTACCGGGCGGCCCGGGGGGGTTGGAGGGGGTCCGGGGGGGGCTCCAGGGGGGTCTGGGGGCTCCGGGGGGTCCAGGGGGGCTCCGGGGGGGTTGGAGGGGGTCCGGGGGGGCTCCAGGGGGGTCTGGGGGCTCCGGGGGGGTCGGAGGGGCTCCGGGGGGGTCAGGTTTGGGCAGCGCCGTGGGCCCCGCAGGCGGCGCCGCTGGCCGGGCTGATGGAGCGGTACCGGGCGGCCCGGGGGGGTTGGAGGGGGTCCGGGGGGGCTCCAGGGGGGTCTGGGGGCTCCGGGGGGTCCAGGGGGGCTCCGGGGGGGTCGGAGGGGGTCCGGAGGGGCTCTAGGGGGGTCTGGGGGCTCCGGGGGGGTCGGAGGGGCTCCGGGGGGGTCAGGTTTGGGCAGCGCCGTGGGCCCCGCAGGCGGCGCCGCTGGCCGGGCTGATGGAGCGGTACCGGGCGGCCCAGGGGGGTTGGAGGGGGTCCGGGGGGGCTCCAGGGGGGTCTGGGGGCTCCGGGGGGTCCAGGGGGGCTCCGGGGGGGTCGGAGGGGCTCCGGGGGGGTCAGGTTTGGGCAGCGCCGTGGGCCCCGCAGGCGGCGCCGCTGGCCGGGCTGATGGAGCGGTACCGGGGGGTCTGGGGGGGTTGGAGGGGGTCCGGGGGGGCTCCAGGGGGGTCTGGGGGCTCCGGGGGGTCCAGGGGGGCTCCGGGGGGGTCGGAGGGGGTCCGGAGGGGCTCTAGGGGGGTCTGGGGGCTCCGGGGGGGTCGGAGGGGCTCCGGGGGGGTCAGGTTTGGGCAGCACCGTGGGCCCCGCAGGCGGCGCCGCTGGCCGGGCTGATGGAGCGGTACCGGGCGGCCCAGGGGGGTTGGAGGGGGTCTGGGGGGGCTCCAGGGGGGTCTGGGGGCTCCGGGGGGTCCAGGGGGGCTCCGGGGGGGTCGGAGGGGCTCCGGGGGGGTCAGGTTTGGGCAGCGCCGTGGGCCCCGCAGGCGGCGCCGCTGGCCGGGCTGATGGAGCGGTACCGGGGGGTCTGGGGGGGTTGGAGGGGGTCCGGAGGGGCTCTAGGGGGGTCTTGGGGCTCCGGGGGGTCCAGGGGGGCTCCGGGGGGGTCGGAGGGGGTCCGGAGGGGCTCTGGGGGGGTCTGGGGGCTCCGGGGGGGGTCGGAGGGGCTCTGGGGGGGTCAGGTTTGGGCAGCGCCGTGGGCCCCGCAGGCGGCGCCGCTGGCCGGGCTGATGGAGCGGTACCGGGCGGCCCGGGGGGGTTGGAGGGGGTCTGGGGGGGCTCCAGGGGGGTCTGGGGGCTCTGGGGGGTCCAGGGGGGCTCCGGGGGGGTCGGAGGAGCTCCGGGGGGGTCAGGTTTGGGCAGCGCCGTGGGCCCCGCAGGCGGCGCCGCTGGCCGGGCTGATGGAGCGGTACTGGGCGGCCCGGGGGGGTTGGAGGGGGTCCGGGGGGGCTCCAGGGGGGTCCAGGGGGGCTCCGGGGGGGTCGGAGGGTCTCCGGGGGGGTCAGGTTTGGGCAGCGCTGTGGGCCCCGCAGGCAGCGCCGCTGGCCGGGCTGATGGAGCGGTACCGGGGGGTCTGGGGGGGTTGGAGGGGGTCCGGGGGGGCTCCAGGGGGGTCTGGGGGCTCCGGGGGGGTCGGAGGGGCTCCGGGGGGGTCAGGTTTGGGCAGCGCTGTGGGCCCCGCAGGCGGCGCCACTGGCCGGGCTGATGGAGCGGTACCGGGCGGCCCGGGGGGGTTGGAGGGGGTCCGGGGGGGCTCCAGGGGGGTCTGGGGGCTCCGGGGGGGTCGGAGGGGCTCCGGGGGGGTTAGGTTTGGGCAGCGCCGTGGGCCCCGCAGGCGGCGCCGCTGGCCGGGCTGATGGAGCGGTACCGGGGGGTCTGGGGGGGTTGGAGGGGGTCCGGGGGGGCTCCAGGGGGGTCTGGGGGCTCCGGGGGGTCCAGGGGGGCTCCGGGGGGGTCGGAGGGGCTCCGGGGGGGTCAGGTTTGGGCAGCGCCGTGGGCCCCGCAGGCGGCGCCGCTGGCCGGGCTGATGGAGCGGTACCAGGGGGTCTGGGGGGGTTGTAGGGGGTCCGGGGGGGCTCCAGGGGGCTCTGGGGGGTCCAGGGGGGCTCCGGGGGGGTCGGAGGGGCTCCGGGGGGGTCAGGTTTGGGCAGCGCCGTGGGCCCCGCAGGCAGCGCCGCTGGCCGGGCTGATGGAGCGGTACCGGGGGGTCTGGGGGCTCCGGGGGGGTCGGAGGGGCTCCGGGGGGGTCAGGTTTGGGCAGCGCCGTGGGCCCCGCAGGCGGCGCCGCTGGCCGGGCTGATGGAGCGGTACCGGGCGGCCCGGGGGGGTTGGAGGGGGTCCGGGGGGGCTCCAGGGGGGTCTGGGGGCTCCGGGGGGTCCAGGGGGGCTCCGGGGGGGTCGGAGGGGCTCCGGGGGGGTCAGGTTTGGGCAGCGCCGTGGGCCCCGCAGGCGGCGCCGCTGGCCGGGCTGATGGAGCGGTACCGGGCGGCCCGGGGGCTCGGCAGCCGCCCCCTGCGCTTCTTCTTCGAGGGCCGGCGCCTGGCGGCCGCCTGCACCCCCGAGGAGCTGGGCCTGGAGCAGGACGACGTCATCGAGGTCTGGGCCTAGCCCCGCCCCCTGTGATGTCACCGTGCCTGGCCCCACCTCCCGCCACGACCTCACCGGGTCCCGGATGCACGCGCGCTGTGACGTCACTGCGCCTGGGCTCTGCCACGGTGACGTCACAACACCTGGGCTCTGCCACGGTGACGTCACCGCCTCTGGACTCTGCCACCGTGATGTCACCGCGTCTGGGCTCTGCCACCGTGATGTCACCAAATCTGGTCTCTGCCACGGTGACGTCACTGCACCTGGACTCCGCCACCATGACGTCACCGCGTCTGGGCTCTGCCATGGTGATGTCACAACACCTGGGCTCGGCCACTGTGACATCACCACGCCTGGACTCTGCCCATGTGACATCATACCGCCTGTCCTCTGCCACAGTGAGGTCACGAGGCCCCGGATGCGCCTGGACTGTGATGTCATAGCACCTGATCTCTGCCATCGTGACGTCACAGCGCCTGTCCTCTGCGACTGTGACATCATGAGGCCCTGGACACGCCTGGACTGTGATGTCATAGTGGCTCTGCCACTCTGATGTCACAGCACCAGGCCCCACCTTCCGTGGTGACATCACAAGGTCCAGGACGCACACACGCTGTGACGTCATAGCACCTGGACTCTGCCACTGTGACATCACGAGGTCCTGGACGCACCCACGCTCTGACATCACAGCACCTGGGCTCACCTGGCCCGCCTCCTGCCGTGACATTACGACACCCCAGACACACTGTGATGTCATAACGCCTGACCTTCTGCCACTGTGACATCACAGCACCTGGGACTGCCTCTCGCCGTGACATCACGAGGCCCTGTGACGTCACATGTGACGTCAGTGCCCTCATCTGGCGTCACCAGCCCCGCTGCCTGGCGTCCTGTCAGCGGTCTGCTCGTCTCCCGCCCTGCCCCCTGCTCGCTGTGACGTCACTGGCGCGCACCAATAAACGCGGTTCTGGCAGTAGCCGCTCGCGGGGCCGCGGGCCGGAAGGGGCGGGGCCTGCGGTCACGTGGGGGACGGGTCACGTGGGGAGCGGTCACGTGCGCGGCGCCGCGGCAGCGACTCGCCGGGGGCGGCGGGTAACGGGGAGACCGGGCGGGGTTGGGGTTTGGGGAGGGGAGTCACGTGACGGGTCACGTGAGGGGGCGGGGGAGGGGGTTCGTGCGGGGCTGGGGGCGAGGGTCACGCGGGGCTGTGGGGGGCTGTGGGGCAGGGGGTGAGGGTCACGGGGGGCTGTGGGGCAGGAGCTGGGGGTCGTGGGGGCCTGTGGGGCAGGAGACGGGGCTGTGGGGCAGGGGGTGAGGGTCACGGGGGGCTGTGGGGCAGGAGCTGGGGGTCGTGGGGGCCTGTGGGGCAGGAGCTGGGGGTCGTGGGGGGCTGTGGGGCAGGAGACAGGGCTGTGGGGCAGGGGGTGAGGGTCACGGGGGGCTGTGGGGCAGGAGACAGGGCTGTGGGGCAGGGGGTGAGGGTCACGGGGGGCTGTGGGGCAGGAGCTGGGGGTCGTGGGGGCCTGTGGGGCAGGAGACGGGGCTGTGGGGCAGGGGGTGAGGGTCACGGGGGGCTGTGGGGCAGGAGCTGGGGGTCGTGGGGGCCTGTGGGGCAGGAGACGGGGCTGTGGGGCAGGGGGTGAGGGTCACGGGGGGCTGTGGGGCAGGAGCTGGGGGTCGTGGGGGCCTGTGGGGCAGGAGACAGGGCTGTGGGGCAGGGGGTGAGGGTCACGGGGGGCTGTGGGGCAGGAGCTGGGGGTCGTGGGGGCCTGTGGGGCAGGAGACGGAGCTGTGGGGCAGGGGGTGAGGTTCGCGGGGGACTGTGGGGCAGGAGCTGGGGGTCGTGGGGGGCTATGGGGCAGGAGACGGGGCTGTGGGGCAGGGGGTGAGGTTTGCGGGGGGCTGTGGGGCAGGAGCTGGGGGTCGTGGGGGCCTGTGGGGCAGGAGACAGGGCTGTGGGGCAGGGGGTGAGGTTCGCGGGGGGCTGTGGGGCAGGAGCTGGGGGTCGTGGGGGCCTGTGGGGCAGGAGACGGAGCTGTGGGGCAGGGGGTGAGGTTCGCGGGGGGCTGTGGGGCAGGAGCTGGGGGTCGTGGGGGGCTATGGGGCAGGAGACGGGGCTGTGGGGCAGGGGGTGAGGTTTGCGGGGGGCTGTGGGGCAGGAGCTGGGGGTCGTAGGGGCCTGTGGGGCAGGAGACGGGGCTGTGGGGCAGGGGGTGAGGTTCGCGGGGGGCTGTGGGGCAGGAGCTGGGGGTCGTGGGGGGCTGTGGGGCAGGAGACAGGGCTGTGGGGCAGGGGGCGAGGTTCGCGGGGGGCTGTGGGGCAGGAGCTGGGGGTTGTGGGGGGCTGTGGGGCAGGAGACGGGGGTCACGGGGGGCTGTGTGGGGCCATGGGGCAGGAGGCAAAGTTCACGGGGGTTCGTGCGGGGCTGTGGGGCAGGGGACGGGGGTCACGGGGGGCTGTGGGGCAGGGGGCGAGGTTCACGGGGGGCTGTGGGGCAGGAGACAGGGCTGTGGGGCAGGGGGTGAGGTTGACGGGGGGCTGTGGGGCAGGAGACGGGGGTCGTGGGGGGCTGTGCGGGGCTGTGGGGCAGGGGGCGAGGTTCATGGGGGGCTGTGGGGCAGGAGACGGGGGTCACAGGGGGCTGTGCGGGGCCGTGGGGCAGGAGGCAAAGTTTGCAGGGGGCTGTGGGGGGCTGTGGGGCAGGGGACGGGGGTCACGGGGGACTGTGGGGCAGGAGCTGGGGGTTGGGGGGGGCTGTGGGGCAGGGGGCGAGGTTCACGGGGGGCTGTAGGGCAGGAGACGGGGGTCATGGGGGCTGTGCGGGGCTGTGGGGCAGGAGATCGGGGCCAGCAGGGGGCTGTGGGGCAGGAGCTGGGGGTTGGGGGGGGCTGTGGGGCAGGGGGCGAGGTTCACGGGGGGCTGTAGGGCAGGAGACGGGGGTCACAGGGGGCTGTGCGGGGCCGTGGGGCAGGAGGCAAAGTTTGCAGGGGGCTGTGGGGGGCTGTGGGGCAGGGGACGGGGGTCACGGGGGACTGTGGGGCAGGAGCTGGGGGTTGGGGGGGGCTGTGGGGCAGGGGGCGAGGTTCATGGGGGGCTGTAGGGCAGGAGACGGGGGTCACGGGGGGCTGTGGGGCAGGAGATGGGGGTCATGGGGGGCTGTGGGGCAGGGGGTGAGGTTCGTGGCAGGCTATGGGGCAGGAGATGGGGGCTGTGGGGCAGCATGTGTGGGGCAGGGGTCCGTGGGGGGCTGTGGGGTGGGGGTGGGGGGGGGGATGCAGGCGCGGCGGACGGGCGGCCCTGGGGCAGGGAGGGGGCCGCGACCCACGGCGCGCTGCCGGCAGGCGCGAGGCTGCCCCATGGCGACGGGCCGGGCCCCCCCGCCGGCCGCGGGGCCGGTGCTGCGCCGGGCCGACGACACCGGGGGGGACGGGGCGGGGGCCGTGGGGCCGGAGCCCCCCGGGCCGCCCCCCGGCGTCTCCCCCCGCCGGGCCCGGCTGACGGCGGCCGTGCTCTGCTACGTCAACCTGCTCAACTACATGGACCGCTTCACCGTGGCCGGTGCGGGGCGGGGGGCGGCCGTGGGGCGGGGGGGCGGCGAAGGGGCAGCCGTGGGGCAGTGGGGGGCGGCCATGGGGGCGGCAGGGGGCGGCTGTGGGGCGGCGGGAGGCGGGGGGTGGCTGTGGGGCAGTGGGGGGCCAGGGGGGTGGTTGTGGGGGGCGGCGGAGGGGTGGCCATGGGGGCGGCATGGGGCAGCAGGAGGCGGGGGGGTGGCTGTGGGGCAGTGGGGGGCGGCGGCGGGGGGCAGGGGGATGTTGGCTGTGGGGCAGTGGGGGGCGGCCAGGGGGTGGCCAGGGGATGGCGGGTGGTGGTCGTGGGGCAGTGGGGGGTGGCTGTGGGGCGGCGAGGGGGGTGGGGGGCAGCCGGGAGGCGGCTCTGGGGCAGTGGTGGGGGCAGCTGTGGGGCAGCCGTGGGGCCGGCGCCCCCGCTCAGCCCCCCTGCCGCCTGCCCAGGGGTCCTGCCCGACATCGAGGCCTTCTTCGACATCGGGGACGGCAGCTCGGGGCTGCTGCAGACAGGTACGCGGGGGTCCGGCCCCACACGTCGGGGTCCGGCCCCACGCGTCGTGCGGCGCCACGTGTCGACGTCTGGCCCCACGCGTTGTCTGGCCCCACACGTCATCCGGCTTCACACGTCAGGGTCTGGCCCCGCGCGTCGTCCGGTCCCACGCGTCGGGGTCTAGCCCCACGCATCGGGGTCTGCCCCACACGTCAGGGTCCGGCCCCACGCATTGTGCGGCCCCACGAGTCATGCGGCCCCACGCATCGCGGTCCGGCCCCACACGTTATCCGGCCCCACACGTCGGGGTCCGGCCCCACACGTCGGGGTCCAGCCCCGCGCTTGCAGTTGGCAGCCCATGGGGCGGCCGTGCGGCTCGCTGCCCCGTCCCTGCTGTGGGCCCGGGCGGGTCGCAGCTGTGCTGTGGGTCGTGCAGCCCTGCCGTGGGTCGGGTTGTCCCCGCCGTGGGTCAGGCTGTCCCTGCCGTGGGGTGCTGACCCCCGATCCCCCCCCAGTGTTCATCAGCAGCTACATGGTGCTGGCGCCCGTCTTCGGGTACCTGGGCGACCGGTGCAGCCCCCTGCCGTGGGTCAGGCAGCCCTGCCGTGGGTCGGGTTGTCCCCGCCGTGGGTCGCAGCCCCTGCCGTGGGGTGCTGACCCCCGATCCCCCCCAGTGTTCATCAGCAGCTACATGGTGCTGGCGCCCGTCTTCGGGTACCTGGGCGACCGGTGCAGCCCCCTGCCGTGGGTCAGGCAGCCCTGCCGTGGGTCGGGTTGTCCCCGCCGTGGGTCGCAGCCCCTGCCGTGGGGTGCTGACCCCCGATCCCCCCCCAGTGTTCATCAGCAGCTACATGGTGCTGGCGCCCGTCTTCGGGTACCTGGGCGACCGGTGCAGCCCCCTGCCGTGGGTCGGGCAGCCCTGCCGTGGGTCAGGCTGTCCCCGCCGTGGGTCGCAGCCCCCGCCGTGGGGTGCTGACCCCCGATCCCCCCCCAGTGTTCATCAGCAGCTACATGGTGCTGGCGCCCGTCTTCGGGTACCTGGGCGACCGGCGCAGCCGCAAGCGCCTGCTCTGCCTGGGCATCGCCCTCTGGTCCGCCGTCACCCTGGCCAGCAGCTTCGTCCCCCGCCAGGTGCCGGGAGGCCGGGGGGCGGCCGGGGGGCTGGGGCTGGGGGGTGTCCTGGGGGGGCACCTGGGGCTGAGGGGCTGGGGGGTGTCCTGGGGGCGACCACGGATGTGGGGCTGGGGGGCCGGGGGGGTCGGTGGGTGCTGCCCGTCCCCATCCCCATCTCTGTCCCCGTCCCCGCAGCGGTTCTGGGCGCTGCTGGTGGTGTGGGCGCTGGTGGGTGTGGGGCTGGGGGTCCGTGGGGGTCTGTGGGTGCTGTCCGTCCCCATCACTGTCCCCATCACTGTCCCCATCGCCGTCCCCGTCCCCGCAGCGGTTCTGGGCGCTGCTGGTGGTGTAGGCGCTGGTGGGTGTGGGGCTGGGGGTCCGTGGGGGTCTGTGGGTGCTGTCCGTCCCCATCGCTGTCCCCATCGCTGTCCCCATCGCCGTCCCCGTCCCCGCAGCGGTTCTGGGCGCTGCTGGTGGTGTGGGCGCTGGTGGGTGTGGGGCTGGGGGTCCGTGGGGGTCCGTGGGTGCTGTCCGTCCCCATCACTGTCCCCATCGCTGTCCCCATCGCCGTCCCCGCAGCGGTTCTGGGCGCTGCTGGTGGTGTGGGTGCTGGTGGGCGAGGGGCTGGGGGTCCGTGGGGGTCCGTGGGTGCTGTCCGTCCCCATCACTGTCCCCATCGCTGTCCCCATCGCTGTCCCCGTCCCCGCAGCGGTTCTGGACGCTGCTGGTGGTGTAGGCACTGGTGGGCGTGGGGCTGGGGGTCCGTGGGGGTCCGTGGGTGCTGTCCGTCCCCATCACTGTCCCCATCGCTGTCCCCATCGCTGTCCCCGTCCCCGCAGCGGTTCTGGGCGCTGCTGGTGGTGTGGGCACTGGTGGGTGTGGGGCTGGGGGTCCGTGGGGGTCCGTGGGTGCTGTCCGTCCCCATCACTGTCCCCATCGCCGTTCCCGTCCCCGCAGCGGTTCTGGGCGCTGCTGGTGGTGTGGGCACTGGTGGGTGTGGGGCTGGGGGTCCGTGGGGGTCTGTGGGTGCTGTCCGTCCCCATCGCTGTCCCCATCGCTGTCCCCATCGCCGTCCCCGCAGCGGTTCTGGGCGCTGCTGGTGGTGTGGGCGCTGGTGGGCGTGGGGCTGGGGGTCCGTGGGGGTCTGTGGGTGCTGTCCGTCCCCATCGCTGTCCCCATCGCCGTCCCCGTCCCCGCAGCGGTTCTGGGCGCTGCTGGTGGTGTGGGCGCTGGTGGGCGAGGGGCTGGGGGTCCGTGGGGGTCCGTGGGTGCTGTCCGTCCCCATCACTGTCCCCATCGCTGTCCCCATCGCCGTCCCCGCAGCGGTTCTGGGCGCTGCTGGTGGCACGAGCCCTGGTGGGCGTGGGGGAGGCCAGCTACTCCACCGTGGCCCCCACCCTCATCGCCGACCTCTTTGCCGGCACCGACCGCAGCCGCGTGCTGGGCTGCTTCTACCTCGCCGTCCCCCTCGGCAGGTGCGCGGGGGACATGGAGGGGACATCGAGGGGCACCAAGGGGTGCAGGGGACACCGAGGGGTGCAGGGGATGCTGAGTGGCACGAAGGGATGCAGAGGGGTGCAGGGGAATGGTGGGGGATATGGGGACATCAGGAGATGGGGCACCAAGGGCTGCAGGGGACACCGAGGGGTGCAGGGGACACTGAGGGGTGCAGGGGGACACTGGGGGATATGGGGACATCACGGGGCGCTGGGGGATGCCGAGGGGTGCAGGGGACACTGAGGGGTGCAGGGGGACGCCGAGGGGCGTGGAGGGACACAGGAGCGTGGGGGGACACCGGGGGACATGGGGGGACACAGAGGGGTGCAGGGGGGGATATGGGGACACCAGGGGGTGGAGAGGGGTGCAGGGCATGCAGGGGGGACGCACAGGGGTGCAGGGGACACCGAGGGGCACAAGGGGACACATGGCGACACTGAGGGGCGCGGGGGGATATGGGGACACCAGGGGTGCAGAGGGGTGCAGGGGACGCCGAGGGACATGGGGGGGGACACTGAGGGGTGTGGGGGGGCACATGGGGATACAGAGGGCCACCAGGGGGATGTGGGGACACAGAGGGGTGCGGGGGGACACGGGGACGCCGAGGGGTGTGGGGGACACGGGCTGCCCCCTTGGAGGGGGACAGAGGGGACATGGGGACTGGGGGGGTGCGTGAGCTGGTGCCACCTTGCCGTGCCACCTCGGGGGCCGGAGGGGACGCGGGTTGCCCCGGCTCAGGCGCCCGCCGTCCCCTGCAGCGGGCTGGGCTACATCGCCGGCGCCAAGGTGAAGGAGGCCGCGGCCGACTGGCACTGGGCGCTGCGGGTGAGTGGGGACCCGGCGGCGGCCCCCGCGTGGCCCTGTCCCTGGCGGTGGCCGCCTTGAGCCATCCTGGTCCCCGTCCTGGTCCTGCCCCCACCGGCCGCCCCAGGCTGTCCCCGTCCCCGTTGGTGGCTCTGGGTCATCCTGCTCCCCATCCTGGCTAACGGTGGGTTGTCCCTGTCCCTGTCGTGATGGCAGACCGTCCCCACGTGCAGCCCGGGTCCCATCCTGGACCCCGTCAGCGGCTCTGAACTGTCCCTGCGTCCGTCACCGACCCCGTCCCCATTGGTGGCCACAGTGTGGCCCTGTCCCTGCCCCCGTTGGCCACCTTGAGCCGTCCTGGTCCTGCCCCCACCGGCCGCCCCAGGCTGTCCCCATCCCCGTCCCCGTCGGTGGCCCTGGGTGACCCTGGTGCCCATCCTGGCTGACCGCGGGTGGTCCCTGTCGGTGGCGGCTGCCCGGGTGCCCTCCCGGACCCCGTCGGTGACGCGGGGCTCCCCGGTCCCCGTCCCCGCAGGTGACGCCGGGGCTGGGCCTGGTGGCCGTGGTGCTGCTCTTGGCGGTGGTGCAGGAGCCGCCGCGGGGGGCGATGGAGAGGGGGGCCCTGGACGCCCCCCTGCGCTACACGTCGTGGGCCGCCGACCTGCGGGCCCTGGCCACCAAGTGAGGACGCGGCGGGGGGACGCGGGGACGGGGGCAGGCCGGAGGCGGGGGGCAGAGGTGACGCCGCCTGACGCCACGTGACGCCGTCGCCCCCCAGCCGCAGCTTCGTGCTGTCCACTCTGGGCTTCACGGCGGTGGCCTTCGTGACGGGGGCGCTGGCCCTGTGGGCGCCCGCCTTCCTCTACCGCTCGCGCCTGGCCAGCGGCGCCCGGGAGCCCTGCCCCGAGCCCCGGGGCTGCCACGCCGACGAGAGGTGCCACGGGCACGGGGACGCGGGGACGCGGGGTGGGACGGAGATGGGGACGCGGGGACGCGGGACGGGGACCAGACGTGGGGCTGGGGCGGGGGGACACGGAGGGAGAGGTGGGGACGGGGATGCGGGATGGGGACCAGACGTGGGGCTGGGGTGGGGGGACAGGGACGAGGACGCAGGGACACGGGGACGCGGGACGGGGACCAGACGTGGGGCTGGGGCGGGGGGACACAGACGAGGACGCGGGGACACGGGGACGCGGGACGGGGACCAGACGTGGGGCTAGGGTGGGGGGGAACGGGATGGGGGGACGGGGGGACGCGGGTGGCCGAGGACAGGAGCGGGCCTGCGGGCAGAGGTGGGGACGGGGACGTGGGACGGGGACCAGACGTGGGGCTGGGGTGGGGGGACGTGGATGGGGACGGGGACGCGGGATGGGGACCAGACGTGGGGCTGGGGTGGGGGGACGTGGATGGGGACGGGGACGCGGGATGGGGACCAGACGTGGGGCTGGGGCGGGGGGACACGGAGGGGAGTTGGGGACGGGGATGCAGGATGGGGACCAGACGTGGGGCTGGGGTGAGGGGACACGGAGGGGAGGTGGGGACGGGGACGCGGGACGGGGACCAGGCGTGGGGCTGGGGTGGGGGGGAACGGGATGGGGGGACGGGGGGGACGCGGGTGGCGGAGGACAGGAGCGGGCCTGCGGGCAGAGGTGGGGACGGGGACGTGGGACGGGAACCAGACGTGGGGCTGGGGCGGGGGGACACGGACGAGGACGCGGGGACACGGGGACGCGGGACGGGGACCAGACGTGGGGCTAGGGTGGGGGGACACGGACGGGGAGGTGGGGACCGGATGGTGGGACGGGGACCAGACGTGGGGCTGGGGTGGGGGGACGTGGATGGGGACGGGGACGCGGGATGGGGACCAGATGCGGGGCTGGGGCGGGGGGACACGGACGGGGAGGTGGGGACGGGATGGTGGGACGGGGACCAGACGTGGGGCTGGGGCGGGGGGACACGGACGAGGACGCGGGGACACGGGGACGCGGGACGGGGACCAGACGTGGGGCTAGGGTGGGGGGACACGGACGGGGAGGTGGGGACGGGGACGCGGGATGGGGACCAGACGTGGGGCTGGGGTGGGGGGACACGGAGGGAGAGGTGGGGATGGGATGGTGGGACGGGGACCAGACGTGGGGCTGGGGTGGGGGGACGTGGATGGGGACGGGGACGGGGACGCGGGATGGGGACCAGATGCGGGGCTGGGGTGGGGGGACGTGGATGGGGACGGGGACGCGGGACGGGGACCAGGCGTGGGGCTGGGGTGGGGGGACACGGACGGGGAGGTGGGGACGGGATGGTGGGACGGGGACCAGACGTGGGGCTGGGGCGGGGGGACACGGACGAGGACGCGGGGACACGGGGACGCGGGACGGGGACCAGACGTGGGGCTGGGGCGGGGGGACGTGGATGGGGACGGGGACGCGGGATGGGGACCAGATGCGGGGCTGGGGCGGGGGGACACGGACGGGGAGTTGGGGACGCGGGATGGGGACCAGACGTGGGGCTGGGGTGGGGGGACGTGGATGGGGACGGGGACGTGGGATGGGGACCAGATGCGGGGCTGGGGTGAGGGGACACGGACGGGGACGGGGACGGGGACGCGGGACGGGGACCAGATGCGGGGCTGGGGTGGGGGGACACGGAGGGGGACGGGGACGGGGACGCGGGACGGGGACCAGATGCGGGGCTGGGGTGGGGGGACACGGAGGGGGACGGGGACGGGGACGCGGGATGGGGACCAGACGTGGGGCTGGGGTGGGGGGACACGGACGGGGAGGTGGGGACGGGATGGTGGGACGGGGACCAGACGTGGGGCTGGGGCGGGGGGACACGGACGAGGACGCGGGGACACGGGGACGCGGGACGGGGACCAGACGTGGGGCTGGGGTGGGGGGACACGGAGGGGGACGGGGACGCGGGATGGGGACCAGATGCGGGGCTGGGGTGGGGGGACACGGAGGGGGACGGGGACGCGGGATGGGGACCAGACACGAGGCTGGGGTGGGGGGACAGACGGGCACGCAGGGACGGGATGGCGGGACGGGGGGACACGGACGGGGATGGGGACGGGGACGCGGGGACACGGGGACGCGGGACGGGGACCAGACGTGGGGCTGGGGCGGGGGGACGTGGATGGGGACGGGGACGCGGGATGGGGACCAGATGCGGGGCTGGGGTGGGGGGACACGGAGAGGGACGGGGACGCGGGACGGGGGGACGCGGGCGGCGGAGGACGGGAGCGGGCCCGCGGGCAGAGGTGGGGACGGGGAGGTGGCGGGGCGACGGGGACGTCCCCAGGAAGAGGGACGGAGACGAGGGCGACGTTGGGCCCGGGGATGTCCCCAGAGGCAGGGACGGGCTCGGGGGGCAGGAGGGGGCGAGGCTGCGTCCCCGTCCCCGTCCCCCTGCCCCGACCGTCCCGTCCCCGCAGCCTGATTTTCGGGGCGCTGACGTGCGTGACGGGGGTGCTGGGCGTGGGGGCCGGCGTGGAGCTGTCACGGCGCCTGCGCCCCGTCACCCCCCGCGCCGACCCCCTGCTCTGCGCCGCCGGGCTGCTGGGCTCGGCCCCCTTCCTCTTCCTCGCCGTGGTCTGCGCCCGCGCCACCGTCCTCCTCACCTACGTGAGTGCGGGGGGCCGGGGGGGCGGCGGGTGGCCTCGTCCCGTCCCCCCCCGCCGCTCCTCCCGCCCTTCGTCCCGCAGGTCTTCATCTTCATCGGGGAAACGCTGCTGTCCCTCAACTGGGCCATCGTGGCCGACATCCTGCTGGTGAGCGGCGGTGACGCCTCCTCCCGGGTCCCCCCGCTGCAGGGTGGCGCGGGTCCCCCCCCAGCGGTGACACACGTCCCCCCCGACCCCCGGTCCATGGTGATGCGTGTCCCCCCCCAGCAGTGACATGTGTTCCCCCCCCAGCAGGGACATGTGTTCCCCCCCCCAGCAGGGACATGTGTTCCCCCCCCCCAGCAGTGACATGTGTTCCCCCCCCAGCAGGGACATGTGTTCCCCCCCCCAGCAGTGACATGTGTTCCCCCCCCAGCAGGGACATGTGTTCCCCCCCCCCAGCAGTGACATGTGTCCCCCCCCAGCAGTGACATGTGTGTCCCCCCCCAGCAGTGACATGTGTTCCCCCCCCCAGCAGTGACATGTGTGTCCCCCCCCCCAGCGGTGGCGCGTGCCCCCCCCCAGCAGTGACATGTGTGCCCCCCCAGCAGTGACATGTGTTCCCCCCCCAGCAGGGACATGTGTTCCCCCCCCAGCAGGGACATGTGTTCCCCCCCCCAGCAGTGACATGTGTGTCCCCCCCCCCAGCGGTGGCGCGTGCCCCCCCCCCAGCAGTGACATGTGTGCCCCCCCAGCAGTGACATGTGTTCCCCCCCCCAGCAGTGACATGTGTTCCCCCCCCAGCAGGGACATGTGTTCCCCCCCCAGCAGTGACATGTGTGTCCCCCCCCCAGCGGTGGCGCGTGCCCCCCCCCAGCAGTGACATGTGTGCCCCCCCAGCAGTGACATGTGTTCCCCCCCCAGCAGGGACATGTGTTCCCCCCCCCAGCAGTGACATGTGTCCCCCCCCAGCAGTGACATGTGTTCCTCCCCCCAGCAGTGACATGTGTGCCCCCCCCAGCAGTGATATGTGTCCCCCCCCAGCAGTGACATGTGTGCCCCCCCCAGCAGTGACATGTGTGCCCCCCCCAGCAGGGACATGTGTTCCCCCCCCAGCAGTGACATGTGTGCCCCCCCCAGCAGTGACATGTGTGCCCCCCCCAGCAGGGACATGTGTTCCCCCCCCAGCAGTGACATGTGTGCCCCCCCCAGCAGTGACATGTGTCCCCCCCCAGCGGTGGCGCGTCTGCCCCCCCAGCAGTGACATGTGTTCCCCCCCCCAGCAGTGACATGTGTCCCCCCCCAGCAGTGACATGTGTTCCCCCCCCAGCAGTGACATGTGTGTCCCCCCCCCCAGCGGTGGCGCGTCTGCCCCCCCCAGCAGTGACATGTGTGCCCCCCCCAGCAGTGACATGTGTTCCCCCCCCAGCAGTGACATGTGTGTCCCCCCCCCAGCGGTGGCGCGTGCCCCCCCCCAGCAGTGACATGTGTGCCCCCCCAGCAGTGACATGTGTTCCCCCCCCAGCAGGGACATGTGTTCCCCCCAGCAGTGACATGTGTCCCCCCCCAGCAGTGACATGTGTTCCCCCCCAGCAGTGACATGTGTGCCCCCCCCAGCAGGGACATGTGTTCCCCCCCCCAGCAGTGACATGTGTCCCCCCCCAGCAGTGACATGTGTTCCTCCCCCCAGCAGTGACATGTGTTCCCCCCAGCAGTGACATGTGTTCCCCCCCCAGCAGTGACATGTGTGCCCCCCCCAGCAGTGACATGTGTTCCCCCCCCAGCAGTGACATGTGTTCCCCCCAGCAGTGACATGTGTTCCCCCCCCCAGCAGTGACATGTGTGCCCCCCCCAGCAGTGACATGTGTGCCCCCCCCAGCAGTGACGCGTGTCCCCCTGCACCCCTCCGTGCGCGGTGCAGCCCTGCTCCCCAGTGCGGGGCGACCTGGCCCCCCCCAGCGGTGACACGCGTCCCCCCCGACCCCCGGTCCATGGTGATGCGTGTCCCCCCTCCCAGTGGTGACGCGTGTCCCCCACTGTCCCCCCCCAGTACGTGGTGGCGCCGACGCGGCGGTCGACGGCCGAGGCCCTGCAGATCGTCGTCTCTCACCTGCTGGGCGACGCGGGGAGCCCCTACCTCATCGGGGTGGTGAGCGGTGGGACGCGCTGCTGGGGGCACTGGGAGCCCGGGGACGTGGTGGTGGGGGCACTGGGAGCACTGGGACGCGCTGCTGGGGGCGTTGGGGGCACTGGGACGTGGTGGTGGGGGCACTGGGGGCACTGGGACGTGCTGGTGGGGGCACTGGGAGCACTGGGACGCACTGCTGGGGGCACTGGGGGCACTGGGACGTGGTGGTGGGGGCACTGGGAGCACTGGGACGTGCTGCTGGGGGCGCTGGGGGCACTGGGACGTGCTGGTGGGGGCACTGGGAGCACTGGGACGCGCTGCTGGGGGCACTGGGAGCCCGGGGACATGGTCCTGGGGGCGCTGGGAGCCCTGGGACGTGGTCCTGGGGGCACTGGGAGCACTGGGAGGTGGTGCGGGGGGCACTGGGAGCACTGGGACGTGCTGCTGGGGCACTGGGGGCACTGGGATGTGCTGGTGGGGGCACTGGGAGCACTGGGACGCACTGCTGGGGGCACTGGGGGCACTGGGATGTGCTGCTGGGGGCACTGGGAGCCCTGGGACGTGGTCCTGGGGGCACTGGGAGCACTGGGAGGTGGTGCGGGGGGCACTGGGAGTACTGGGACGTGCTGCTGGGGCGCTGGGGGCACTGGGACGCACTGCTGGGGGCACTGGGAGCCCTGGGACGTGGTCCTGGGGGTGCTGGGAGCACTGGGACGTGCTGCTGGGGGTGCTGGGGGCACTGGGAGCACTGGGACGCACTGCTGGGGGCACTGGGAGCCCTGGGACGTGGTCCTGGGGGTGCTGGGAGCACTGGGACGTGCTGCTGGGGGTGCTGGGGGCACTGGGAGCACTGGGACGCACTGCTGGGGGCACTGGGAGCCCTGGGACGTGGTCCTGAGGGTGCTGGGAGCACTGGGAGGTGGCGCTGAGGGGTCCCGCCCCCCCCAGATCAGCGACCGGCTCCGCCGCGGGGCCCCCGACTCCTTCCTGGCGGCCGCCCGGGCCCTGGAGCGGGCGCTGCTGCTCTGCGCCTTCGCCGGCGCCCTCGGCGGCGCCTTCTTCCTCGCCGCCGCCCTCTTCCTCGAGGGCGACCGCCGCCGCGCGCAGCTCGACGCCCAGCGTGAGCGGCCCCGCCGTCCCCGCCGTCCCCGCCGTCCCCTCCGTCCCCTCCTGTCCCCTCCGTCCCCTCCGTCCCCTCCTGTCCCCTCCTGTCCCCACCGTCCCCTCCGTCCCCTCCGTCCCCGCCGTCCTCTCCTGTCCCCACTGTCCCCTCCGTCCCCTCCATCCCCGCCGTCCCCGCCGTCCCCTCCTGTCCCCTCCGTCCCCTCCTGTCCCCACCGTCCCCTCCATCCCCGCCGTCCCCTCCTGTCCCCACCGTCCCCTCCGTCCCCACCGTCCCCTCCGTCCCCGCCGTCCCCTCCTGTCCCCTCCTGTTGCCGTCATTCCCTCCTGTTGTCTCCATCTCCTCCATCTCCTTCTGTTCCCACCATTCTTCCCCTGTCCCCTTCTGTCCCCGCTGTCCCCTCCTGTCGCCTCCATCCGCCCCGGCCCCGCCGTCCCCTCCTGTCCCCTCTGTCCCCTCCTGTCGGCTCCATTCACTCTGTCCCCTCCGTCCCCTCTGTCCCCGTCCCCACGAACCCAGGGTCTCTGCGCGGTCCCCCCCCGCGGTCCCCGTCCCCGCAACGTCCCTCGTGGCACCGTCCCCTCTCCCGCACGCAGCTCCGTGCCCGGAAGACGCCGGGGGGCTCCCTGGCCCCCATGTCGCTCCCGGTCACCCTGGGGGCTCTGAGCTCTCTGTCCCTCCGCTGCCACCTGTGTCCCCTGGGGTCCCCACGTCCCCTGGGGGTCTCCGTGTTCCCTGGGGTCCCCGCGTCCCCTGGGGTCTCTGCGTCCCCCCTGCCGTCCCCATGTCCCCCCTGCCGTCCCCACGTCCCCCCAGGGTCCCCATGTCCCCTGCCGTCCCCGCGTCCTGCTGACGCCCCCTCTGCTCCGCTCCCAGGGTCGCTGCCGGCTGAGGACGGGGACGACGGGGAGATCGTGGTGCCGCAGCGCGGCCGCCCCACCAAGGTGCCCGTGTCCAGCGTCCTCATCTGAGCCGCGGCCCCCGGCCCGAGGACGTGCCCGCGGCGGGGACGGCGCCGGGACGCTAGGGGGACGGGCACGGGCACCGGTTCGTGCTCCATTAAAAACCCTTTTTACGCCTCCCCGCTGGCTCCGCGCGGTCCCGGGGGGGCTCGGGCTGGCCCCGCGCCAGGACGCCCCAAGGCCGCGCGCGGGGCGGCGGCGGCGGGCACCCGTCCCTCCGGCGCCCGAGCGCGTGCCGCCCCGGGCCCGGCCTCGCGCAGCCGTGGTGGCCCCCCCCCGACCCGCCGCCACCCCGCGCCTCCCCCCGATTTCCTGCCCCACGGGCGGGCTGCCCGCAGCTTCCTGGAGGGGGTGGGGGCCCCGCGCGTGCCAGGACCGACGGGGCCGCCAGGCAGCGCGAGGAGGAGGCAGAGCCGGACGTCGCCAGGGCCCAGGTAGGCGGGAGGGGGACGAAGCTGGGGGGGGACGGGACGGCCGCGGACCTCGTGCCCTGGCCGCACGCGGACCGAGGCCTCCGGCGAAGCCCTGCCCGTCCCCGTCCCCGCCGGGAGGCCGTGGGGCGCCCAGCTTTCCCTGTGCTGGGCGCCGGGTGCCCTCGCTTGGGTGCCCCGCGGGATGCAAGTTGGGGGGCCGCGGGCCGCCCGGCTCCCCTAGCGGGGGGGACGACGGAGCGGGGGGACCCTGGGGGGCCGCCGGGTGCCCGAGCGAGCGGCTGCCGGCCTGCGGCGCAGGATGGATACCGTGGCCGCTCTTCCTGTTGAGCTGGTTCGGGCCCCGGGCGAGGGCTGCGGCCCGTCTCCTCCCTGCCTCTGTTGGGACGGCGCGGCCGGCGGGAGGGCGCTCCGGCAGGGGCAGGGGGCTCGGACTGGGGGGCGAGGGGCTGCAGCACTCGGCTGCCCGGCTCCCCTGTCGCAGGGCGCTGGAGCGACGGCGCCGTTCGTTAACGCAGGGTGCCAGAGCACCGCAGGCCTGGGTCCCTGGGCACATTGGAGCACCCCAACACGGGGTTCCCTTGGGGACGTTGGAGCACCCCAACACTGGGTCCCTTGGGGACGTTGGAGCACCCCAACACTGGGTTCCCTAGGGATGTTGGAGCACCCCAACAGGGGGTTCCCTGGGGACATTGGCGCACCCCCAACACCTGGTCCCTTGGGGACGTTGGAGCACCCCAACACCTGGGTCCCTGGGGAACGTTGGAGCACCCCAACACTGGGTTCCCTAGGGATGTTGGAGCACCCCAACAGGGGGTTCCCTGGGGACATTGGCGCACCCCCAACACCTGGTCCCTTGGGGACGTTGGAGCACCCCAACACCTGGGTCCCTGGGGAACGTTGGAGCACCCCAACACGGGGTTCCCTGGGGACATTGGAGCACCCCCAACACCTGGGTCCCTGGGGAACGTTGGAGCACCCCAACACTGGGTTCCCTAGGGATGTTGGAGCACCCCAACAGGGGGTTCCCTGGGGACATTGGCGCACCCCCAACACCTGGTCCCTTGGGGACATTGGAGCACCCCAACACCTGGGTTCCTGGGCACGTTGGAGCACCCCAACACGGGGTTCCCTGGGGACATTGGAGCACCTCCAACACCTGGGTCCCTGGGGAACGTTGGAGCACCCCAACACCTGGGTTAACATGGGGCCCCAGAGCCTCCCGGCACTCACGGTCCCTGACGTGGGGCCCTGGAGCAGTCAGGCATTCACGGTCCCTGATGCTTGCGGTCCCAGACTGGGGCGCCAGAGCAGTCAGGCGTTCACGGTCCCGGACGCTTGCGGTCCCAGACTGGGGTGCCAGAGCAGTCAGGCATTCATGGTCCCTAGCGTTGGGGCACTGGAGCATCCCAGTGCTCGTGGTCCCTGACCTGGGGCCCTGAAGCGTACCGATGCTCGTGATCCCTGATGCGGGGCGCTGGAGCAGCCAGGCGTTCACAGTCCCTAGCGTTGGGGCACTGGAACAGCCAGGCGCTCGCGGTCCCTGACGTGGGGCACTGGAGCGTCCTGATGCTCACAATCCCCGGTGCAGGGTGCTGGAGCATCCCAACGCTTGCAGTCCCTAGCATTGGGGCACTGGAGCATCCCATCGCTCGCAGTCCCTGACTTGGGACCCTGGAGCAGCCCGGCGCTCGCGGTCCCTGATGCTCACAGTCCCTGACGTGGGACGCTGGAGCAGCCAGGCATTCATGGTCTCTAGTGTTGGGGCACTGGAGCGTCTTGATGCTTGTGATCCCTGATGCAGGGCGGTGGAGCGCCCCAGGGCTCATGGTCCCGGGTGCAGGGTGGTGGAGCATCCCGGTGCTCATGGTCCCGGGTGCAGGGTGGTGGAGCATCCCGGTGCTCATGGTCCCGGGTGCAGGGTGCTGGAGCATCCCAGTGCTCATGGTCCCGGGTGCAGGGTGCTGGAGCACCCCAGTGCTCATGGTCCCTGATGCAGGGTGCTGGAGCATCCCGGTGCTCATGGTCCCTGACATGGGGCCCCGGAGCATCCCAGCACTTGCGATCCCCAGCGCTGGGGCGCCGGAGCATCCCGGCACCATGGTCCTTGAGGCAGCGGGTGAGTGGCCCATCTGCGAGCGCTGGGGCCCCTGCCTGGCTCCGGGGGCCGGAGCCAGCGTGGGGGCTGGCGGCTCCACAGCTGCGCCGGGCTCGGCGCTGGGGCTGGGGGTGGAAACCGCAGCAGCAGCAGCAGCAGCAGCAGCAGCGGCGGCAGCAGCAGCGGCGGCAGCGGCGGCAGCAGCAGCAGCAGCGGTGGCAGTGGGAGCTGCGCGGCGCCCGCCTCCTGCTCCGCCGCCCTGATTCACCACGGGGGCCAGCGACCGGGGTGCCCCGGTGGCTCTGCACCAGTTTTGGGGGGGGGGGGGAGCAGGGCACCCCACTGCAGCCCCACATCTCTGTCCTGAGCCGCGCTCTGGCGTCTCCCCGCAGGCCCCATGGACGCGCTGTGGCCTGCCGGGCTGCTCTGGGGCCTCCTGCTGCTCCTCCCGACGGCGCTGCTGGCGGCCCTCTGCGCCTGCTGCCGCCAGCCCCGCGGTGAGTGGGGCCGGACCCACGGGGGGCTCGGGGGGGGGGCTCAGGTGCCCCCGTCTCACTCCACTCCTCTCCCCCCCCAACCAGGCCACGGTGCCCAGATCGACAACTATGAGTACAAGTGAGTGTGGGGCACGGGGGGGACGCGGGGACGCGGGGCCCCGGTCCTCCGGGCGCCTCTAACCCCCGGCGCTCTCTGCAGACCCCCGGCCTGCGCCCCGGCCAACAGCTTCATGCTGCTGACGCGGCCCAGCTGTGAGTGTTGGCGCCCCTCCGGGCCTGTCCCCTCCGCCGCGGCATCCCCGTCCCCCGGCAGCCCGTGTTCATGTCGCCGTCCTCACCCCACGGTGTCCCCGTCCCCAGGCATCCCCTGTGCTGCATCCCCGTGCATCACCTCTCCCTAACCCACAGCGTCCTCGTCCTCGCCCCATGGTGTCCCCGTCCTCATGCGTCACCGTCCTCATCCTGCCATGTCCCTGTCCCCGGGCATCCCCTGTGCTGCATCCCTGTGCATCACCTCTTAACCCACAGCGTCCCCGTCCCCCAGCAGCCCAAGTCACATCCCCGGGCATCGCCGTCCTCATCCCGCTATGTCCCCGTCCCCCAGCAGCCCGTGTCACGTCCCCGTGCATCACTGTCCTCACCCGAGGGTGTCCCCATCACCAGGTATCCCATGTCACATCCCTGGGCATCGCCGTCCTCACCCCGCGGTGTCCCTGTCCCCATGCACCCCATGCCACGTCCCCGTGCATCACCATCTTCACCCCACGGTGTCCCCATCCTCGGGCACCCCGTGTCACATCCCCATGTGTCACTGTCCTCACCCCTTGGCGTCCCCATCCCCATGCATCCCATGTCACATCCCCATGCATCACCGTCCTCACCCCACGGCGTCCCCAACCCAGAGCATCCCCCGTGCCACCTCCCCGTGAGTCCCCATCCAGTGCCCTGCCGTGTCCCCGTCCCCTCCGTCACCCTACAACATCTCCATCTCCCCGGTGCCGCTGTCCCTGCCGGTGTCTCCCGCCCTGGGCTGTCCCCGTCCCCCACCCCGTGACATCTCTGTCCCCCAGGCCCCTCTCACACCCCAATCAAGCAGCAGACGGTGCCCTCAGCAGAGCCCTTCCTGTCCATCCCGTGAGTGGCTGGGACGGGTTGGGGGGACACGTGTCCCCATGGGGGACAGAGGGACGGGGGGGCGCGGAGCCTGACCCTCTGTCCCCGCAGGCGGTCCCCGCAAGCCCCTCAGAGCCGCAAGGTCTCCTTCACCCGCCCAGAACCGGACAACGGCAAGCACCGGGTCCCCAGCTGGCGTGGGGACGTGGCGGCAGCCTCACCCCAGCGTTCGCAGCAGGGACGCGGCCTTTCCGGGGAGGAGGGGGAACACGGTGACATCCCTGCGCAGTGTCACTGTGGGACGTGGGGGCCTCCAGGGTGGTGGTGGTGGTGGAGACGCAGTGAGGTCCCAGCGTGCACACACAGCGTGGGAGGGGGGCACAGGGTGTCTGGAAGGGTGACAACGCGGTGACATCCCTGTCTCAGCGTCACCATGGGATGCGGGGGCCACCATGGTAGTGGTGGTGGTGGGGACACGGTGAGGTCCCAGCGCACACACGGAGCGTGGGACAGGGGCACAGGGTCTCTGGAAGGGTGACAACGCGGTGACATCCCTGTCTCAGCGTCACCATGGGACGCAGGGTCCGGGGTGGGACGGGATGGGACGCGGTGAGGCCCCCGCGCAGGACGTGGCGGGGTGACCCCTGCTGGCGGTGCCGACGGCCCCCTGTGTCCCCAGACAGCGTGCCCAGCTACGAGAACGAGGCTGAGGCGGGGGGCCATCCCCGGGGCGTCTGGCCGCGGGCCCCGTCCCCTGCCCCGCCGGCGGCTCCCGAGGCCGAGGACGACTACAACAACGACCTCTACGCCACCGGCTACGTGTGGGTGCCGCCGCCGTGAGGCCGGGCAGTTTTGGGGGGGGACCATCCCGTCCCCCCCACCCCCTCCCTGACACTGTCTGTCCCCCCCCTCCCAGCGAGGTGCTGCCGGACGCCGCGGCCCAGCCCGGCCCCCCGCAGCCGCCCCAGGCCAGGGACAGCGGCTCCTCCGGTGAGTCCCGGCCCCCCCACGCTGCCCCCATCCGGGCCCCCATCCTGGTCCCCGTCCGGGTCCCCTCTGTCCCCTCCCATCCTGTCCCCCGCCATCCCCGTTGTAGCCCCCCCCCATGCTGTCCCCATCCAGGCTCCCTCTGTCCTGTCCCGTCCCCCCATCCCCGTCCCCGTCGCAGCCCCCCCCCCAACACCCTGCCCCCATCCTGGTCCCCATCTGGGTCCCCTCTGTCCTGTCCCGTCCCCCCATCCCCGTCCCCATCGCAGCCCCCCCCCAACACCCTGCCCCCATCCTGGTCCCCATCTGGGTCCCCTCTGTCCTGTCCCGTCCCCCCATCCCGTCCCCGTCGCAGCCCCCCCCCAACACCCTGCCCCCATCCTGGTCCCCATCCGGTCCCCTCTGTCCTGTCCCGTCCCCCCATCCCCGTCCCCATCGCAGCCCCCCCCCCCAACACCCTGCCCCCATCCAAGTCCCCATCTGGGTCCCCTCTGTCCTGTCCCCCCCCCCATCCCGTCCCCATCGCAGCACCCCCCCAACACCCTGCCCCCATCCTGGTCCCCATCCGGTCCCCTCTGTCCTGTCCCGTCCCCCCATCCCCGTCCCCATCGCAGCCCCCCCCCAACACCCTGCCCCCATCCAAGTCCCCATCTGGGTCCCCTCTGTCCTGTCCCGTCCCCCCATCCCGTCCCCGTCGCAGCCCCCCCCCCAACACCCTGCCCCCATCCAAGTCCCCATCCAGGCCCCCTCTGTCCTGTCCCGTCCCCCCATCCCCGTCCCCATCGCAGCCCCCCCCAACACCCTGCCCCCATCCTGGTCCCCATCTGGGTCCCCTCTGTCCTGTCCCCCCCCCCATCCCCGTCCCCATCGCAGCCCCCCCCCCCAACACCCTGCCCCCATCCTGGTCCCCATCCGGTCCCCTCTGTCCTGTCCCGTCCCCCCATCCCCGTCCCCATCGCAGCCCCCCCCCAACACCCTGCCCCCATCCAAGTCCCCATCCAGGCCCCCTCTGTCCTGTCCTGTCCCCCCATCCCGTCCCCGTCGCAGCCCCCCCCCAACACCCTGCCCTCATCCTGGTCCCCATCTGGGTCCCCTCTGTCCTGTCCCGTCCCCCCATCCCCGTCCCCGTCGCAGCCCCCCCCCCAACACCCTGCCCCCATCCTGGTCCCCATCCGGTCCCCTCTGTCCTGTCCCGTCCCCCCATCCCCGTCCCCATCGCAGCCCCCCCCCAACACCCTGCCCCCATCCAAGTCCCCATCCAGGCCCCCTCTGTCCTGTCCCGTCCCCCCATCCCGTCCCCGTCGCAGCCCCCCCCCAATACCCTGCCCCCATCCTGGTCCCCATCTGGGTCCCCTCTGTCCTGTCCCGTCCCCCCATCCCCGTCCCTGTCGCAGCCCCCCCCCAACACCCTGCCCCCATCCAAGTCCCCATCTGGGCCCCCTCTGTCCTGTCCCCCCCCCCATCCCCGTCCCCGTCGCAGCCCCCCCCCAACACCCTGCCCCCATCCAAGTCCCCATCTGGGCCCCCTCTGTCCTGTCCCCCCTCCCATCCCCGTCCCCGTCGCAGCCCCCCCCCCAACACCCTGCCCCCATCCTGGTCCCCATCCGGGTCCCCTCTGTCCTGTCCCGTCCCCCCATCCCCGTCCCCGTCGCAGCCCCCCCCCAACACCCTGCCCCCATCCAAGTCCCCATCTGGGTCCCCTCTGTCCTGTCCCGTCCCCCCATCCCCGTCCCCATTGCAGCCCCCCCCCCAACACCCTGCCCCCATCCTGGTCCCCATCCAGTCCCCTCTGTCCTGTCCCGTCCCCCCATCCCCGTCCCCATTGCAGTCCCCCCCCCAACACCCTGCCCCCATCCTGGTCCCCATCCGGTCCCCTCTGTCCTGTCCCGTCCCCCCATCCCCGTCCCCGTCGCAGCCCCCCCCCAACACCCTGCCCCCATCCAAGTCCCCATCCGGTCCCCTCTGTCCTGTCCCGTCCCCCCATCCCCGTCCCCGTCGCAGCCCCCCCCCCCAACACCCTGCCCCCATCCAAGTCCCCATCCGGTCCCCTCTGTCCTGTCCCGTCCCCCCATCCCCGTCCCCGTCGCAGCCCCCCCCCAACACCCTGCCCCCATCCAAGTCCCCATCCGGTCCCCTCTGTCCTGTCCCGTCCCCCCATCCCCGTCCCCATTGCAGCCCCCCCCCCAACACCCTGCCCCCATCCTGGTCCCCATCCGGTCCCCTCTGTCCTGTCCCCCCCCCCATCCCCGTCCCCATCGCAGCCCCCCCCCCAACACCCTGCCCCCATCCTGGTCCCCATCCGGTCCCCTCTGTCCTGTCCCGTCCCCCCATCCCCGTCCCCGTCGCAGCCCCCCCCCAACACCCTGCCCCCATCCAAGTCCCCATCCGGGCCCCCTCTGTCCTGTCCCGTCCCCCCATCCCCGTCCCCGTCGCAGCCCCCCCCCCCAACACCCTGCCCCCATCCAAGTCCCCATCTGGGTCCCCTCTGTCCCATCCCGTCCCCCTCCCGGTCCCTGCGCCCCCCCCCCCAAACACCCCTCCTGACCCCCAACCACCGTTGTCGCTGCGGCAGCGGCGCCCGGTGAGGAGTACGAGAACGTCCCCGATGCCCATCGCCATTCCCTGGGTGAGACACGTGCCGTGGGGCTGGGCTGTGGGGCTGGGCCTGTGGGGCTGAGCTGTGGGTCAGGGCCGTGGGGCTGGGCTGTGGGGCTGAGCTGTGGGGGCTGAGCTGTGGGTCAGGGCCGTGGGTCAGGGCGGTGGGGCTGAGCTGTGGGTCAGGGCGGTGGGGCTGGGCTGTGGGGCTGAGCTGTGGGGCAGGGCCATGGGACAGGGCCGTGGGGCAGGGCGGTGGGGCAGGGCCATGGGGCAGGGTCATGGTGCTGAGCCGTGGGGCTGAGCCGTGCAGCAGGGCCATGGGGCAGGCCATGGGGCAGGGCCATGGGGGCTGGGCTGTGGGGCAGGGCTGTGAGGCTGAGTTGTGGGGCTGCACTGTGGGGCAGGGCTGTGGGTCAGGGCGGTGGGGCTGAGCTGTGGGTCAGGGCCATGGGTCAGGGCGGTGGGGCTGAGCTGTGGGTCAGGGCTGTGGGTCAGGGCTGTGGGGCAGGGCTGTGAGGCTGAGTTGTGGGGCTGAGATGTGGGTCAGGGCTGTGGGTCAGCGCTGTGGGGCTGGGCTGTGGGAGCTGAGCTGTGGGTCAGGGCCGTGGGTCAGCGCTGTGGGACTGGGCTGTGGGTCAGGGCCGTGGGGCAGGGCCGTGGGGCTGAGCCGTGGGGCAGGGCCGTGGGGCAGGGCCATGAGGCTGAGCTGTGGGGCTGAGCTGTGGGGCAGGGCCGTGGGCCTGGGCCGAGGGGCTGGGCCGTGGGGCTGGGCTGTGGGGGCTGGGCCATGGGTCAGGGTGGTGGGGCTGAGCTGTGGGTCAGGGCCGTGGGTCAGGGCAGTGGGTCAGGGCCGTGGGGCTGAGCCCTGGGGCAGGGCCGTGGGGCAGGGCCATGAGGCTGGGCTGTAGGGCTGAGCTGTGGGGAAGGGCCATGGGCCTGGGCCGTGGGGCAGGCCGTGGGGCAGGGCGGTGGGTCAGGGCCGTGGGTCAGGGCGGTGGGGCTGAGCTGTGGGTCAGGGCCATGAGGCTGGGCCGTGGGGCTGGGCTGTGGGGCAGGGCGGTGGGTCAGGGCGGTGGGGCTGAGCTGTGGGTCAGGGCCGTGGATCAGGGCCGTGGGGCAGGGCAGTGGGGCAGGGCCGTGGTTCGGGGCGGTGGGTCGGGGCGGTGGGGCTGAGCTGTGGTTCAGGGCCGTGGGGCTGGGCAGTGGGGCTGGGCAGTGGGGCTGAGCTGTGGGTCAGGACCGTGGGTCAGGGCGGTGGGTCAGGGCGGTGGGGCTGAGCTGTGGGTCAGGGCTGTGGGTCAGGACCGTGGGTCAGGACCGTGGGTCAGGGCGGTGGGTCAGGGCGGTGGGGCTGAGCTGTGGGTCAGGGCCGTGGGTCAGGCCGTGGGGCTGGGCAGTGGGGCTGGGCTGTGGGTCAGGGCTGTGGGTCAGGACTGTGGGTCAGGACCGTGGGTCAGGGCGGTGGGGCTGAGCTGTGGGTCAGGGCCGTGGGGCTGAGCCCTGGGGCAGGGCTGTGAGGCTGGGCCGTGGGGCTGGGCAGTGGGCCTGGGCCGTGGGGCAGGCCATGGGTCAGGGCGGTGGGGCAGGGCCGTGGGTCGGGGCGGTGGGGCAGGGCGGTGGGTTGGGGCGGTGGGGCTGAGCTGTGGGTCAGGGCCGTGGATCAGGGCCGTGGGGCAGGGCAGTGGGGCAGGGCCGTGGTTCGGGGCGGTGGGTCGGGGCGGTGGGGCTGAGCTGTGGTTCAGGGCCGTGGGGCTGGGCAGTGGGGCTGGGCAGTGGGGCTGAGCTGTGGGTCAGGACCGTGGGTCAGGGCGGTGGGGCTGAGCTGTGGGTCAGGGCTGTGGGTCAGGGCTGTGGGTCAGGACCGTGGGTCAGGACCGTGGGTCAGGGCGGTGGGTCAGGGCGGTGGGGCTGAGCTGTGGGTCAGGGCCGTGGGTCAGGCCGTGGGGCTGGGCAGTGGGGCTGGGCTGTGGGTCAGGGCTGTGGGTCAGGACTGTGGGTCAGGACCGTGGGTCAGGGCGGTGGGGCTGAGCTGTGGGTCAGGGCCGTGGGGCTGAGCCCTGGGGCAGGGCTGTGAGGCTGGGCCGTGGGGCTGGGCAGTGGGCCTGGGCCGTGGGGCAGGCCATGGGGCAGGGCGGTGGGGCAGGGCCGTGGGTCGGGGCGGTGGGTCGGGGCGGTGGGGCTGAGCTGTGGGTCAGGCCGTGGGTCAGGCCGTGGGGCTGGGCAGTGGGGCTGGGCTGTGGGGCTGAGGCCCCCCAACCCCAACCCCGTCTCCCCCCGGCCGCCCTCCGCTCCCAGCAGCCGACAGCCTGGAGTACGTCAACGTCCCCGAGGGGGGGGCCAGCCCCGCGCCCCGCTACGGTCAGTGTTTTGGGGCCGCCCTGCCCTGCCCCACGCATGCTCCGGACCCCCCCCAACTGTGGGGCACCCCACACGAGACCCCCCCCCCGGCTAACCCTTGTGTGCCCCACAGCCAGCGAGAGCGAGGAGGATGCCCCGGACTACGAGAACCTGCAGCACTGAGCACCAGGTGACCCCCTCCAAACCCGCCCCCCCCAAACCAGCCCCCCCAAACCAGCCCCCCCCAAACCCGCCCTCCAAACCCGCCCCCCCCAAACCAGCCCCCCCAAACCCGCCCCCCCAAACCAGCCCTCCAAACCCGCCCCCCCAAACCCACCCCCCCAAACCAGCCCCCCCCAAACCAGCCCTCCAAACCCGCCCCCCCCAAACCCGCCCTCCAAACCCGCCCCCCCCAAACCAGCCCCTCCAAACCCGCCCCCCCAAACCAGCCCCCCCCAAACCAGCCCCCCCCAAACCAGCCCCCCAAACCAGCCCTCCAAACCCGCCCCCCCAAACCAGCCCCCCCCAAACCAGCCCTCCAAACCCGCCCCCCCAAACCAGCCCCCCCAAACCCGCCCTCCAAACCCGCCCCCCCCAAACCAGCCCCCCCAAACCAGCCCTCCAAACCCGCCACCCCAAACCAGCCCCCCCCCAAACCCGCCCTCCAAACCCGCCCCCCCAAACCAGCCCCCCCCAAACCAGCCCTCCAAACCCGCCCCCCCAAACCAGCCCCCCCCCCAAACCAGCCCCCCCAAACCAGCCCTCCAAACCCGCCCCCCCCAAACCAGCCCCCCCAAACCAGCCCTCCAAACCAGCTCCCCCAAACCAGCCCCCCCCAAACCCGCCCTCCAAACCCGCCCCCCCAAACCAGCCCCCCCCAAACCCGCCCTCCAAACCCGCCCCCCCAAACCAGCCCCCCCAAACCAGCCCTCCAAACCCGCCCCCCCAAACCAGCCCCCCCAAACCAGCCCTCCAAACCCGCCCTCCAAACCCGCCCCCCCCAAACCAGCCCCCCCCAAACCAGCCCTCCAAACCCGCCCCCCCAAACCAGCCCCCCGAAACCAGCCCTCCAAACCCGCCCCCCCAAACCTGCCCTCCAAACCCGCCCCCCCCAAACCAGCCCCCCCAAACCAGCCCTCCAAACCCGCCCCCCCAAACCAGCCCCCCCCAAACCCGCCCTCCAAACCCGCCCCCCCAAACCAGCCCCCCCAAACCAGCCCTCCAAACCCGCCCCCCCAAACCAGCCCCCCCCCAAACCAGCCCTCCAAACCCACCCCCCCCAAACCAGCCCCCCAAACCAGCCCTCCAAACCCGCCCCCCAAACCAGCCCCCCCCAAACCCGCCCTCCAAACCAGCCCCCCCCAAGCCAGCCCCCCAAACCAGCCCTCCAAACCCGCCCCCCCAAACCAGCCCCCCCCAAACCAGCCCTCCAAACCCGCCCCCCCAAACCAGCCCCCCCTAAACCAGCCCCCCAAAGCCAGCCCCTCAACCAGCCCCCCTAAAACCGGCCCCCCAAACCAGCCCCCCCAACCAGCCCCCCCAAACCAGCCCCCCCAACCAGCTCCGCAACCCGCCCCCCCCAAACCAGCCCCCAAACCAGCCCCCCCAACCAGCCCCCCAACACCAGCCACTCCCAAACCAGCCCCCCCAAACCAGCGGCCCAAACAGCCCCCCCCCAAACCAGCCCCCCAAACCCACCCCCCCAAACCCACCCCCACCAAAACCAGCCCCCCAAACTCGCCCCCCCAACCAGCCCACCAACCAGCCCCCCCAAACCAGCCCCCCAGCCCCCCCCACCGCGCTTACCCCTGGTGACCCCCGCCTCCCCTCGCAGGCGCTGCTGGGGGACCAGCGGCTGGAGACCCTCCGAAGCGGCCGGGACGCCCCCCGCCCCTGTTAATTTATTGCACGTTTCCCCCCCCCTGCCCCCAGCCCCCATCTGACGCATCCTGAGAAGCAGCAGCCCCCCCCCCCCAAAAACTGCCCCCGAGCCGGGGGTCCCCGTGCCCCAGCCCAGCCCCCCCGGCACCCCCCAACCCCAGAGCGACGAATAAAGCCGTGGGAGCTGCACGGAGCGGCCGGGGGGGGGGGTCTCTGCGCCGTGGGGCGGGCGGGGGGGGGGAATGTAGGGCTGGGGTCTGGCCCCCCCCTGCCATGGGAGCTGTGGGGAGCGGCCGGGGGGGGGGGTCTCTGTGCCATGGGGTGGGCAGGGGGGATGTAGGGCTGGGGTCCAGCCCCCCCTGCCATGGGAGCTGCACGGAGCGGCCGGGGGGGGGGTCTCTGTGCCATGGGGTGGGCAGGGGGGTGGGGCTGGGGGCACAGGCTGTGTGACCCCTTTACGGCCTTAGGGGGTGTGGGGGGGGGGGGGCTGTGCCCCATGGGGTTGTCACACGTGCGTGTGTGTGCATGCGTGTGTGTGTGTGTGCATACGTGTGCAGGCACGTGTGTGCGTGTGAGCTCACATGCACTCATGTAGGGGCTGAATGTGCACACGTGTGTGAGGGTGTGTGCGTGCACATCCGTGCAAGGAGCGCGTGTGTGCGTGTGTGCACATGCATGCGTGTGTGTGTGTGTGTGTGTCTCTCCACGTGTTTGTGTGTGTGCACTCCTGCTGGGGGTGGGGGGGGGGGTGAATGTGCACACGTGTGCAACGGTGTGTGCCCAAATCCATGCAAGGAGCATGCATGTGTGTGGGAGGGCGCCTTGCACACGTGTGCAGAGGGCGATATGCATGCATACAGTCCTACGAAGGCGTGTGTGCACGTGTGTGTGCGTGTGTGCGTGTATACGTGTGTGTGTGTGTGCGCACATGCAGCTGTGCATGTATGTGTGTGCGTGTGTGCACGCACACGTGCGTTTGTGCGCATGTGTGAGTGTGTGCACACGTGTGTGTGCGCGCGCACATGTGTGTGTGCACGTGTGTGTGTGGGCATGCGCAGGTGTGTTTGTGCACACGTGCGTGTGTGGGTTCACACGTGTGTGCACACGTGTGTGTCTGCACGCACGTGCCCGCCTTGCGGCCCTCGGGGGTCACCTCGGCCCCCCCCCGGGGCGGAGCGCTGCTGCCAGGGAGCGACATGGCGTCACCGCGCCGAGGCCGGCGGGAAGGGCGGGAAGAGGCGGGGCGAGAATGGAAGGGGGCGGGGCGGGGCGGGGCCGTGGCCGTTAGAAAGGGCGGGAAGGGGGCGGGGCGGGGCCGTTAGAAAGGGAGGGAAGGGGGCGGGGCGGGGCGGGGCCGTTAGAAAGGGTGGGAAGGGGGCGGGGCGGGGCCGTGGCCGTTAGAAAGGGCGGGAAGGGGGGACGGGGCGGGGCCGTGGCCGTTAGAAAGGGAGGGAAGGGGCGGGCCGTGGCCGTTAGAAAGGGCGGGAAGGGGGCGGGGCGGGCCGTGGCCGTTAGAAAGGGCGGGAAGGGGCGGGGCGGGGCTGTGGCCGTTAGAAAAGGAGGGAAGGGGCGGGGCGGGGCGTTTAGAAAGGGCGGGAAGAGGCGGGGCGGGGCGGGGCCGTTAGAAAGGGCGGGAAGGGGCGGGGCGGGGCCGTTAGAAAGGGAGGGAAAGGGGCGGGGCGGGACTGTGGCTGTTAAAAAGGGCGGGAAGGGGGCGGGCCGTGGCCGTTAGAAAGGGCGGGAAGAGGCAGGGCGGGGCGGGCCGTGGCCGTTAGAAAGGGCGGGAAGGGGCGGGGCGGGCCGTTAGAAAGGGCGGGAAGTGGCGGGGTGGGGCGGGGCCATTAGAAAGGGCGGGAAGGGGGTGGGGCGGGGCCGTTAGATAGGGCGGGAAGAGGCGGGCCGTGGCCGTTAGATAGGGCGGGAAGGGGGCGGGGCGGGCCGTGGCCGTTAGAAAGGGCGGGAAGGGGCGGGGCGGGGCTGTGGCCGTTAGAAAAGGAGGGAAGGGGCGGGGCGTTTAGAAAGGGCGGGAAGAGGCGGGGCGGGGCCGTTAGAAAGGGCGGGAAGGGGCGGGCCGTGGCCGTTAGAAAGGGAGGGAAGGGGGCGGGGCGGGGCCGTTAGAAAGGGCGGGAAGGGGCGGGCCGTGGCCGTTAGAAAGGGAGGGAAGGGGGCGGGCCGTGGCCGTTAGAAAGGGCGGGAAGAGGGGACGGGGCGGGGCCGTGGCCGTTAGAAAGGGCGGGAAGGGGCGGGGCGGGGCCGTTAGAAAGGGCGGGAAGAGGCGGGACGGGGCCGTGGCTGTTAAAAAGGGCGGGAAGGGGGCGGGCAGGGGGCGGGCCGTAGCCGTTAGATAGGGCGGGAAGGGGGCGGGCCGTGGCCGTTAGAAAGGGTGGGAAGAGGGGGCGGGGCGGGGCCGTTAGAAAGGGAGGGAAGGGGGCGGGGCGGGGCCGTTAGAAAGGGCGGGAAGGGGTGGGGCGGGGCCGTTAGAAAGGGCGGGAAGAGGCGGGACGGGGCCGTGGCTGTTAAAAAGGGCGGGAAGGGGGCGGGCAGGGGGCGGGCCGTAGCCGTTAGAAAGGGCGGGAAGGGGGCGGGCCGTGGCCGTTAGAAAGGGTGGGAAGAGGGGGCGGGGCGGGGCCGTTAGAAAGGGAGGGAAGGGGGCGGGGCGGGGCCGTTAGAAAGGGCGGGAAGGGGTGGGGCGGGGCCGTTAGAAAGGGCGGGAAGAGGGGACGGGGCGGGGCCGTGGCCGTTAGAAAGGGAGGGAAGGGGGCGGGCCGTGGCCGTTAGAAAGGGCGGGAAGGGGGCGGGCCGTGGCCGATAGAAAGGGAGGGAAGAGGGCGGGGCAGGGCCGTTAGAAAGGGTGGGAAGGGGGCGGGGCGGGGCCGTTAGAAAGGGAGGGAAGGGGCGGGCCGTGGCCGTTAGAAAGGGAGGGAAGGGGGCGGGCCGTGGCCGTTAGAAAGGGAGGGAAGGGGGCGGGGCGGGGCCGTTAGAAAGGGAGGGAAGGGGGCGGGCTGTGGCCGTTAGAAAGGGCGGGAAGGGGGCGGGGCGGGGCCGTTAGAAAGGGCGGGAAGGGGTGGGGCCGTGGCCGTTAGAAAGGGAGGGAAGGGGGTGGGGCGGGGCCGTTAGAAAGGGAGGGAAGGGGGCGGGGCCGTGGCCGTTAGAAAGGGCGGGAAGGGGGCGGGCCGTGGCCGTTAGAAAGGGCGGGAAGGGGCGGGCCGTGGCCGTTAGAAAGGGCGGGAAGGGGGCGGGGTGGGGCCGTTAGAAAGGGCGGGAAGAGGGGACGGGGCGGGACCGTGGCCGTTAGAAAGGGAGGGAAGGGGGCGGGCCGTGGCCGTTAGAAAGGGCGGGAAGAGGGGACGTGGCGGGGCCGGGCTGTTAGAAAGGGCGGGAAGGGGCGTTGCGGGGCCGTTAGAAAGGGCGGGAAGAGGGGGCGGGGCGGGGCCGTTAGAAAGGGCGGGAAGAGGGGACGGGGCGGGGCCGTGGCCGTTAGAAAGGGCGGGAAGAGGCGGGGCCGTTAGAAAGGGCGGGAAGAGGGGACAGGGCGGGGCCATTAGAAAGGGCGGGAAGGGGCGGGCCGTGGCCGTTAGAAAGGGCGGGAAGGGGGCGGGCCGTGGCCGTTAGAAAGGGCGGGAAGAGGGGACGGGGCGGGGACGGGCCGTTAGAAAGGGCGGGAAGGGGCGGGGCGGGGCCGTTAGAAAGGGCGGGAAGAGGCGGGACGGGGCCGTGGCTGTTAAAAAGGGCGGGAAGGGGGCGGGCAGGGGGCGGGCCGTGGCCGTTAGAAAGGGCGGGAAGAGGGGAAGGGGCGGGCCGTGGCCATTAGAAAGGGCGGGAAGGGGGCGGGGCGGGCCGTGGCCGTTAGAAAGGGCGGGAAGGGGCGGGGCGGGGCTGTGGCCGTTAGAAAAGGAGGGAAGGGGCGGGGCGGGGCGTTTAGAAAGGGCGGGAAGAGGCGGGGCGGGGCGGGGCCGTTAGAAAGGGCGGGAAGGGGCAGGGTGGGGCCGTTAGAAAAGGAGGGAAAGGGGCGGGGGGGGCTGTGGCTGTTAAAAAGGGCGGGAAGGGGGCGGGCCGTGGTCGTTAGAAAGGGCGGGAAGAGGCAGGGTGGGGCGGGCCGTGGCCGTTAGAAAGGGCGGGAAGTGGCGGGGTGGGGCGGGGCCGTTAGAAAGGGCGGGAAGGGGGCGGGGCGGGGCCGTTAGAAAGGGTGGGAAGGGGGCGGGCCGTGGCCGTTAGAAAGGGCGGGAAGGGGGCGGGCCGTGGCCGTTAGAAAGGGCGGGAAGAGGGGACGGGGCGGGGCCGTGGCCGTTAGAAAGGGCGGGAAGAGGCGGGGCCGTTAGAAAGGGCGGTAAGAGGGGACAGGGCGGGGCCATTAGAAAGGGCGGGAAGGGGCGGGCCGTGGCCGTTAGAAAGGGCGGGAAGGGGGCGGGGCGGGCCGTGGCCGTTAGAAAGGGCGGGAAGGGAGCGGGGCGGGGCTGTGGCCGTTAGAAAAGGAGGGAAGGGGCGGGGCGTTTAGAAAGGGCGGGAAGAGGCGGGGCGGGGCGGGGCCGTTAGAAAGGGCGGGAAGGGGCAGGGCGGGGCTGTGGCTGTTAAAAAGGGCGGGAAGGGGGCGGGCCGTGGCCGTTAGAAAGGGCGGGAAGAGGCAGGGCGGGGCGGGCCGTGGCCGTTAGAAAGGGCGGGAAGAGGCGGGGCGGGCCGTTAGAAAGGGCGGGAAGTGGTGGGGCGGGGCGGGGCCATTAGAAAGGGCGGGAAGGGGGTGGGGCGGGGCCGTTAGATAGGGCGGGGAGAGGCGGGGTGGGGCCGTTAGATAGGGCGGGAAGGGGCGGGCCGTGGCCGTTAGAAAAGGAGGGAAGGGGGCGGGGTGGGGCGTTTAGAAAGGGCGGGAAGAGGTGGGGCGGGGCCGTTAGAAAGGGCGGGAAGGGGCGGGGCCGTTAGAAAGGGAGGGAAAGGGGCGGGGTGGGTCTGTGGCTGTTAAAAAGGGCGGGAAGGGGGCGGGCCTTGGCCGTTAGAAAGGGCGGGAAGTGGTGGGGTGGGGCGGGGCTATTAGAAAGGGCGGGAAGGGGGCGGGGCGGGGCCGTTAGATAGGGCGGGAAGAGGAGGGGTGGGGCCGTTAGATAGGGCGGGAAGGGGCGGGGCGGGGCCGTTAGAAAGGGCGGGAAGGGGCGGGGCGGGGCCGTTAGAAAGGGAGGGAAAGGGGCGGGGTGGGTCTGTGGCTGTTAAAAAGGGCGGGAAGGGGGCGGGCCGTGGCCGTTAGAAAGGGTGGGAAGAGGCAGGGTGGGGCGGGCCGTGGCCGTTAGAAAGGGCGGGAAGGGGGGGAGGGGTGGTGGCCGCCATTAGAAAGGGCAGAAGCGGGGCCCAGGAGCGGGAAGGCCGGCGATGTGCCGAGTGGTTGGGTTGCCTCGGCCACACGTGTTCGTCATGCGAGTAATGGGCTTAAAAACATGCCTGTTCTATGCCACAAAAAATGGTTTCCAGGCTGCAATGTTTTGCCCTAGTTCTGGCCACTGTGAGGTATTTCCTGGATTTTTTTTAGGGTGCAATTTACTGGCCAGAGGAAAAGATTTTTGGAGGTGTCGTTAATAACTGCAGGAAGAGGGTTGCTGAGTGTCGCAAATCCCTCTTTCTCTTAGCAGGTACCACTTTCCTCAAGGAAAGACTGGTTGGTATTAGACGTCACTGGTTCTGGGTGTCTGCCTGGGGAGCTGAGAAGACTGAAAATAGGAAGTAAATTGTAGCGCAGATGCATTAGCGGGTGCGCTGTTTCAGGCAGGTTCAGCGGAAGAGCAGCTTAGCGCACTCCTGGGCAGCGAGTCTTGCACGTGCTCACGTTTCAATGGTGGCTAACACCAGGTCAATAAGTGTCAACTGTCACGTGATTCTAGTGCGCGTCTTCATGCTCTGCTGCACTTCTAAATGAAGAGGAAACTTCTTAAGCAGTGGGCAGAAGACCTTGGATTCGCTTTGCTGTTCGCATGCTTGTCTGTACTTTGGTGTTTCTTGCTTAAAGCTGAGGATTTGTGGTTTTTCATTTAAGGTTTAGTTTGTTTAGGTTATTGTTGAGAGTCTCTCACTTGGGTTATGGCAAAGGGCTCAGGAAACGCTCGTGTAAGGCCATAGGGGCTGGCAGGGGCCCGCACAAGCCCACGCAGGCCCCCACGGGCATCCGCGAGCTCGGCAAGGGCTCCTCCAAGCCCGTAGAGCTCGGCACAAGCCCCCACGAGCCCACACAGGCCTCCACGGGAGCCTGGGAGCTCGGCAAGGGCTCCTCCAAGCCCGTAGAGCTCGGCACAAGCCCCCACGAGCCTGCAGTGGCTGCCGTGGGCATCTGTGAGCTCAGCAAGGGCTCCTCCAAGCCCATAGAGCTCGGCACGAGCCCACAGAGGCTGGCACAGGCTTGTACAGGCCATCATGGACCCATACAGGCTCGGCAAAGGCTTGTATAAGCCCGTGGAGCTCAGGGTAGGCCAGTATGAGTTCATAAAGCCTGGCAGGGGTCCGGACAAGCCTGCAGGGAGCACCACAGGTTGCTATGGTTTTGACAAAGGCTCGTACAAGTTTGTAGAGCTTGGTGAGGACTTGTGGCAGCCCGTAGAGCTCAGTGCAAGCCCGTACGAATCTATAGAGGCTGGCAGGGGCTTGCACAAAGCCGCAGAGGTCCCCACGGACCTGTACGAGCTCAGGAAAGGCTCGTCCACGCCAGTAGAGCCCGGTGTGGGCTCACACGAGCCCGTGGAGGCCCCGACAAGCCTGCAGAGGCTGCCACAGACTTGTACAGGCTCGGTAAAGGCTCCTACAAGCCTGTAGTGCTCAGTGTAGGTCCATACCAGCCGACAGAGCCCGATACGGGCACTCTGAATACAGGCCCTTACAATCCCATAGGGGCCGGCACAGGTGTATTCCAACTTGACACGGGCCTATACAGGCCTCTAGAGCTCAGTTTGCACTTGTACAAGCTCATAGGCCTTAACACAGGCCCGAATGGGTTCAAGGAGTCGTGCCAGGCCATAGAGCTCACTGTGGGCCCGTATGAGCACACAGAGCTTTGCAGAGGCCCCGACAGGCTCATAGACGCTGGCACAGGCCCGTATGGGTTTGGCAAGGCTTGTACAATGGCCCTCTCTTTTCCTTTCTTTGCCCCCCTGCCCCCGAGTCCCTCTATTTGCTCTATCATCACCTGGTAACTTTGTTACTTGTGTGCATCCAGAGCTCTCACTTTGTTCTCTTGTCCCCTGAATATTCTCTTTTCCTCTGTGTACGCCCCAGGGCTGTCCCTTCAGCTTTTTGGAAGCACCTGTGCGGAGCTGGGCTGCCTCTGCTACCCCGGAAGCCCAGCTGTCCTTGATGGAGCTAAGGGTAATTCCCTGACACCGGTTCCTTATGGGCTGCAGCTGTGGATCCGGGGGTGGGACCAGCCTCGGGTGCAGCTGGAGGGCACTGATGGCTACAGCTGGCACTGTTTGGAGCTAGGGACCGCAGTTGCTGAAAGCTTGTGCAGGGGCCAGTCTGGGACAACGGAGCTGCCACTTAGCAGTGCTCCGTGGGACTGATGCTGGGGCTGCACCACAAAGAAGGTGAGTGGAGCTGGGTGGTCCACGTGTGCTGGCGGACAGGAGCACGTGGGGCCTGGGGAAACTGCGTGGGGGACGGTGGTGCACCGGGGCCTAAGGACACGGTGGGGAAGAGCAGTGCACCGGGGCCATGGGGCGTGGTAAGGAAGGGGGTGCACTAGGGCTGGCTGGGGAAAGAAGGAGGTGCTCTGGGGCTGCGATGGGGCAAGGGGGGAAAAGAGGGGCGCCACTGTAGGGAGTGTGTGTGTGGAAGGGGTTGTGCTGGAGCTGGGGGAGGGAGGAACGAGGCACATCAGGGCTGTAGCGGTTCTGGGGGTAGGATGGGGGTGCATGAGGACTAGTGGGTGGTGGTTTATCGTGCAGGCGGAGTAGTGCGAGGGTCCCGGGTCAGATCGGGACTGTGTCGGAGGGGGTCTCAGGGGAAGTCGTGGGGAGAGTCGCAATGGGGGCAGGGGTAGCGTCAGAGCTGACTCGGGGCTGGTCGCAGCAGAGTCTAGGCAGCCTCAGGTAGGCGTTGGGGATCGCAGGGCCGCGCGCCACGGTCCACGCTCCAGGCTTTGCGGTGGCTTCCAGGTCTCGGAGCGGGTGGGGAGGGGTGGGCGGGCTGTTGACACAGAACCGAATCGCCACAGGGTCAAACCTCACCAAACGCCGAGGCCCGCGGCGTGCCGGGAGCAGTAGTATTCCGGTACTGGCCTTCCAGGCAGCCATGTTGTTCTGTGTGCCACGTCCTCTAGTCCGCTGAAAATAAATCCATGCGGCATGTGGTCTCAAAACTACTGGCCCTCATTGTGCTTCAGCACCCCCCCCCTAAATAGCCTCAAATCCCACCTCAGCTCCTTCTTGGGAGCTCTGTTTCTCTCAGATCCCTTTCTGACCTCCTTGTTTGCCTCTTAGCGCATACCATGTTTCTCTGTTTCCTTTTAGTATGCCTCACACCCTCTCAATTACCCTCCACTCCCTTCAGAAACTCCTCTGTTTTTCAGGCACCCTAGAAGCCTGTGTTCTCCACACCCTTCCATCTTCCAATCTAATTAACTCAAAACTGCTCCTAAAGCCTTCACTGTGCCCTGGAGGCCTCTCTTTGATGTCTAGTCACCCTAGGACTGCTGCAATCCTCTCAGAAGCCCTCCGTTGGTCTCCCTTCTGCTCCAGAGGCTCTCTTGGGTGCGTAGAGTCCTTAGGAACCCTCTAGTACCCTCAGAACTCCTCCTGAGGCGTTGGTAGTGCCCCGGAGCCCTCTTTGGGTCCAGCAGCTCCCTTAGGACCTATCTAAATCCCTCAGTACCCGTCTTTTGGCCTTGATTGTGCAGGAGCCCTCTGTTGGCCTTTTAGCTTTCCTAGAACCCTTCGAGTCCCATCTGGATCACTCCTTTTGCCTTGATTGTGGCCCTTAGTGCCTTTTTTTTGTGCCTTCTAACCCTAGTCTACTCTAGGTGCCCCAGAGCCCTCTTTTGGCCCTCTAGCTCTCTTAGGACCTCTCTTTTCCCCTCTGGATGCTTTGGGACTCTCGCTGCCCAGCGGCTTCCTTTGGTCACGTAACCCTCTTAGGCAACCTCTAGTGAACTCCGCACCTCTCTTTTGGCCAAAATTGTACCCCAGAGATTTGTGTTGGCCCTCTAGACCCACTAGGACCTCTCTAGTCACCTCTGAACCCCTCTTGAGGCCTTTGTCGTGCCACAGAGCTGGTTTTTGGCCCTCCTGACCCCTAAGCACTCCTCCAGTCCCCTAAGGACCATTCCTGAGGTCTTCCTTGTTCCCTGGAGGTTTTTTTTTTTTTTTGGCTATACAGGTCCTTCAGAACCGCTCTAGTCCCTTCACAACCCTTCCGGAGGCCTTGGTTTTGTCCTAGAGCCCTCCTTCGGCCACCCAGCCCTCCTAGCGGCCCTCTAGTCCGCTCCAGATGCCTCTTTTGGCCAAAACCGTGCCCCAGAGGTTTTTTTTTTTTTTTTTTTTTGCCCGCTGCTTCCCTTAGGAAATCTCTGGTCTGCTCTGGACGCTTCTCTTGGAGCGAATAGCGCTCCGGAGTCCTCTGTTGGCCCTCTAGACCCGTTAGGAACCCCTAGGGCAGTCTGGACCACTCTTTTGGCCTTCCTTGTTCCGTAGAACAGTTCTCTGGCCCTCCAAACCCCTTAGGAACTTTCTAGTCGCCTCTGAATCCTTCCTGAGCTTGTCCTTGCTCCCTCGAGCTGTTTTTGTGCTCACGTAAACCGCTTTAGGGCCCCCTCTGGCACACTCTGGATTATTCTTTCGGCCTTCTTTGCGCCGCAGAGCTGTCTTCAGGCCCTCCAGACCCTGTAACCCCTCCCTCTAGCGCTTTCAGAACCCCTCCGGAGGGCTCGGTTTTGTGCAGGAGCCCTCCTTTGGCCCTCCGGGTTTCTTAGAGGCCCTCTAGTCTGCTCCAGACACCTCTTTTGGCTGAAATTGTGCCCCAGTGTCCTTTGTCCGTCCTCCAGATCACTTAGGGCCCCTCTTGTTCTCTCTGGACCACTCTTTTGGCCTTCCTTCTTTCCCAAGGCTGTCTCTTTGGTCTTTGAGGCCCTTTAGGCCCCTCCGTAGTCCACTCGGAAGCCCTCCAGAGCCCTTTCTCACGTCCCAGAGCCCCGCGTCGGCCCTCCAGCCCCCTCGGCTGCCCTCTCTTCTGCTCTGGAGCCCTCTTTCCGTCTTTTATTTCTCCTCCCAGACCTCTGTTGGCCTTCCTCACCCCTTAGCACCCCAACTAGTGCTCTCCGGGCTACTCTTTCCACCTTCTTTGTGCCCCAGAGCTGTCTTCCGGCCCACTAAACCCTTTAGCCTCCCTCTAGTCCCTTCAGAAATCATCTCGAGGCCTTTGTCGCTCCCCGGAGCTTTTTCGGTCCTCCCGATCCCACAGGGCCCCTCCTATTCCCTCAGGGCACCTCATGACACTTTCCTCGTCCCCGCAGTTCTTAGGCTTTCGCCCTCTCGTCCCCGTTGGGCCCCTCTCGTCTGCCGAGACCCCCTCCTGAGTTCTTCCTCGTTCCCCAGAGTCATTTTTTGGCCACGCGGACCCCTTAGCACCCCTCTGGCGTGCTCTGGACTTCCCTTCCAGCCTTCTTTGTGCCCCAGAGACGTCTTTTCGACCTGCAGCCCCTTTAGCCCCCATCCGGTCCCTTCAGAACCCCTCCGGAGGCCTTTGTCGTGCCTCGGAGCCCTGCTTTTGCCGTCCAGTCCTCTTGGCGCCTCTCTAGTCCACTCTAGATGCCTCTTTTGGCCAGAATTGCGCCCCGGAGCCTTTTTTTGGCCCATCGGGTCCCTTAGGACTCCTCCAGTGCATTCCGGACTACCCTTTGGCCTTTCTTGTTCCCCAGAGCTGTCTTCTGGCCCTCCAGAGTCCTCCGGAGCCATCTAGTCACCGCTGAACCCCTCTTGACGGTTTCCTTGCTCCCCAGAGTCTTTTTTTGGGCCGTGTAGACACCTTAGAACCCCTCCAGCGTGCTCCTGACTACTCTTTTGGCCTTCCTTTTTTCCCAGGGCTGTATCTTGACCCTCTAGACCGATTTAGGACCCCTACAGCGCCCTCAGAACGCCTCCGGAGCCCCGCGTCGGGCCTCCGGACCCTTCGGCAGCCCCCAGTTTTGCTCCGGACCCTTCTTTTAGCCCTTTATCTTCCCTCACAGAGCTCTGTTGGCCCTCTAGGCCCTTTAGCACCCCTCTAGTGCACTCTGGACTCTTAGGTTTTTCTTCTTCCCCAGAGCTGTCTTTTGACTGTCTCGATCCTTTGTTGCAGCGACCTCAGAACTGGCACTGAGGCTTGCTTACGCCCCAGTGTGCTCCGTTCATCATCTAACGGTCTCAGCACCCTCCTTTTTCCCCTCGACCCTTTAGGGAGGCGTTTGTAGTTCTCTACCGGCTTGTTTTTATTGCTCTCTGCCTCCGCCGGAAACGTCTAATCCGGTCTGGATTCCTCTGTCGAGCTTTGTCGCGTCGCACAGACTTCTGTCGGCCCCGCAGACCTCTGAGGAGCCCCTTCATTTTGTTCCGGGCTCTTCTTTGTGGCGCCCCAGAGCGCCGCGTCGGTCCTTCAGCCCTCTTAGCGTCCCTCTCGCGCCCTCGGGAGCCGTCCCGAGGTCTGCCCGCGTCAGTCCTCCCGTTAGCGATACGGAGATAGTATTCTCCTGGGTGACGAACCTTTCTATCCGCTGCCCTCTTTTTCTAATCCTTCTAGGTACTATCCAGGAAATAATCTTCTTTAGAAGTACTTCTATAACAGAAGAGGTCTTGTTGCAGGAGTTCATTTTAATATCCTGCTTTGCCCTACAGGAAATACTGCCCTGCCAGAACAGCTGTATTCTATGCAGACCAGAACCAATTAGAGCGCTGCGGTATCGTGTTCCCTTTATAGGCTAGGTGGAACGTTGTAATTTCTTTCTAAGTCTAAGCAGAACCCATGTCTAGCGTGTAATGCAAAGGCTTGCGCCAGTTTGAGCGGAAAGAAGTTTAACAACGTACCTCTTGGTATCGTGGATAGACTATATGAAGCCTTAGTAGCAAAAGAGATGTTCTGTTTCATAGAAGAGGTCTCTTTAGCCTTTCTGTGCCCTCCAGTCTAGATACTGAGCAGAAGAAGGAGAGTCTCTTCTGCGCAGCCCTGTGTATTTATGGCAGCCATTGGTTTGCCCCTCCCCTCCGAAGGGCTTGTGGGTAGGGCAGTGGGTGGGGCCTAGGGTTACATAAACCGGGGGTCTCTCCCCACTGAGGTCATTCTGCTTTTGGTCTCCTGCATCGGCAGTGCTCTGGAATCACCTCAGCTAATAACAGCATTCGAGGCTGTAAAGCGATCCCAGGAGACTCATTCCTACAGTTGGGGAAGCAAAGGCCATTCATGAACGTAAGAGCAGCGGGACAGCTCTGTGTTTTTTTTTCTTAGGCTTTGCATGAAGTCGTGGCGTGGAGAAGCCGAGCGCCGAGAGGGAGGCTGAGCAGGTGCGAGGGGCAGCTTGCGGCGGAGAGCTTTACGGTGCGGCAGGGTGGTGTCGGGCTGCCTCTGGGTGATGTCCTTTGCTTTGCTTTTTCAGGCGCTGTGCGGGCCTCTTCCGGAAGGGCTGAGGATCGGAGGTGAGCGGAGCAGCGTGTCAGTAGTCGTAGGGCTGTTGGGTGCCGCCTGGCCACAGAGTAACTTTGTTGCGTTGGTTTTCCCAGGTGCTGGGGGGGGGGTATCCCCTTCCCCCCCCCTAAGCTGCGGTGTCTGAGTTTGGACCAGGTGCGTCGCAGGTGAGGAGAGGGAGTGTGGTGTTTGGGAGGAGGGTGTTTTTGGGGGGAGAGGCCGGAGCGGTGGGGCACGCGGGTGCCGGCTCGCGCTCTCTTTTGGCAGGTGACGACGGGGAAGGTTTGCGACCGAAGGAAGATCCGAGAGGACGTGCCTGGTGTCGAGGTAGGCTCTCGAGGACGGCCAGTGACCCGGAGCACTCCCCAAGCTAAGTTGCGCAGCCCCAGGGTGTTGGTGTGTCGTGTGGGGGGGTGTGTGTGTGTGCACGTGCTGCCAATCAGCGTAGGGCAGAGGGCTCCTCAGGATGAGTGCTGTGCGTGAGGCAGAGGCGGAGGGGGGGGTGTGCCAGGCCAGGCAGCTCCAGCGTGTGTCTGCGTTGTTGTGTCCTGTGTCGTGCGTGTTGTAGGTGTCCTGTGTTTTGCTCAGGTCTTGACATTGCTCTTGTCCTGTGTGATTGTGGAGCACAGCGTACACTTTGCAGCGCTAGGGTGTTAGGCATCCAGAGGGTTTTGAGCAGCCGGAGCGCTCGGCGTCTCGTCAATGGGTCGCGTCTCCTTCTGCACTGCCCACAAAAAGGGTCGGTGTGCGGTGTTGAACTTGCATCGTAGCTGTCCGCGGCCGCTCTTCTCCGCCTTTGTGGCGATGCTCTTTGCCTTCCGCGGCCGCTCTTCTCCGCCTTTGTGGCGATGCTCTTTGCCTTCCGCGGCCGCTCTTCTCCGCCTTTGTGGCGATGCTCTTTGCCTTCCGCGGCCGCTCTTCTCCGCCTTTGTGGCGATGCTCTTTGCCTTCCGCGGCCGCTCTTCTCCGCCTTCCTGGCATCCTTTCAGGGTTTTCTTCCTTGTGTGGTTGCAGTCTTGGGTCTTTCTGGCCAGCTGGTTGTGCATCGATGGTCCTGGCTTTGCTGGCCCCTTTCTGTCACGGACCGTGGCATTTGACTTTCCTGGGCTTCTCCCGAGCCTCTGAGCCGCACAGTTGTGGCATCGTAGGGCTTTGTGGCCCGCAGGGTCCTATGCGTGAGAATTGTTCTTTCTGCCTAGGGCTTTGCTCTGTGTTTGTGTCTGCTGTTTGTGTGCATGCATGTTTGTTTGGGGTGGAGGTGCCTTGCCTGTGGGTTTTAGCGATGGTAGAGTGCAGTGGTGATGGGGAGCAGATGATGATTGATCAGGCTTTGGGTACTGCATTTTTCTGTTTTTTGCAGATGCGGAGTAGTGTCGTGGGTGCCCGAGGGAGACGGAGGAAGAGCGGGGCCTGCGCAAAGCAGGTGAGCGTGTGAGTGTTGTTGGCAGGAGAGTGTCTTGGGCAGGGATTTGATGGCTTGTGTCATCACTGGGTTGTGTTTGTAGGTGGGAAGCCATAAGGCAAGGGGTGGTTTGTGCCTAGGAGGAGCCTGGCCAGGTGAGAGTCGGTCTGCGAGATGGAGCAGAGCATAGAGTGGGGCTGTTGTGTTGTTGATGATGCGCCCGTTGCCTAGGGCTGTTCTGGTGCGTGGCCGAGCTCGGCGTGGCGTCCCTTAGCGTGGCGATGGGGAACGGGCGAGCGGCGCAGGTAAAGGTGTGGGAGCCGAGGGTGGGTGTGGACTGGCTGCGCTTTTGCAAACATCCCCTCAAGGTGTGGTATGGTCTCTGACTTTGCAGGTGTAGGATGCAGTTGTGGCGTGGAGAAGCCGAGTGCTGAGATGGAGGCAGAGGAGGTGAGAGGGGCAACTTGTCATTGAGAGCTTTATTGTGTGGTGGGGTGGTGTGGGGCTGCCTCTCAGTAATGTCTTTTGTTGTGCTTTTTTCAGGTGCTGTGGGGGGCCTCTTCCCGGAAGGCTGCGTATTTGAGGTGAGTGGCACGGTGTGCCCTTTGTAGTAGGGCTGTTGGGTGCTGCCTGGCAGAAGAGTAACTTTGTGTTGTTTTTCCCAGGTGCTGTGGGTGTCTAGTGCTGGGCAGGATCTCTGAGTTTGGAAGGGACGTGTTGCAGATGAGGGGAGGGACCGTGTTGTTTTGGAGGAGGGTGTTTTTTGGGGAAGAGGCTGGAGCCGCGTGGTGTCCGGGTGACGGCTTGTGCTCTGTTTTGGCAGGTGGTGAGGGCGAAGGTTTGCGACTGAAGGAAGATCAGAGAGGATGTGCCTGGCATCGAGGCTGGCTGTTGAGGATGGACGGTGATGCACAGCAGTGCCCAAGCTAAGTGGAGGGGGCCAAGGGTGTTGGTGTGTCTTGGGCTGGGTGGGGGTGGGTGGGTGTGCGCGTGTGCTGCCAGTCAGTGTAGTGTGGAGGCCTCCTGAAGGTGGGTGCTGTGTGTGAGGTAGAGGGAGAGGTGGGTGTGGTAGGCCGGGCAGCTCCAGCCTGTGTCTGTGTTGTTGTGTGTTGTGTGTTGTAGGTGTCCTGTGTTTTGCTGACGTCTTGACGTTGCTCTTGTCCTGTGTGATGGTGGAGCACGGTGTAAACTTTGCAGGGCTAGGGTGTTAGGCATCCGCAGGCTATTGAGTGGCCTGAGCACTCAGCATTGCGTCGAGGGACGGTGTCTCCTTGTGTGCCGCCCACCAAAAGGGTCGGTGTGTTGCACTGAATTTGCATCGTAGCTGTCTGTGGCCGCTCATCTTTGTGGCGATGCTCCTCGCCTTCTGTGGCTGCTCTTCCTCGCCTTCCACAGCTGTTCATCTTTGTGGCAATGCTCTTCCTTGCCTTCCGCGGCCGCTCTTCCTCGCCTTTGTGGCATGCTTTCAGGGTTTTCTTCCCTGTGTGATTTCAGCCTTGGGTCATTCTGGCCAGCCTGTTGTGCATCGATGGTCGTGGCTTTGGTGGCCGCTTTCTGTCACGGACTGTGGCATGTGACTTTCCTGGGCTTTTCCCAAGCCTCTGAGCCGCACAGTTGTGGCATCGTAGGGCTTTGTGGCCTGCAGGGTCCTATGCGTGAGAAGCATTGTTTTCTGCCTAGGGCTTTGCTCCGTGTTTGTGTCCGCTGTTTGTGTGCGTGCCTGTTTGTTTGTGTCTGCTGTTTGTGTGCGTGCCTGTTTGTTTGGGGTGGAGGTGCCTTGCCTGTCTGTTTCAGCAATGGCGGCGTGCAGAGTGGAGCAGTGATGGAGTGGAATGGGGATTGGTGAGCTTGTGGGTGCTGCACTTTGTTTTTTGCAGATGCAGAGCAGTGTTGTGGGTGCCTGAGGGAGAGGGAGGAGGAATGGGGCCTGTGTGCAGCAGGTGACTGAGTGTTGTTGGCAGGAGGGTGTCTCGGGCAGCAGTTCTCTGAACCATTTTTGTTTTGTGTTTGTAGGTGGGAAGCAATGTGCCAGGTGGGTTGTTTGTGCCTAGGAGGAGTGCGGCCAGGTGAGTGTTGGTCTGAGAGATGAAGTGGAGCATAGAGTGTGGCTGTTGTGCTGACGGCGCTGTCCGCACGGCCCGGTGCTGTTCTGGTTTGGGAGGTGCGTGGCGGAGCTCAGCACGGGGACAGGTGAGCAGCGCAGGTAAAGGTGTGGGAGCCAAGGATTGGTGTGGGTGGACTGTGGTTTTGTGCACGTCCCCTGCTGACGTGGTATTTTTTTTCTTTAGGTGTTGGATGGAGTTGTGGCATGGAGAAGGTGGGTGCTGAGGCAGAGGCTGAGCAGGTGTGAAGAGCAGCTTGTCATTGAGAGCTTTATTGTGTGGTGGGGTGGTGTCGGGCTGCCTGTGGGTGATGTTCTTTCCCTTGCTTTCTCAGGTGCTGTGTGGGCCCCTTCCAGGATGGCTGAGGATTGGAGGTGAGCGGAGCAGCGTGTCAGTAGTTGTAGGGCTGTTGGGTGCTGCCTGGCAGAAGAGTCACTTTGTTGTGTTGTTTTTCCCAGGTGTTGGGGGGGTGTCCCCCCCCCCCCCCAAGCTGCAGTGTCTGAGTTTGGAACGGGTGCATTGCAGGTGAGGAGAGGGAGTGTGGTGTTTGGGAGGAGGGTGTTTTTGGGGAAAAGGCTGGAGCCATCTGGTGTGCAGGTGACCACTTGTGTTTTGGCAGGTGACGATGGCGAAGGTTTGTGACTGAAGGAAGATCAGAGAGGACTTGCCTGGCATTGAGGCTGGTTCTTGAGGCTGGATGGTGATGCACAGCAGTGTCCAAGCTAAGTGGAGGGGGGTCAAGGGTGTTGGCATGTCTTGGGGGTTTGTGTGTATGTGTTTGCTGACAATCAGTGCAGTGTTGAGTGTTCTTTAGGATGAGTGTTTTTGAGGTCGAGGCTGTGGGGTTGTGCTAGGGGCTGGGCATCTCCAACCTGTCTGTGGTGATGTGTGTTGTATGTTGTGTGTTGTAGGTGTCCTGTGTTTTGCTTAGGTCTTGCTGTTGCTCTTGTCCTTTGTGCTCATGGAGCACAGTGCTGACTTAAAAGCGCTAGTGTGGTAGGCATCTGCAGGCTTTTGAGTGGCCTGTGTCTTGAGCGTTGTGCGAAGGAATCATCTCCTGCTGTGCTGCCTGCAAAAAGGGGTATTTTGTTGCGTCGGATTTGCATCGTAGCTATCTGTGGCCGCTCTTCGGCGGCGCTTCTTTGGCGGCGGCGCTTCTTTGGCGGCGGCGCTTCTTTGGCGGCGGCGCTTCTTTGGCGGCGGCGCTTCTTTGGCGGCGGCGCTTCTTTGGCGGCGGCGCTTCTTTGGCGGCGGCGCTTCTTTGGCGGCGGCGCTTCTTTGGCGGCGGCGCTTCTTTGGCGGCGGCGCTTCTTTGGCGGCGGCGCTTCTTTGGCGGCGGCGCTTCTTTGGCGGCGGCGCTTCTTTGGCGGCGGCGCTTCTTTGGCGGCGGCGCTTCTTTGGCGGCGGCGCTTCTTCGCCTTTGGGGCTCCCTTTCAGGGTTTTCTTCCCTGTGTGATCATGGCCTTGGGTTTTTCTGGCCAGCCTCTTGTGCATCCACAGTCCTGGCTTCGCCGGCCCCTTTCTGTCACAGGCCCTGGTGTTTGAGCCTTTCCTAGGCTTCTCCTGAGCCTGAAAGCCGCAGGGTTGTGGTCTCGTCGGGCTTTGTGCCCGGCAGGGTCTTATGCGTGAGAACTGTTTTTTGTGCCTAGGGCTTTCCTCTGTGTTTGTGTGTGCTGTTTGTGTGTGTGCATGTTTGTTTGGGGCTGGAGGTGCCTTGCCTGTGGGTTTCAGCGATGACAGTGTGCAGCGTGGAGTGGTGAAGGGGAGTGGAATGGGGATAGGTCTGCCTTTGGGTGCTGCAGTTTGTGTTGCTTTTGCAGATGCAGAGCAGTGTTCCAGGTACTCAAGGGAGACGGAGGAAGACCGAGATGCGCACTAAGGAGGTGAGCTTGTGAGTGCTGTTTGCAGGAGGGTGTCTTGGGCAGCGGTTCCCTGAACAATGTTTGTTTTGTGTTTGTAGGTGGGAAGCCATGAGGCAAGTGGGTTGCTTGTGCCTAGGAGGAGCCTGGCCAGGTGAGTGTTGGTCTGCGAGATGGAGCAGAGCATAGTGTGGGGTTGTTGGTGCTGTGCCTGTTGCCCAGTGGTGTTCTGGTTTTGCAGGTGCGTGGCAGAGCTTGGCGCGGCCTCCTGTAGCCTGACAGTGGGGAAGGGTGAGCGGCACAGGTAAAGGTGTGGGAGCAAGGGGTGGGTGTGGACGGGCTGCGGTTTTGCAAACATCCCCTCAAGGTGTGGTGTTTTCTCTGGTTCTGCAGGTGTAGGATGGCAGTTGTGGTGTGGAGAAGCTGAGGCGGAGGCTGAGCAGGTAAGAGGGGGCAGCTTGTTGTTGAGAGCTTTATCATTTGGTTGGGTGGTGTCAAGCTGCCTCTCAGTAATGTCTTTTGTTGTGCTTTTTTCAGGTGCTGTGGGGGGTGTCTTCCCAGATGGCTGAGGATTTGAGGTGAGTGGCGCAGTGTGCTGTTTGTAGTAGGGCTGTTGGGTGCTACCTGGCAGAAGAGTAACTTTGTGTTGTTTTTCCCAGGTGCTGTGGGTGTGTGAGCACTGGGCATGATGTCTGAGTTTGGAAGGGACGTGTTTCAGGTGAGTGGAGGGACCGTGTTGTTTTGGAGGAGGGTGTTTTTTGGGGAAGAGGCTGGAGCTGTGTGGCATGCAGGTGATGGTTTGTGGTCTGTTTTGGCAGGTGGTGAGGGCGAAGGTTTGTGACTGAAGGAAGGTCTGAGAGGAGGTGCCTGGCATCGAGGCTGGCTGTTGAGGATGGACGGTGACGCACGGCAGTGCCCAAGCTAAGTGGAGGGGGCCAAGGGTGTTGGTGTGTCTTGGGGTGTGTGTGTGGGTGGGTGTGTGCGTGTGCTGCCAGTCATTACAGTGTGGAGGCCTCGTGAGGGTGGGTGCTGTGTGTGAGGTAGAGGGAGAGGTGGGTGTGGTAGTCCGGGCAGCTCCAGCCTGTGTCTGTGTTGTTGTGTGCTGTGTTCTGTGTGTGTTGTAGGTGTCCTGTGTTTTGCTCAGGTGTTGATGTTGCTCTTGTCCTTTGTGCTCATGGAGCATGGCACAGATGTTGCATCGGTAGCATGGTAGGCATCCGGAGGCTTTTGAGTGGCCCGAGTGCTCAGCATTGTGCCAATGGATCATATCTCCTTCTGTGCTGCCTGTGAGAAGGGCTGGTGTGTTGCACTGAATTAGCATCATAGCTGTCTGTGGCTGGCCATCTTTGTGGTGATGTTTGAGCGCTTGTCGGCCGCTCTTCGCTCGTCTTCTGCGGCGGCCGCTCTTCGCTCGTCTTCTGCGGCGGCCGCTCTTCGCTCGTCTTCTGCGGCGGCCGCTCTTCGCTCGTCTTCTGCGGCATCCTTTCAGGGTTTTCTTGCCTGCATGGTCGCAGCCTTGGGTCCTTTTGGCCAGCCTCTTGTGCTTCCGTAGTCCTGGCTTTGCTGGCCCCTTGCTGTCACAGCTTGTGGCATTTGACTCTTTCTTAGGCTTCTCCTGAGGCTGTGAGGTGCACGGTTGTGCTGTTATAGGGCTTTGTGGCCAGCAGGGTGTTATGCATGGGAATCATTCTTTCTGCCTAGGGCTTTGCTCTGTGTTTGTGTGTGGTGTTTGTGTGTGTGCATGTTTGTTTGGAGCTGGAGGTGCCTTGCCTGTGGGTTTTAGCGATGACAGTGTGCAGAGTGGAGTGGTGATGGGGAGCAGATGATGATTGATCAGGCTTTGGGTCCTGCATTTTTCTGTTGTTTTTTGCAGATGTGGAGCAGTGTCGTGGGTGCCTGAGGGAGACGGAGGACGAGCAGGGCCTGTGCAAAGCAGGTGAGCGTGTGAGTGTTGTTGGCAGGAGGGTGTCTTGGGCAGTGGTTCCCTGAACAATGTTTGTTTTGTGTTTGTAGGTGGAAGCCGTGAGGCAAGTGGGTTGCTTGTGCCTAGGAGGAGGCTGGCCAGGTGAGTGTTGGTGTGAGAGATGGAGCAGAGTGTGGAGTGGGGCTGTTGTGTTGTTGGTGCTGTGCCTGTTGGCCAGTGGTGTTCTGGTTTTGCAGGTGCGTGGCAGAGCTTGGCGTGGCCTCCTGTAGCATGACAGCGGGGAAGGGTGAGTGGCACAGGTAAAGGTGTGGGAGCAAGGGGTGGGTGGGTGTGGATGGGCTGTGGTTTTGTGGCCATCCCCTCAAGCTGTGGTATTGTCTCTGACTTTGCAGGTGTAGGATGCAGTTGTGGTGTGGAGAAGCTGAGCGCTGAGGTGGAGGCTGAGCAGGTAAGCGGGGGCAGCTTGTTGTTGAGAGCTTTATCATTTGGTTGGGTGGTGTGGGGCTGCCTCTCAGTAATGTCTTTTGTTGTGCTTTTTTTCAGGTGCTGTGGGGGTCCTTTTCTGGGGTGGCTGAGGGTGTGAGCTGCAGTAGAATGGTGAGTCCTTTGTAGTAGGGCTGTTGGGTGCTACCTGGCAGAAGAGTAACTTTGTGTTGTTTTTCCCAGGTGCTGTGGGTGTGTGAGCACTGGGCATGATGTCTGAGTTTGGAATGGACGTGTTTCAGGTGAGCGGAGGGACCGTGTTGTTTTGGAGGGGGGTGTTTTTTGGGGAAGAGGCTGGAGCTGTGTGGCATGCAGGTGATGGTTTGTGGTCTGTTTTGGCAGGTGGTGAGGGTGAAGGTTTGCGACTGAAGGAAGATCAGAGAGGGCGTGCCTGGCATCGAGGCTGGCTGTTGAGGATGGACGGTGATGCACGGCAGTGCCCAAGCTAAGTGGAGGGGGCCAAGGGTGTTGATGTGTCTTGGGGGGTGTGTGTGGACAATCAGTGTGTCGTGTGGAGGCCTCCTGAGGGTGGGTGCTGCGTGTGAGGTAGAGGGAGAGGTGGGTGTGGTAGTCCGGGCAGCTCCAGCCTGTGTCTGTGTCGTTGTGTACTGTGTGGTGTGTGTGTTGTAGGTGTCCTGTGTTTTGCAGAGGTCTTGATGTTGCTCTTGTCCTGTGTGATTGTGGAGCACGGTGTAAACTTTGCAGGGCTAGGGTGTTAGGCATCCGCAGGCTATTGAGTGGCCCGAGCGCTCAGCGTTGCGTTGAGGGACGGTGTCTCCTTGTGTGCCGCCCACCAAAAGGGTCGGTGTGTTGCGCTGAATTTGCATCGTAGCTGTCTGTGGCCGCTCATCTTTGTGGCGATACTCCTCGCCTTCTGCAGCCGTTCATCTTTGTGGCGATGCTCCTCGTCTTCCGCGGCCGTTCTTCCTCGCCTTCTGCGGCCGCTCATCTTTGCGGCGATGCTCTTCCTCGCCTTCTGCGGCCGCTCATCTTTGCGGCGATGCTCTTCCTCGCCTTCTGCGGCCGCTCATCTTTGCGGCGATGCTCTTCCTCGCCTTCTGCGGCCGCTCATCTTTGCGGCGATGCTCTTCCTCGCCTTCCGCGGCCGCTCTTCCTCGCCTTCGTGGCATGCTTTCAGGGTTTTCTTCCCTGTGTGGTCGTGGTCTTGGGTCTTTCTGGCCAGCCTCTTGTGCATTGATGGTCCTGGCTTTGCTGGCTGCTTTCTGTCACGGACCGTGGCGTTTGACTTTCCTGGGCTTCTCCCGAGCCTCTGAGCTGCACAGTTGTGGCATTGTAGGGCTTTGTGGCCTGCAGGGTCCTATGTGTGAGAACTGTTCTTTCTGCCTAGGGCTTTGTTCTGTGTTTGTGTGTGCTGTGTGTGAGCGTGCATGTTTGTTTGGGGCTGGAGGTGCCTTGCCTGTGGGTTTTAGCAATGGCAGTGTGCAGCGTGGAGTGGTGAAGGGGAGTGGAATGGGGATAGGTCTGCCTTTGGGTGCTGCAGTTTGTGTTGCTTTTGCAGATGCAGAGCAGTGTTGTGGGTGCCTGAGGGAGACTGAGGAAGACCGAGATGTGCACTAAGGAGGTGAGCTTGTGAGTGTTGTTGGCAAGAGAGTGTTCTGGGTGGCGGTTTGCTGAATGCTTTTTGTTTTGTGTTTGTAGGTGGGAAGCCATGAGGCAAGTGGGTTGCTTGTGCCTAGGAGGAGGCTGGCCAGGTGAGTGTTGGTGTGAGAGATGGAGCAGAGCGTGGAGTGGGGCTGTTGTGTTGTTGGTGCTGTGCCTGTTGCCCGGTGCTGTTCTGGTTTTGCAGGTGCGTGGCAGAGCTTGGCGCGGCCTCCTGTAGCATGACAGTGGGGAAGGGTGAGCGGGACAGGTAAAGGTGTGGGTGTGGTGGGTGGGTGTGGATGGGCTGTGGTTTTGTGGCCATCCCCTCAAGCTGTGGTATTGTCTCTGACTTTGCAGGTGTAGGATGCAGTTGTGTGGAGAAGCTGAGCGCTGAGGCGGAGGCTGAGCAGGTAAGCGGGGGCAGCTTGTTGTTGAGAGCTTTATCATTTGGTTGGGTGGTGTGGGGCTGCCTCTCAGTAATATCTTTTGTTGTGCTTTTTGTCAGGTGCTGTGGGGGGCCTCTTCCGGGATGGCTGAGGATTTGAGGTGAGTGGCATGGTGTGCCCTTTGTAGTAGGGCTGTTGGGTGCTGCCTGGCAGAAGAGTGACTTTTGTGTTGTTTTTCCCAGGTGCTGTGGGTGTCCTAGTGCTGGGCAGGATGTCTGAGTTTGGAAGGGACGTGTTTCAGGTGAGCGGAGGGACCGTGTTGTTTTGGAGGAGGGTGTTTTTTGGGGAAGAGGCTGGAGCTGTGTGGCATGCAGGTGATGGCTTGTGCTCTGTTTTGGCAGGTGGTGAGGGCGAAGGAAGGTCAGAGAGGAGGTGCGTGGCATCGAGGCTGGCTGTTGAGGATGGACAGTGACGCACGGCAGTGCCCAAGCTAAGTGGAGGGGGCCAAGGGTTTTGGTGTGTCTTGGGCAGTGTGTGTGTGTGGGTGGGTGGGTGTGTGTGTGTGCTGCCAATCAGTGTTGTGTGGAGGCCTCGTGAGGGTGGGTGCTGTGTGTGAGGTAGAGGGAGAGGTGGGTGTGGTAGTCCGGGCAGCTCCAGCCTGTGTCTGTGTTGTTGTGTGCTGTGTTCTGTGTGTGTTGTAGGTGTCCTGTGTTTTGCAGAGGTCTTGATGTTGCTCTTGTCCTGTGTGATGGTGGAGCACGGTGTAAACTTTGCAGGGCTAGGGTGTTAGGCATCCGCAGGCTATTGAGTGGCCTGAGCGCTCAGCGTTGCGTCGAGGGACGGTGTCTCCTTGTGTGCCGCCCACCAAAAGGGTCGGTGTGTTGCGCTGAATTTGCATCGTAGCTGTCTGTGGCCGCTCATCTCTGTGGTGATACTGCTTGCCTTCTGTGGCCGCTCTTCCTTGCCTTCTGCGGCTGCTCATCTTTGTGGCGATGCTCTTCCTTGCGTTCTGTGGCCGTTCATGTTCGTGGCGATGCTCTTCCTTGCCTTCTGTGGCCGCTCTTCCTTGCATTCCGTGGCCGTTCATCTTTGTGGCGATGCTCTTCCTTGCATTCTGTGGCCGTTCATCTTTGCGGCGATGCTCTTCCTTGCCTTCTGCGGCCGCTCTTCCTTGCATTCCATGGCCGTTCATCTTTGCGGCGATGGTCTTCCTTGCCTTCCATGGCTGCTCTTCCTCGCCTCTTGCAGCCATTCATCTTTGTGGCGATGCTCTTCGTTGCCTTCTGTGGCTGCTCTTCCTTGCCTTCGTGGTATCCTTTCAGGGTGGTGTTCCCTGTGTGGTTTCAGCCTTGGATCTTTCTGGCCAGCCTCTTGTGCATTGATGGTCCTGGCTTTGCCAGCTGCTTGCCATTATGGGCTTCTCTCGTGCCTGTGAGCTGCAGGGATGTGTTGTTGTAGGGCTTTCTGGCTGAGAGTGTTGTTTGTGCTGTGATTTTTGTTGTGTCTGTGTGTTTGTGTCTTTGTGGGTGGAGCTGGAGCTGCCTCGCCTGTGGGTGTAGTCGAGGGTGTGGGCTGTGCTAAGTACTGTCTCCATGGGACCTTGTTAGGGTTTCTGTGAGAGTGAAACTGTAAGGCAAAGCGTAGTTTTGTTTTTTGTATATTTATTTATTGATGGATAGGAATGGTGTTTTTGGTGGGAGCCTGTTCACGGCAGTGCAGCGTTCCCTTTTAAATGGTTGGAAATTGGCTGTGTTAGTAGAGGTGAGGAATGGCTGCAGTGGGAGGGTGTGGGTAATTGTGTGGTTGTCGTTTGGGTTTGGTATTGAGTGTATCTAAGTCTGTATGCATGTGTTTGGTTTGTTTTCTGATTGTACTTAGCATTTAGAGTTTTTTTTTTTTTAATGGAAACCCCCAGGTGGGTGAATTTTTTTTTTTCCCCCTGACTTTGTTTTCCTGTGGTGTTGTTCACTGCCTGAGGTGATTTGATCATTGCCAATGTTGCTGTGCAGGTCGGGCTGGGGTTTTTTTTAGGCAGGGTGGTACGTGGAAACGCTTGGTAATGCTGTTTCTGTGAGTGGTCCTAAAAACTGGTGCCGTTTGCCATGTAGTGCAGGGAGGCAGAGTGCCTGTGGTGGGACTGAGTGGGCAGTTGTGTGGATGTTGGGTGGGTGTTGGTATGGAATGTGTCTAACCTTGTATGCACCTTTTGTTCCTACAGGCTGTAGTTAGCAAGTAAAATTTTTTTCCATTTTTATTTTTTAAAAAAAAACCCCAGCCGGGGGATTTTTTTTTTGCTTCCCCTGGCTGGGTTTTTTTTTTCCCCGGTCCCGGTCACTCTGCGAGGCGACGATCATCGCCAATGTTGGTGCGGAGCTGTGGCTCGGGGCCGGGGTTTTCTAGGCAGGGTGGTATTTGGAAGCGCTCGGTAATGTTGTTACCGAGAGTTGTCCCAAAAAACTGCAGGTGTTTCCTTGTAAGTGCAGGGGGGCAGAGTGCCTGTGGTGGGACTGAGTGGGCAGTTGTGTGGATGTTGGGTGGTTTTTGGTATGGAATGTGTCTAACCTTGTATGCACCTTTTGTTCTTACAGGCTGTAGTTAGCAAGTAAAATTTTTTCCATTTTTATTTTAAAAAAAAAAAAACCCCAGCCGGGGGATTTTTTTTTTTTGCTTCCCCTGGCTGGGTTTTTTTTTTCCCCGGTCCCGGTCACTCTGCGAGGCGACGATCATCGCCAATGTCGGTGCGGAGCTGTGGCTCGGGGCCGGGGTTTTCTAGGCAGGGTGGTATTTGGAAGCGCTCGGTAATGTTGTTACCGAGTGCTGTCCCAAAGAATTGCTGGTGTTTCCTTGTAAGTGCAGGGAGGTAGTGTATGCTGCTGGATGGGCGTAGCATTGGTGTGATTGCAGAGAAGGTTGGTGACGAGTGTGCGCAGCTGCTGTGGATGGTGGGCTGGTATGTTATGTTGTCGGGGTGGTTTTGTTTAGTGTTTTGTAACTGACATGTCTTTCCCCCCTCCCTTTTTTTTTTTTTTGCAGGTGCAGAAGCGGCTGTCCTGTAGTGTGGAGATGAGCATGCTTATGTAGTGAGGAATGAAGCTGGCGGTGTTTCTGATGCTGTTGGAATAAGGAGATTGTTGTGGGTTTTTTTGTTTTTGGAGCAATAAAGATGATGGAGGTGGCTGTGTTTGTGTCTCCTTTCCAATAAAGAGGATTTTGTTGTTTGTTTCTGTTGTGTTATTTCCAGTACATGTTGCACAGAAGTCCTTTGCTCTTGTTCATCTTCCCCTTTCAAGTCAAAGTAGGAGAGAAAATTTATCCTGGTTCTTATTTGTATGGTGGTCTTTCTATGGCCTCCTAAAAAAGAAAGAAAGAGCGGGACAAATTTTTTCTCTTATTTTGTCTCTCATTGACCTTCTTTGTCTCTTTCTCCCTCCTGCCTTGCTGTCTTCCTTTGCTTTCCCCCTCTTGCTTTGTGCTTACTTTTGCTTTCTCCCTCTGCGTTCTGTCCTGTAGCTTTTCTGTTTATCTCTGCTGTGATAATGTTAGCTTTATGTTGATTATTCTGTTTCTCCTTATTTCAGTATTTCTCTTTTTTTTTTTTTTTTCTCCTTTTCCTCTGTGGTTAGATTTCCCCCTCTGGGCTCTGTTTTTATGTTATGATTTTTGTCCACTTTAATTTTGTCTATCTGCTCTTTCCCTCTCTTTGCTCTTTCCCTCTCTTTGCTCTTTCCCTCTCTTTGCTCTTTCCCTCTCTTTGCTCTTTCCCTCTCTTTGCTCTTTCCCTCTCTTTGCTCTTTCCCTCTCTTTGCTCTTTCCCTCTCTTTGCTCTTTCCCTCTCTTTGCTCTTTCCCTCTCTTTGCTCTTTCCCTCTCTTTGCTCTTTCCCTCTCTTTGCTCTTTCCCTCTCTTTGCTCTTTCCCTCTCTTTGCTCTTTCCCTCTCTTTGCTCTTTCCCTCTCTTTGCTCTTTCCCTCTCTTTGCTCTTTCCCTCTCTTTGCTCTTTCCCTCTCTTTGCTCTTTCCCTCTCTTTGCTCTTTCCCTCTCTTTGCTCTTTCCCTCTCTTTGCTCTTTCCCTCTCTTTGCTCTTTCCCTCTCTTTGCTCTTTCCCTCTCTTTGCTCTTTCCCTCTCTTTGCTCTTTCCCTCTCTTTGCTCTTTCCCTCTCTTTGCTCTTTCCCTCTCTTTGCTCTTTCCCTCTCTTTGCTCTTTCCCTCTCTTTGCTCTTTCCCTCTCTTTGCTCTTTCCCTCTCTTTGCTCTTTCCCTCTCTTTGCTCTTTCCCTCTCTTTGCTCTTTCCCTCTCTTTGCTCTTTCCCTCTCTTTGCTCTTTCCCTCTCTTTGCTCTTTCCCTCTCTTTGCTCTTTCCCTCTCTTTGCTCTTTCCCTCTCTTTGCTCTTTCCCTCTCTTTGCTCTTTCCCTCTCTTTGCTCTTTCCCTCTCTTTGCTCTTTCCCTCTCTTTGCTCTTTCCCTCTCTTTGCTCTTTCCCTCTCTTTGCTCTTTCCCTCTCTTTGCTCTTTCCCTCTCTTTGCTCTTTCCCTCTCTTTGCTCTTTCCCTCTCTTTGCTCTTTCCCTCTCTTTGCTCTCTCCCTCTCTTTGCTCTTTCCCTCTCTTTGCTCTTTCCCTCTCTTTGCTCTTTCCCTCTCTTTGCTCTTTCCCTCTCTTTGCTCTTTCCCTCTCTTTGCTCTTTCCCTCTCTTTAGCATGCTAATTGGGAGTAATCAATTATTATCCCAATTTATTCAAATAATAATTCTTTACTCCCAATTGGCATCCTAACCCTGCCCCTCATTTCAATCCATATGCAAATTATTTTCCATTCTCTTATTGTTTTTATTTCTTTTTATATACTACATATATACACAAAAAAACCCCACCCACCACTAGGCAGAGCCTGCCCCACTAGGGTTACAGGAGCCATCCCACAACCACAGCTCTAGGGTTAACCACTAGGGACCACACCCACACTTAGGGTTAGAGCCACTTAGGGCTCGAGCAGGCTAGGGGTTACAGGGTCAGACCCAGGGGGGTGGAGGGTTAGGGTCTGGGTCCAGGGAGGGGTGAGGGTCAAGGAGTCAGGGCCACCCAGGGTTAGGGGGTTAGCATTAGGGGGTCACAGGTCAGGGAGCACCACTTAGGGGTTGGGGTCAGGAGAGCACATCATTAGGGGTTAGGGTTAGAGGGTCAGGGTTACAGGGTAGGGGTGGGGTTGGGGGTGGCAGTGCAGTTAGGGTCAGGGTCACAGGGTTAGAGATCAGGGGTCAGCGTCTAGGGTTAGAGTGCAGCAGGTCAGGGTCAGGGAGTCCAGGGGTCAGGGGGTCCAGGTTAAGGTCCAGGCTAGGGCTAGGGTCCGGGCTAGGGCCATTTAGGGTTAGGGGGTTAGGGGGTCAGGGGGTTAGGGGGTCAGGGGGTTAGGGGGTTAGGGTCAGGGTCAAGGGTTAGGGTCAAGGGTTAGGGTTAGGGTCAAGGGTTAGGGTCAAGGGTCAGGGTCAAGGGTCAGGGTCAAGGGTCAGGGTCAAGGGTCAGGGTTAGGGGTTAGGGTCAGGGTTAGGGGTTAGGGGTTAGGGGTTAGGGGTTAGGGGTTAGGGGTTAGGGGTTAGGGTTAGGGTTAGGGTGCCATTTAGGGTTAGGGTTAGGGTGCCATTTAGGGTTAGGGTTAGGGTTAGGGTTAGGGTTAGGGTTAGGGTTAGGGTTAGGGTTAGGGTTAGGGTTAGGGTTAGGGTTAGGGTTAGGGTTAGGGTTAGGGTTAGGGTTAGGGTTAGGGTTAGGGTTAGGGTTAGGGTTAGGGTTAGGGTTAGGGTTAGGGTTAGGGTTAGGGTTAGGGTTAGGGTTAGGGTTAGGGTTAGGGTTAGGGTTAGGGTTAGGGTTAGGGTTAGGGTTAGGGTTAGGGTTAGGGTTAGGGTTAGGGTTAGGGTTAGGGTTAGGGTTAGGGTTAGGGTTAGGGTTAGGGTTAGGGTTAGGGTTAGGGTTAGGGTTAGGGTTAGGGTTAGG